>NW_013531704.1:6268334-6275826 GCF_000836235.2 Papilio xuthus
AAATTTAGCGATTTTGAATAATTTAAAAAGATTCTATAGCTTAGTATTTAATTCATAACTTAAAATGATTTTTTTTACTCATTAAATTACTTGTTTATAAAAAAATAATTAGAATTTTAGTTTTTTTTTTTAAATTATGCTATCCGTACATGTTACGTTAATTTCTCTCTGATCTTTAAGCAAACAGACATTCAAATTATTAATATATTACGTGACTGAATGTATATATGGTCAATAGAATACATTGATGTGATCTTACGAACCTCCGCCTCTTTTGTTATTTATCTCTTCATTCATATGAACAAACCGTTTGGCAAGTATTCAAATAACAGTGTTATTATATCTTTACTAATAATGAAAAACATAATAGATTCTTTATGATATAGAAATAATAATAATAATAATAATTAATCTTTAATTCAGACACATGGTCCATACAAAACAAAAATACAAATTTAAACACTAGCACAAAAATAAAACATAAAATTCTTCAGGGCACATGTGGACGTGTCACATGGCCAGCACTGGATAGTCCAAGCGCACTCTATCAACAATGAGTTGCAGGTTGTTGGCGCTGTCCCGCACCCGCCGCCTCAGGGATGCTGCTCTCATCCTGATCAATGCGGTGAAGCCGTCAACACCAGCATCAGCAAACATCCCAAACGCGCTGCAGAAGCGCGACACGAAATAGAAACTAGCAAACTGATTTTCAACCAAAATTTTCATTGATTATAAAATGATGATTAAATCAGAATAATAAATAAAACATTAGAAAGATAACAAGAGATAAAATAAGTGCATAATAATCATTTTAAAGTATAATAAGTCATATTTAAAATCATTAAGTAAATTGAAGAAAAAAAGTCAATCATTTCTTACTTGACGTACAAATGTTGACATCAAAAAACGAAGTGTATTTTAAAATTTATTCCTAAGAAATTGCTTTTATAAAACTTATAATATAAATTTAAAATCAAATAAATCTCTTACATACTTATATCCGTAGCATCGATGTGAATTGAATCATCAATAACATAACAGTCTCTCGTCGTCAATATGCAGGTATATGCGGGAATATTGATTCAATATTGACCGTGTAACTGCAAAGCAAACATTGCGAACAGCGCCGCGGGGCAAACCGCTACTGTGTAAACATCGTAATGGTATTCACACGTGGACAGAACTGTAATACTGTGCAGAACAACGCTATTCTGAAGCGCAAGCAACACATATATCTGTGAAGAAATTTCAAATATATGTTAAGTGAACCCGCACTGGGCTAGCATGGTCGACTGTAGCCTAATCACACTTAAGGTACGCTTCAAGCTTTTCAGTGGCGATGTAAAGTGAGCTAATGATTATGAATAGCCTAATTATTAAAGGCAACTTGAGCGATATTTTAGAAGAAAGTTAAGCTTCAACTTTATATGAAATGGTTACATGAATTATAAGTAATTCTTCTAGTTGTAATTGCGACGAGACAAAAAAGTACCGTTCTCTTCGTAAATGCGAACAGTTGTAGTGCTGCACTGTTAACTGCTCTACTGCACTATCTTACCCGCTCTAAAATAACACCGGTAAATCTCAATAGCATGAGTTACTTAGTTGATATTGATTTCATCCTCTCGTATATATAAACATATAAGTAATTTGTGATTATAATAACATCCTGTATAGACTTTAGCTTATAGTCCCTTGTCTTACTAATATTATAAATGCGAATGTTTAGATGGATGTTTGTTTGAAGGTATCTCCGGAACGGCTGCATGGATCTCGCTGTAATTTCGCATGCATATAGAATATAGTCTGGAAGAACACATAGAGTACTTATTATTTTCTTTTAATTCTGTGAAGTGCAGTTGCGGGCGACATTTAGTTCTTTTATAAAGTCAAGTTATTAAAATTTACTATAATAATTAATCAGGTTATGTAAAAATGTTACAAATACTCTTATGACTACGTAACCGTAAAAAGAGATTAAACAACCAAATTCGTAACTCCGTAATATTCTGTTTGGAAGTTTGTTAATATTACAAAGCAACGTAATTTGAGGCGCAAACATATTTCCCTTATCGGGCGTGTTTAGTTCAGGCAATATCGGAATAAGTTCATGGTTCCGAATCAATTTGCGCTCGCGACGGCCGACGTCAAAGAAAGAATTTCTCATCAAGTTTGAAAGAGGAAAATGGAGCTTAACACGTGTTCAAAATTATGACCGGCTCGTAAGAACGAGCCAACGTGATAACGGATGTTTTAGTTTAATATTTGTTAAACAATTTTTGACAAAGATATATCTTAAGTCGTGTGCGAAATAAAAAAAAACTGTTATTTAAGGGCATGGCCATGCCCCCACCGAGGTCGATATGGATTCGAAATGTTTATATTTATTCGTTTCGACGAAATTGTATTAACAAACGTTATAAATAATTACAAATACTCCACAAACAATGTTTTAGAGATTGCTATGTACACAGACAGACACGTTTTAACAATATTAGATATACGATGAAGAGCAATTTAGGATTATCGATTCATAGATTGTTGGAATACAGTGACACAAAACGTCGAAGTAGAACGAAGCCTCACAAAGAAAGAATTTGCAATAAAATTGTATAGGCCACGCCTTCTTCACATACGAACGGCAGTATTGGCGAATAGCGGATTGGAAAAATGTGGAAATGGGGAAAAACGGGAAAAAGAGTTGGGGAGGAGTTAAGGCGTGTGTGAATAAGATATGTGAAGATTTAGGGATGTGATGCGCCCTGAGGGTGCGCATTCTTATTACTTTATTGTCTGCATTTAGAGGTGTTTGCTTTTTCCAATAAAAAGTTTAGATGGATGGATGTTTGTTACTACGTACCTCTAAACTAGTTTATCGAATTTCGATGAAATTTGACACAGATGTAAAATATGGTTTAGAAGAAGTAAGAGGCTAATCAAGGTTTTATTTAAATTCCGAGCAAATGAAGTCATGGGCAAAAGCTATTACATTGTTAAGGTCATAAACGTATTTAGAATCATCTTGTATCGATCAAATATTAAATACCAATTCTCAAATGCAAAAAAAACTCATTAGAATTTAGAATAAGGGACTGTAGTTCATATATGACGTAAATGTCAAGGTATAAAATTAATTGAATGTTACGAGGTCCTTAATGAAGCAACGTCTGCCCTTTAACACGCCTCACTAAATCCAAGATGGCCGCGCGGTGACGTCACTAGATATGGGCCGATCTTGCTACAATAAAATGATTGTATTTCACTTTGATCTTAAAAGCAAATAAACTTGACACGTTTAATACCGATTTCACTGGAAAATCTTAGTGGCATAGTACGTGTTAGCTTAAATTAGTTTTTTAGTACGGAATTTGGACAAATACAGCAAAAAGCAAAGTAATTTTATACTAGAGAGATCAATTAATATTGTCACTCTTCACCATAATATGAATTTTTGACTGAACGGTCGTAAAATGTATTTTACAAATTAAATGTTTTTGCTTTACTATTGCTATTCGTAACACATTAAATGCTCACGAATTTATCAAATTAAAACGTCCAAGCGAAGTTCCAATTTTATTTGCAAAAAAAAGATCGTTCACCAAATTATACGATGTTAATTACGTTCGTACAGTTATTTCGGGATATATTTTGGACCGGTTTTTTTATGTTTCAATGACCCTGATTTAAATGCAAGGCCGTTCGCAGTCGTCAGCGTAACTACAATTTTCTTTAAATTGTTTTAAGTTACATGCAGTTTTTAATTATCCAAGTTAATTACTTTACTTAAACTTAATTTAAAAAAGGAACAATTTTTTGTAGTGTTAAACGGTCAAATATCAAATTAATTTAATCATTTATCCGATAACAAAATTTATTAACATTTCCATGAGATAACTGAATAAAAATATGTCCTCTTTAAAAGAAATTAAATGTACGATTTAAGTTACACGATAACAAAATGACATTTTGCTTATCTGTGTAAAAAAAAAACTTTTCCATGCGTAGCAATTTATTTTTAACCAAATATCAACCTGCATATAAAATGCAAAACATTACTTTTTAAAATGCACTACATTTACTAAAATTAATAACCCTCTAATCTAGCCATTGACCTCTATATATGGAACGGCTATAGGCAGTACTATTTTGTGCCTATTTGATGTTCGCCATATTGGCGCTGACAGTTGCGGTTTGTAATGATGGTGAGAATTCGAACTAATAATAGAGATAGGATTAGCTTCCTGTAACATAAAGAGACGTGTTTTGGTCGGAACGAAGAATTTGTGAATCTTGCCTTTATCTGCAATTATTTGTAAAGCAATTTTAGTAGTGTATTAGTACTACATTTTTTTTAATTGTCATCAAAATAACACTGGCACTTGTGATGATAGCACTTATCAACGCTTTAAAACATTTAAAAATAATGAAGTGGATAAAAACCGCCGACCGAGATTCGAATTACTAAGAAACAATCAATATTACTTTAAAAGTTGATATAAAAAGTAAGTCGACCAATTTACGAAGGCACGAAGGAGCGATGGGATTCATCAAAAATCGATTACTTACTGCAAATTGCGCTTTAACAACTGGTTGCGGGCGCTTTGCACTCGAATGCGCGATATGACTTAACTAGCGATTGTAATACAAACCGACAAATTTATCTGACCCGGTGGAAATAAGTCACACTAAATTACAAAAGCACACTAGCGCCCCTTTCAATATCAAGAAACAGTCACAAAATCTTCATCGTATACCTGTTTTTTCTTGTCTTGTATTTCATATTCTATTTTTAAGGAGGTTTTAATTATTTTTTTAAATAATAGTGCGATAGCAGCGCCTCTCACCGGGCCAGATATCTTTGTCGCACTATAACTAGCGATTCTCCGTAATAAGTGTAAATAACACCTTAGCCTACGTTTTCTGATGGATTGTGATATCTTAGAAATATTGTTTCTATTTGTGTTTATAATTTGACTTCATTTTAAACATATTAAGGATACAAGTTGGATTTTTTTATAGAGAATAATATTTTTTGGATATTAAAATGAAAACAAAAGACCGTAGAGTTTTGTAATACGTTTCCCTATTAGGTTAGTGTAACGAACCAGTTTAAATATGATAAAAACCATCACAAACGTTTTAATATTAGTTAATACTAATAAATATAAACATAAATGTAAAAAGCGTGAAATTTCAACGTTTTTAGATTGTACGAATCATAACGATTAAATCTTACCATAAGAATGTCAATGAGATTGTTTTAAAAATTGCTAATATTATAAATGGATGTTGTAAGGTATCTCCGGAAACGCTCAACGGATCTTGATGAAATTTGACACGTGTAGGACATAGTCTGGAAGAACACATAGGCATCTTATGAAGTTTAATTCAACGCGAACGGAATCGCGTGCGACAGCTTGTAACTGATATGTTACAAATGTGGTTATCATTATAAAGATAACAATTTTTATTAACCTCTGTTGTTCTCTTTAACTTCCCTTGTAATTACTTCTAACTGCACTGCAATAAAAAGATATATGTTTTTGTTCTCATTAGAAACACATGTTACACACATGAAACTATTAGGAAACATGTTCCAATTTCGAAATATGATTTGGAAATGTTTTTTTTCTTTTTAATTGGTTGTTATTATATAGAAGTTTAACAGTTTTGAAAGTAAACTTTACTTGGAAGCCTTTTATGCTGTAGTTTTTAATTTTAAAAAGTTTATGTATGACCAGTCATAAATGAGTTACTGATACTAAGATTTTAATTTATTTATAAGTTAAATTATACAACTAATCGTAGATTTCAGACGTCAATATCCCCGTTTAAAGACATATTGTTCTCTCTGTTTTGTCTGTTTTATGCAAAGATTTTGGTCTCAGAAACCAACGGTGAATTTACACACTTAAGTTAAAAGATACATGAACTGATTTTGTTATAAAAATCAAGAAACAGTATCACGTTTAGTAGAAAAACTATCATTATGATAATAAGAAGAAATTAGCAATTATATAGATATAAAAACGTTGAGAAACGCCAATCTGTCTATAGGCGAGACTCAATAAAAACCGAGTAATTCGTCTAATAGCTCGAGGCCACGAGCAAGATACAATGGATGCGAAGTTGACACACCATCGATACATCACTTTATAGTTTGACAGCTAAATTATAGGGAATGTACAGTCAGCATGCACGTCTAGTTACCGTGAAAGGCCTTCCTCTATTTCCTATGGGATTACCATTCGCCTAAACCGGCCCATACTACTCGACATAGACATTTCGACGATATTATTCAGTTTCTTTCTGACTGCATCGAGTTAGATGGGTCGATTTCTAAGACTGACTATCTATATAAGCCTTACATGATCCTTTTTTGTTTTACCATCTCCGGCCAGCATCTGCTTTCGTCTCAAAGTACGGATTGCTAATGTCCGCATCGGTGAGATTTTTGTGAGAAAAAGTTGTATAAACTCTTTCGTCAACTATACCGGTCTTTGCTAACCCAACCTGTTTAAAAAAATCAATAAGAAACTCTGTATTTTCGCAGCAAATACATTTTAGATTTAAATTTATAGTTTTTATGTCTACAATACAAATAGAATAGATAACAATAATTCTTAATTCCATTAGTTTTTTCATGTTTTTAGTCAAGTTAAGGTTTAGTATGAGTCACAATTAAGTGTAAAAAATTATAGAAAAAAGTCAAAGAACCTTTGAAATTTCTTCTGCTGACTGTACAATTGCGCAAAGATTTATAAAGATAGTTCGAATGATACCGTTCGCTTAAATTCTCATACGAACACAAAAACTTTGTTTACACAATTCAATCAATATTTATTGAGTAATGCGTTTGTCGATTGCATTTGATATTAAATGATATTAAAAATGTCCGCGTCTCGCATTTGTTGAAATTTAATATAGGTAATATACATTTGATATATACAACACCGTAAAATTGTTAACTCCGTCTGTTTACAATCTTACCAACTATAAACAGTATGAATTATGAACATTTCAAAGGATTTGTCGTCATGAAGACGTCGATAAATACCTTTTTAAAGTAATTTAAAAATAAATTCCTAAATAGTCGTTAACCAGAGGGAAAGCGAAACGTTTAAAAATACATATTTTAATACTAATTTATAATACTGACTAGTAAGATTAGAAATTTACCTATTTTATAATTTAACGGTAACATATCCATAATACAGGAATTTGTCTCAGCGGCGTTATACGTCATACAATATTTATGTTTTATTCTTTCATAAATCTTATTCCAGCGATTGAAGGGTCCTTATTTATTTATAGTCTGTTTCAATACATTATGTGCTACTATATATTATATAGTGTCAATAAAAAAAATCAAATAATACTTCGTTTTAAAACTTAAAGAATTTCTGTAACTTAATATTTGTAATATAAGTTAAAATAATAATAGAAAGAAATAACTCTGACTTTAACAGTGGTAGAGCCCGCTTTAACATCT
>NW_013531704.1:6276354-6421907 GCF_000836235.2 Papilio xuthus
AATACAAATAGAATAGATAACAATAATTCTTAATTCTATTAATTTTTTCATGTTTTTAATCAAGTTAAAGTTTAGTATGAGTCACAATTAAGTGTAAAAAATTATAGAAAAAAGTCAAATAACCTTTGAAATTTCTTCTGCTGACTGTACAATTGCGAAAAGATTTATAAAGATAGTTCGAATGATACCGTTCGCTTAAATTCTCATACGAACACAAAAACTTTGTTTACGCAATTCAATCAATATTTATTGAGCAATGCGTTTGTCGATTGCATTTGATATTAAATGATATTAAAAATGTCCGCGTCTCGCATTTGTTGAAATTTAATATAGGTAAGATACATTTGATATAAACAACACCTTAAAATTGTTAACTCCGTCTGTTTACAATCTTACCAACTATAAACAGCATGAATTATAAACATTTCAAAGGATTTCTCGTCATGAAAACGTCGATAAAAATCCTTTTTAAAGTAATCTAATATAAAATAAATTCCTAAATAGTCGTTAAACAGAGGGAAAGTTAAACGTTCAAAAATACATATTTTAATACTAATTTATAATATTGACTAGTAAGATTAGAAATTTACCTATTTTATAATTTAACGGTAACATATCCATAATACAGGAATTTGTCTCAGCGGCGTTATACGTCATACAATATTTATGTTTTATTCTTTCATAAATCTTATTCCAGCGATTGAAGGGTCCTTATTTATTTATAGTCTGTTTCAATACATTATGTGCTACTATATATTATATAGTGTCAATAAAAAAAATCAAATAATACTTCGTTTTAAAAACTTTAAATATTTCTTATAATAATAATAATAGAAAGAAATAACTCTGACTTTAACAGTGGTAGAGCCCGCTTTAACATCTTCGCCTGAATGGACCCGGCTCGCCCGGCGAAATACCACGACCACACAGAAGACAGGCGTGAAGTGGAAGCAATTCCGCGTTTCGTCTGATGAGTGTGCGTCCCGGAGGCCTAATTTAGTCCTCTTTCTCTTCCCACCCTTTTTCTTATAAGGAAAGGATGGGAAGTGGAATGACTTTCCGGATGAGAGGATGCATGGAAAGGGAAGATATTTTCTTTCTGTGCATCCTCTCCTCCGTCGATTTAAGGTAGGCAACGCATATGCAAATGCGTATGTCTATGGACAACGGTCACATCGCTGTTTCGGCGATTTCAGGTGGCCGCTCGCTCGTTTGCCACCTTATGATATATAAAAAAAAAATTTCTAAATTACATTTGTTTTTTGCCATTTTTTTTATTTAAAAAATCTTTGAGTTAATTTTGTATTTATTTATAATTTTAAATTATTTAAGAAATTCATTTAATTTACTCGTAAGTAAATTTTTTCATCGACTGCAGACAGACTCATTACAAAACACTTTGATAATTTATTTTTCTTTGATAAAAATATAATTTGCAGTAAACGGCTACGTGCAAACTGATTTATAATTATACATTTAAATATTTCTTCACTTGCTTATTTACTTGAGTAATTTCAATATTAAACGTAGATTAAAAATATTATTTGCTTTACAATATTGCTTCTTATCACCTACACTGTAAGGTTCTTAATTGAGTACGTAAATTATAGACTTAAAATTAAAACAAACATTCTAAATTGTACTCTATTTTCTGAAGATTAGAGTTGCAAATTAAGAAATTTATCACATTCTTAGTACACTTGCAAGATTGTATTTAATAGCACCATGAAGAGTTGTTTACTGTATAATTATAGCAAAGTATCCTATTGGTTATAATTTATCTCGCTTTATTTTTATCTATTTACTAGCTGTCGCCCGCGACTCCATCTGCGCGGAATTAAAAAAATAATTAGTAGCCTATGTGTTCTTGACTATGGTCTACATCCATTCCAAATTTCAGCGAGATCTATGCAGCCGTTCTGTAGATACCTTCTAACAAACATCCATCCAACTATACATGCGTTTGCTTTTATAATATTAGTAAGATTATATTTGAAATAAATTTATTATTTATTTGTCATAAAGCTCATCCATTTATGAACTGAAGACCGAGTTCAAGACAATATGACAGTTAAGAATGATAAAACATAACAAAATTACAGTGTGACAGTTTGGATCAAGATAAGAATGTAACAAAATAATTTTGTGACAGTCCGCATCAAGTGTACAACAAAAGTGTGACAGTTCACACCCAGATAGCTGAATACGTGACAATATTACAGTCAAATATTTGTGACACTCTCCTTCGTATAGTCATCGTCAATATATCGAAATTAGTATCAGATTTTTGGTGAACATCACGCCTGATACGCTGAACAAATAATACGAATTTCTTCCATGTCGATTTGATGACGATTGTCACAATCATTTATAATAGGCAATAGATATTTGCATTGTAAAGCAATACTAAAACGTCTTCAGATAGACGTATATTTAACGCGTGAATTATTATTACTGTTCCTAGGCCAGGGCAATGTATTTACGCCGTGAAGCCGTCGAAAGCTTTACAATGAGTACGTCCGTCATGTTGGTTTGTTTGTAAGACATGACGAATGTGCATACGCCTTGCTGCAAAGCAAATTTAATCACTACTTTGTAAGGCGTTTTGCAAAGTTACAATTTCATATCTACAACTGACGATTCAATGGAAAATAACCCTTATAACATTAGTCATAAGATGATATAGGGATTTAAGTATACTGCGATAAAACGATTTATGTATTGTGATGCTTATTTTCCATGCATCTGGAGAATGCTTACGACATTGGTTTTTAGATAGACGTTGTTTATATTGCCTGGTTGTTGGGTGGTCCAGTTCCGCATCTGAAGTTCTTTTGGACCATCCTTGAATTTGCAATTGACGTACTAACGGTAAAACGGTTTAGTCAGTTCCAACTATTTCTTAATATATTCAGTCGTTGGACTTTGTTAAAGAAATTCAAAAGGGGTAACGAAAATAAATCGAAAAATCCTTTCTAATGTTATAAATGCGAAAGTAACTCTGTCTGTCTGTCTGTCCTTTATTCACGCAAAAACTACTGAACCAATTTAAATGAAATTTGGTACTAACATAGTCTAGATCCTGAGAAAGCAATTAGTCTTTTCAACGCGAAAAAGTAGTTATAAGGGGTCGAAAAGGGGCTTGGGAATTTCTATGGAAGTATCGTCATTATTGCAGATAAAAACTTGAAACTTATTTTAAGCTGTTAATTTAGTATACTTTTGCTGGCACCGCTATTAGTTTTATATTTCGTCTAAGCAGAAATTGTTGCCTTTTTAATTTATAGCAATAATCTAGTTGTATACGGCTGTAATGTTATCTATAGCGTTTACCGTCTTCAAGAGATTATTTTGTTGATTACAATAACGAGCAGCGATTATTTTGCAACGACTGGACTATTTGTTTTTGTAAGTAGCGCGATATTATCCGACATATTTCATTGGTAGCGATGACATTATAAAAATGTACAATAATTACGAACATTAATAATTCAGACGGATTATCTGTTGACAGAATATCTTGAACTTTCTACGGTATTTGAAGACATCGTTGTAATTGCTGCAAAGGGCTATGCCAATGTTACCACACTCAGACTTCTTTATTAGTCACTAATGTAGACCTTTAATGTGGATTTACTTTTTAACTCAATCGCTACGTAGTTTTCCAACATATATTCAATAGGACAAATCTAAGCATCTCTTGAAGTAAAATTTTAAATGTCTGATGGTCAATTTTACCAAGGATCCCCTAAACGAATCCCTTAAGCATCATTTATGGGGTCGATAATAAGTAAGTCGTTTTCATCAACGTTTAGGTGTCACTTAAGTTCATAAGAGGAATTTTGGGTAAGGGATTTAAGTAAGAATTGTATGCAGGTCTCCTTAGCCAAGGTAAAGTCTATATAAGAATACTTTAGAGTCTGGTTGGTGTGTGCCGTCTTCGTTAGTTGGTGAGGGTCTGGTTGTAAATTTGTCTGTTGAGCATAATTGCTGTAATTACAGTCTCTTTGCTGAATTTTGTTGCCCAGAAAGAATTAGGTTCTATTACTTGTCATCTTACTAATATTATAAATGCGAATGTTTAGATGGATGCATGTTTGAAGAAACCAAAAAGGGCTATAAAGGTCTTGCTGAAATTTGGCATAGATGTAGAACGCAGTTTTTAAGAACACATAGACTACTAAGTTTTTTTTTTTAATTCCGTACTGATGGATTCGCGAGAGACAGCCAGTGTTTTAATATTTCTAACCGCAAAATTATGAGTGGCGTACTCTTGTTCAATTGCCAACAACAATTGTGTAGTTTAAAATAGAAAGATTAATTTGTTCGCATCAAAAATAGTTGTTTTAATCAATCTCAATTGAATGCCCGTCGCTTATCAACACCCGTGCACTTCCTGTAATTGTTCTAATCTACACATCGACAAAGGAACGTCGTCCCAAAATTAATATCGTAACATTTTAAACTCTATTCTTAAACACATAAGATTCATATTTGTAGTTTACTTAATTTTAAAATACGTACTTTTCTTTATAGAGCTTGTATAAATTAAATGTTCTCGACTGGTCACGCGATTGCTATGATATAATTTAAGTGATAAAAGATAAATCTAATTTAAATAACTTATTTATAGAACATTTTAATAGGATGGAACATAATTATAGGGAAGACTTACTTCTAGTAAATTCTAAATTAGAATTAAAGCTTAAAAAATATTAAGTACTTTACTATTTTGAAATGAAGACGTCACTGAGCGATCTTGAATCATTTAATGATGGGGGCACTTTAAGGCACAGTTAAGTCAATTCCGGCCCCTATAATAAAGCGTGACCTGTCGCCTGCGCTATAATCAGACTAATGGTGTATCGCCACTTGACCCTGTCTCTTATACAGGATGTTGTTAAAATCATCGGAAAAACATTAACCATTGGAAATTAAATTATCAGACAATCCTACACTGAGACTTTAAACGTCACTGTCACTCAAATATTACTAATATTATAAATGCAAAAGTTGGATGATGAGCTGGATCTTTGTTAGAAGGTATCTCCGAAACAACTGCATGGATCTCGCTGAAATTTGGCATAGATGCAGACCATAGTCTGGAAGAACACATAGGCTCCTTTTTTTAACAGAAGGGGCAAACGAGCAGCGGCAACAAAGAGATATTCAACGACACCCATGGACATCAGCAATACCAGAGGAACCGCAGATGCGTTGCCGGCCTTTGAGATGGTGATACGCTCGCTTCTTGAAGGACACTAAGTCGTAGCGGTTAATTAAGTATTCAGCATGGACGGAGTCGTGGTTGTCAGCTACTTTAACATAGTTGTTTGGTAAATTACAGCAAATTGGTAAAAGAAACTGAATGTAATAAGCCTGAACTAAAAAGATTTCCAATATATTACTAAGGAAGTCTTGTAATAGATATCAATTATTAAAAATGAGATAGGAAACGGATCGTGTATAAAGTATAGTGACGGGGTCAACTCTGATGATCCGATCGCCTGACCGATCTAATGGACTGACTCAAAGTAAATCTAGATGTGAACGAGAATGATGGGGATCAAAGGTTAATGAACCAAAAGAACTTAGATTTAATTAAATGATAGTTATAGCAATTGGGGTGATTATATCAATATTATGCTGGTTTGCTGTCGTTACTGGCTTGTTGTTGTTACTGGCTTTTTGTCGTTAATGGCTTGTTGTCATTACTGGCTTGCTGTCGTTATTGGAACGTAAACATTGAGGTCCCATAGAATTTAGTTTTCTAAATTTAACTAATTAAATTTTTTCTCAATTATATTAATGCCTTTGCAACAAATCCTGGTAAGTTTTTATATTGACTTCTTACTAATATTATGAATGCGAATGTTTAGATGGATAAATATTTAAAGGTATCTCCGTAATGGCTCAATGGGTTTGATAAAATATGGCACACATATATAACGTAGTCTTTGAACACTATTATTATTATAACAGCAAAATGACTACTTAAGTTTTTATTTTAATAATTACGTAAATAAAGTTAATCTCATGTAAAAAATACTCTGGTAACTCTATCTTTATACTTATAGGTCATATAAATATTTTTCAGCTAAAAAACTAGATGATACTTTGAAATGGTCTTTATTTTATTACAAATAAGAGGTAATTTTGCTTGTAATGTTATAACAATGACAGTAATATAATTTGGTGTCAGTAACAAGTCTCATTTGGTTGTGCGCAATTTGCGCGGGGTCGTCAACACAGTAATGGATTAGTTCAATTCACTGCAGAGAATCTTCAGGAGACCGCACATTCAACCATTACAACATAAACATTATAATGTAGTACATATTCTTTTCATTTGATATTTTTAATATATTTAACAGTGGTAGAGCCCGCTTTAACATCATTTGGCCCGGGTCGCCTGGTGAAATACCACGACCACACAGAAGACAGGCGTGAAGTTATTCCGCGTTTCGTCTGATGAATGTGCCTCCCGGAGACCTTATTTAGTTTCCCTTCCCACCCTTTTTCTTATAAGGAAAGGATGGGAAGTGGAAGTGAAATTCCGGAGTGCATGAGTGGTTGCATGGGTAAGGAAAATATTTTCTTTCTGTGCATCCTCTTCTCCGTCGATTAAAGGTAGGCAACGCATATGCAATTGTGTATGTCTATGGGAAGGTCAGCTTCAGGTGGCCGCTCGCTCGTTTGACACCTTATGATATAAAAAAAATATAATAATTGCATATTTTATACAGAGATTTTGGTCTAAGAAACCAACAGATTATGATATATATTATTTTTTAATTTATTTATGTGGTTAGTGTGCGTTGAGCTTATCAATTAATCCGGCCGGTGGCATAATTAGCTATAAGCAATGGCATCAACCGCGCGGCGCCGGCGCAATTGCTGCGACCTTCCGACACCGCGCCGCTCCACTGATGACAAACACACGCTCCTTTACTCTTTGTGTTCATAATACTATTTTTACACGTGTCACGCTGCAGGATAGCAGATCTTAAGTAAAAAGATTGGAGAAGATTTTGGACGAAGTACACATTGTAACAAAATAACCATTGGTATTTGAAGTCCAGAATTGAAGAATTGTCTTTTTTTATTTTTTTATACAAAAACTTTTTATGACAAATTAAATATCGGTTAGACAGCAGTACTAAAAACCCACAGGGTTTAGGTGTAATTACTTTAAACAAATAATTAGGTAAAAGATAATAAAGGGACTCCTTTTAATAACATATTTTAGTTAATTATTCGGTTTTTTTTTTAATTTTATTTTGTATATAGATTTATAATATATATTTATACATAGATTTAAGACTTTATGTAATCATAGAAATAAGGATGTAAATTAATTCATTCCTAAAAAAAAAAAGATAATTGTAACACGATTTACACATTTTATTGATTTAAAATCTTATTGAATACCTTATTATTCTCTGGAAGATATAGGTTATTAGGAATGTAGTTCTTACTAACTGATTTAAGCTGGGTTTCTGATCAAAATCTCTGTATAAAGTAGCGACATCCCTGTCATTTTTCACAAAACAGATATAACAACATATTTTAAACGGTGTTTTTGGTCTCAGAAATTCACTGGTAGTCACTAGTTCATGACTTATATTTGTATATTGTATTTGGAGAGCGCTTCACAGCTGTCATCTTAATTTATGACAATCAGGTGCGAATCCGTGCTGAAAGATATCTAACAAAACAAATCGTCCGATCGCGTGACTAACTCTACCTTCACCAACATTCTGTGATTTGATTGATTTAATTCCGTGAATAGCTCACGTTTGCGAAACTGTAGCTCTTAAACTGAGAAAGTGAATTTAGGTAAAATTTATAAAGTCTTAAAATCAAGAGCTATCTTACTAATATTATATTATAAATGCGAAAGTTTGGATGGATATTTGTTTGAAGGTATCTCCAGAAATTTTTAACGGGATTCGATGAAATATGGCATAGATGTAAAACATTGTCTGGAAGAACACTTAAGCGACTAAGTTTTTTAATTCCGCGCGGTCGGAGTTGAAGTGGCAATATTATCATTATATTTTCGGCCGCGAAACCTTTTAACCTTTTGTCTTATACACCAAATATGAACACCCTGTGCTAAGTACTGTCTCCTGATTCGGTTCATACGTTTCATTTATTCGTGCAATCTTATCATGATCATGGATCATTAATCGCAGTGTCATCTCAGTGGGGCCCAACCTTTACGGAACATGGGAACAAATTAAACAACAGTTTAAAATTGCCCGTAACAAAGGATTTATTGGTATTGTTCTCTTACTTCACTTAATATATTGTTTGCTTTATCTATCCTTAGATAAATGAAGGAAATTTATCAGATTTAAGACTTATTTATAGCTATTTTCACATGAATTCCTAGCATCGCACATATTGTACCAATTAGCATTTAAATTTTGCAATAAAGTGTGTAATTAAAAATTTATAGGTCAGTGAGCGACGAGCCGCGTCCGAGAAATAATACCAGTCCTACATACCCTGAAGAAAGGCTCCCGATCGGCTCGAAACTAGTCGGTGCCGCCACCGGACGAATATACGTGAGTGTTTAGCCGTTTTTATATCAGTTCATTACAATGTCTCAAAAAGTTTGAATATTTAATTTAATCGATCTTTTCTATTTATAAGAACGTCACTAACTAACCATCTGTCAGCTGTTAAAGCAATTATGCCTTGTAGCATTATTTACATCTTCTTCGGCTTTAATTACATCTGGATAAAACCGCAGCAATTAAACATAAAAGATAATGACATAAACTTAAACCCATTTGCTTATGATGCACAAAAAATTAAAAAGTAACTTACTTTAAAAAAAAAAACCTAAAAAAGGCGTACCAAATTTGATAAATATTGGGAAGCGTTAAAATCTATCTAATGTGTTACGTAGTTTTATTAGATGTTAAAACCTCTAAAAATGGTATCAAGATACGCGTCCATTGACCCGCACCGCACGCACGGATTAAATGAATTTGCTTTGTCTATGCGATGCGGCGCGGATGATGGACGAAGCGCTATTTAAAATCATACAAAGCTAACTAAAATCCGTTGCGGGCCGTGCGTGCGGTGCGTCAGGCGCGGGCCAATGGACGCGTACCTTAATAAATTGGTCAAGTGAACAAACTGCCCATTAATTTGCGGCTATAAATCGAAATTAATTCTATTGGTTCTAATGTTATTGTGTCCGCCAATCGCGTGTCATTTGTTGACATTTCAACGTCTTGATACCATATCAGGTGTATACTTGATTTGTATCGAGTTTGTGAAAACTATGAGTTTTCAGTGGCGAAACATTCGAACAAAAACATGTTTTAATATCATAGTTTTTCAAGGAAATGAATAAAAATATGTTTACACATTGTATAATATAAAACGTCAAAGAAGTTAGTCTAAATCATAGGAGACCGAAGAGCTGGCAGCAACCTCGGACAAAGAATTCAAAGTGGGAACGCTGCCAGTATCTCCGGAACCTTGCCTAAATGGACTCTTTTTAATAATATATTTTAGTTAATTATTCATTAATAATATTTTATTGAAGTAGCTTATTTCGACAGTGGCAACGTTTAGATCTTAATGTTTAAGATTTTACTTAGGCACAAAAAATTCTTGGTAGGCAATGTTATGAAGGTTATGGCGTCACCAATATAGCTTTTCTATTCTTTTATTCAAGCTATAAATGAATCATGAAAAAGTTCATTTGCCCGAAAAATTTGGTTAATTTGGATAAATAACAGATTTTATCATAAATCTGTTGCGCAATTATATGATTTTAAATTGCCAATTTAGTTTTTAACGCGTTTGGTGTTGAAATCTGCAATTAAGTCGAAGTTTTCATCGTTTTTTTATACGAAGTTGTGTGTTAATTATCAATTACTATGCGTCCTTTTTTTAATCTGTATGCAACAAAAAATATATCATTTAAATTATACTTAGTTTCATTTTGATTATCTCTTTATTGTGTTAGTATAAAAAAAAACTTTTAATAACAACTAAATGGGATATAAAAAGGAATTTTTAACATAAATGTATGCAATTTACATTTATTTTAATCTCACTTTAAAAAAGAAACAGTAATTAAAAAGTAATAAAAACTGCCTTAAATATATTTAGTGATAAACTAAAGATTTGAGAGATTATTATCATCATTGATCATCAGCTAACTATACGTCCCCACCGAGGGGCTTCAAGCCTATCGTAAGTTAGGCCATAGTCAACCACGCTGGCCAAGTGCGGGTTGACTTCACACATATCTTTGATTTTTCTTCTCAGATATGTGCAGGTTGCAGCACGATAAATGTACATATGTAAATCGAAAATCGCAAAATACATTGGTATATGGATTCGAACCCAGGACCTGCAGATTACAAGTCAAGTGCTTAAACCCCTGAACCACTGACGCTTTCAGATTATTATATCTTACTAATATTATAAATGTGAATGTTTGGATGTATGGATGTTTGTTTGAAGGTATCTCAAGAACGGGTGCATAGAACTCGCTGAAATTTATCATACATGTAGAACTTAGCCTGGAAGAACACGTATGTTAGTAATTAAGTTTTTTTTAATTCTAATCAGACGGAGTCGCGGGCGACAGTTCGTTATACATAAAGTTATCAACGCTGATATGTTATCAAAATAAAGGAACCATGTGAAAGTGAATTTATAAAGTCCGAACTCACTATGAATTTACATTAAAACATTTCTAAAATAATATATAGTCATCTCTCTTATATTTTTGGAAACAAACAGAGATAGCGATATGTTTTATACATGTTTTTGTTGTTGGTATTTGGGTACAAAAAGGCGCGTTAAGTAATTCTCATTACAATGCACTTTCGTAAGATTAAGATTAGATAAACGCAGCTTGGACCCATGCGTGCGCGTTACGTACCACAACATTATCTCCCCTTCCACACTTCAACAGCAATGTAATAAGTTTCATTGTTTATTGACGTGAGATTATTATTAAAATACTGGCTGATATGAAACTTGACTTTTAATTTAAAAAACAAAGAGTGAATTTACAAAGCAAACTAAACTTCTTTGGAATGTGATAAAAGTATAGTCCGCGGCGAATACTGTTTTTTTTTTAATAAATTAGTTAAATGATTAAAAACAAATGCCTGATATGCTTACGCATCTCTATAAATAAATAGATAATTGCTTAAAAATGAAGTGAAGTTCGTGTCTGTTGTTTCTTTCTCAATTATTAGTTTGAATCCTCACTACCGCTACAAACGGCGAAAATCAAATAGGCACAAGATACTACGGTTTATAGCCTGTCTATGTATAGTGTTCAGTGTGCTTACGTGATCCTGATGGCTGTCAAATCGAATTATATTTAGAATAAAACAAAAATATATTTCATTGTAGTTGCAATCGAACCGTTTCGTTTTACAGGAGAGTATGCGGCGTTGCATTTGGCAGCCATATTAACGCGTGACATGTACAGTTAGACGTGTTCCGACATCGACGTGTGAAACATTGTACGACTTCCAGCAAAGTAATTGAGACCGCAAACACCTCCGCTCACTTCCTTGTGCATTTGTATGCTGCATACTTTGACATTTAAGAGACAGGACCTGTCTAACGCGCATTCCTCTCTGTCACATAAAAAAGAACAATAAGTTTTATTCCATGCTTGTGTGCTTGTTTTTGTGTGTAATTGTGTCAATATACGTTTATAAAGATGTTTCAATTTTCCTACTGCATCTTTTGATATTTAAGAGACAGGACCTGTCAAACGCGCATTCCCCTATGTCACATAAAGAATAATAACTTCTATTCTTCCTAGTTTGTGTGTTTTTATGTAATTAATTATGTCAGAATGTGTTCATAAAAACGCATCAATTTACGAGTCAGAGTGATATGTACTTGTTGATTGTCTTGTACACCTACAAAATGTGGCAGAATTAATTTAATACTACTGTTGTGCCTAGTCCGTATCTTTATAGCCAATGCCTGCAACTAACATTATACAATTGTAAAGAATTTGTTCGACAGTAATCGCAGCTTGTACTTGTATAGTTAGGTATGGGGAAAACTAGGAAGACATGGATGGATGTAAAGGTAACATGACTAAAAAGGGAAGGACGAAAACCAGGTGCGCCCCACCGTATATTACCAATATTATATATGCTATTGTATGGATGGATATTTGTTTGAAGGTATCTCCAGAACGACTAAACAGATTCCGCTAAAATTTGACATGGATATGGAACATAGTCTGGAAAACACATAGACTCCTTATTAAGTTTTTTTAATTCCGCGCGGATGGAGTCGCGGGCAACAGCTGTATGGAATAAAGAAAGAAGATGGTGATGTTGAGTTATGCTTTTATCTCATTCCTTTCTTGAAAATATGTTTCTAGGGTTCGTTAACTTTAAGAAAATAACGTTATTTTTTTAGTCCCACAAAAGATTTATCGTTCAATGATTGATGAATGATAAAAAATGACATTTTTAAACAATGACAAATATTCATTTTATAATTTATCATAATGATATGTGTGTGTTTAAATATATTTGCTGTCGTTTTATGACTTTTTATATACGTAAACATTTCTCAAGCTGGCACAGTGTCGTACGGTGGCAGACAGAGCGTCACTTTTAATTAAAAAGTTAAATTATCTCATCATTAATCAAATGATAATAAATATTAATAACTGCATAGAGTACTTAAATGTCAGAGAAGACATTTAACTTTTTATTATTATCAAACTTAACATTTTTGGTTTGATTTCAAATAATTTTAATATCGTAATGAAATTTGTTGTGATGTAAAAGTTCCTAAAATTATAAAAACTCACTAAATATTTCTGTTTAAGTAACATATTCTTTATAAGTAAATTTTGATAAGTAACTTTTTTATAGGAGAAGGGGGCCAACGAGCAACAAATCGCTTAAAATTATTTGATGCGACGCCCATGGACGTCTGGAACGCCAGAGGAACCGCAGATGTACTTTTACTAATAAGACAAAAATAATCGCTCTATTTCGAACTTACTCTGTGCTTTACTGTAACGCAAGAGATGGCCAAAAATACTTCTGTCACCTTTAATATGAAGTTTACACCTTTGACTTGTCTATTTTCAAGTCAAGCATCAATAGCCTAATGGTTAAGGATACGGATTTTCGATCACGAGGTCGGGGGTTCGAATCCCGCTATTCGACTATTGTCGTAAACCATATCCTAGCACAAGCCTAGAGCTTAGTTGGAATGGTAAAAGGAATATTAGTAAATTTACAAAAATATCTGCTAATGTTTTATTAAAAAAAAAAATTTAGTCTTACAATAAAAAAATATGAAAAAAAAAAATTGACCAAAAAAACCGTAAATTTAGACTCATTGTAGTAAGTGATCTTTGATGACTTAGCGAATGAAATGAAACTTGGGCATAAAATAAGGTAAAATATGTTTATATTGCATTTATAAATCTCGTTCGCTATAAAGAGTGATGCATTACCTACTCTTAAACTAATTAATCCATAGAGGCAAATGTTTTTTTAATAACCGCAGTATTCGACTTACCCATTGCAATTATTCTAATGCATACGAGTATAATCTGACTTATTACGTTTTCATACACAGGTAAATGTAAGCTTTATTGTATTTTGTTAAGGTTTAAATTATATTAATCACACACTTTTAGTCTTCCTGTTACATTTCCAGATAATTTATTTCGTTTTCTAATTTGCAGAGTAACTTCATTTCCATATCGTTTAAGGTATTTTCATAAATAAGTTTGTAAATATTTACATTTGTCTAACTTGTAGTGCTCTCTGAAAATAACTTAAATAGTAATCGAAGTTTATTTTCACATGTTTCAATTAACTTACTAGCTGTCGCCCGCGACTCCGTCCGCGCGGTGTCCAAAAACAACTTAATTAGTAGCCTATATACTATGTTCTATATCTATGCCAAATTTAAGCGAGATCCTTTACACTGTTGTAGAGAAACCTCCAAACATCCAACTATCCAAACATTGATATTTATAATATTAATAAGAAGTAAGATGGTACGATTTAGTTTAACTAAAATAAAATAGGACATAGAAGACCATTCAGCATCGATGTTTAGTGAAAGCCCTTAGGATTGCCGCACGCTAGTTACAATTTTTCTACTTGAGATTTGCTAGATTTAGCGCCTCCATCGGGAGTCAAATACGAATGTCATTTTTTAACATCTTATCGATGACGAAGGCGCGTGTCGCGAATGTCGTGCTGGTCCCTTCATTAATCGTAGAAATAGTCAAGCTATCTAATTCTAGTACTTACGTTTTAATTACTAAGCTATAAGCGTTAGGTATTAAACTAAATGTTGCATGTCCAGTTTGAAATATTTACAGCGTGGCTGAACGAGCGTGGCTTACAGTCACGCTATTTATTTAGTTACTATCGCTGCGATTATCAGTAATGCTAGTTTCACACGAGTGAGCCAGAGCAGTAGATAGTGTAGTACTGCAATTGTTTGGGTGTACACTTATTGTCAAACACAGAGCAAGTAGACAAAGTAGAGTGGCTTAGGCGTTAAAGCACTTGACTTGTAATCTGAAGATCCTGGGTTCAAATCCCGCCATGTACCAATGTATTTTTAAATTTTCTGATATACATATATACATTTATTCGACGTTTTTACGGTGAAGGAAAACATCAAGCAACCTGCACATATCTGCGAAGTAATTCAAAAATATGTGTGAAGTCAACTCGCGCTGGACCAGCGTGATTGACTAAGGCCTAGTCATCTCCAACTTAGGGTTAGCTCCGAGCCCCTCAGAGGCTACGTAAAGTGAGCTGATAATCATGAGATAAAATTAGCGATATCCTTAGGAGAATCTAAAATGTTTGTCAAAATGTAGAGTAATAATTACGTGACAAGTAGGTAAATGAAATTTTTCCTAAGAGGACTATTTTGTCTCGGCGTGGCGTGTGCGTTTAAAGACCAGTACTGCATTCTCCACTGCTCTGTGTGACTGTTCTGCCCTCGTGTGAAAATGGCAATAATGAAATGCGTGCGAAGCAACTCCGGCTAATCACTGGCCGACAGCGGCGGGGGCGCGGAATCGTTGTAATTAGATTAAAGCTCCGTTTGGATATGGGAATTACTTGCATGATTTAAAATGTATTAATATTTTGATGTATTGAGAACAATAAAATGATTTTACACCAGTTAATAAGTTTATTATTTAAAGAATTAAATCTGTGTGAGTAACCTTATAGTCTGAAATCCATGTTTCACACTAATACAATCTTTAATCATCAATCATCAACAATACAGAGATAGATTTCAAGCTGGGATCTTGGTCTCGAGAACCAACGCTAATTAACTTACATCCACCATCATCATCAATCCGTCCTTGCCAGGTTAAACACGGAACAACCGTATGAATCGTTTCATAGTTGCCAACAAGAATTCGTCGGCAATTGTCGTTGACACTGTCATAAAACAGGCAAACTCCATCAGTAAGCTGACCGCAAACAACGTTTCAGATACAAATCGACTTTTCCTACAATAAACATGTTTATTATCATTGCTTCCTTTAAGACATTTACTTCAGTACTGTGAATAAGGTGTTGAAGTTCACGTACGTTTGGTTTTTCGTAATCTCTTGGGTTATACTGCTGGATACTTTAAAAAACATTTTTTATACATTTGTATTTGAATTGTAATTCAAATTATAAAACGACAGTACAATGTGAATTTTAGAACAGATATTTAAATCATTTGTGCATTTAGAATACTGACCTCTCTGAATGGACTGGCTATAAGACAGAGTACTTTGTGCCTATTTGATTTTCGCCATTCTGGCTTACGGTCGCAGTTTGCGATGGTGTGAATACGAACTAATAATATAGATAGATTTAATTGTCACGTACCATCAACTTCTTCTATCTCTACAGTCATTTGTGGGCTTTGGCTTGGTCCAGTAACTTTTTCCACTTCAGTCTATCTCTGGCCACGGTCTTACTGGTACCTCGAAAAGAAAAAGAACGGAGCCCTTATAGAATCACTTTGTCTTCCGTCTGTCTGTCAAGACCCTTTTCTTTGGAACGCGTTAAGGTAACGAAGGAAACGAAGCAAAAGCTATCATTTCCAAGTAATCGCCTGTCCATTTATAAGATCAGTGTCGAACCAACCGCCAAAAATACTTAAGCATTTTAAGAGCTGTGTGTCACGGAGACCAATGAAAAATCTTAGACAGTTCCTGACAGTGAGCCATAAATATGCACTAAATTATTAATGACTAAAGCCACAAAGACTGTATTACGTGCCAGCCGTGAGAATTTGCGGTCAAAGTACAAACCTAGGCGTATCGTGAGACTAAATTTTTTTGCTGTCAGTACTGATTACTATGACTTGTTTGTTAATATAAGTAAATGATATATTCCACTATTATATATGATGTAAAATATGACCTTGAAATAACATTTTTCCTTTTATGCTTAAATTTAATAATAAAAAAAATTAACAGCGGTAGAGCACGCTTTAACAGCTTCGCACGAATTGGCCCGGCTCGCCTGGTGAAATACCACGACCACACAGAAGACAGGTGTGAAGCGGAAGCTATTCCGCGTTTCGTCTGATGAGTATGTGTCCCGAAGGCCTAATTTAGTTCTCTTTCCCTTCCCAACCTTTTTCTTATAAGGAGAGGATGGGAAGTGTAAGTGGACTTTACGGATGAGAGGATGCATGGGAAGGGAAAATATTTTCTTTCTGTGCATCCTCTCCTGCGTCGATTAAAGGTAGGCAACGGATATGCAATAGCGTATGTCTATGGGCAACGGTATCTTCGCTATTTCAGCGATTTCAGGTGGCCGCTCGCTCGATACAAAAAAGAAAAAAATCACCAACTGACTCGAAGTTGCAAGAAGTGTTCTCCATTGTCTTGAAATTGACTTTGTATATGGTAAGTATCGTGTGTGTGTTTCCCTACTCGCTTGTTACTTCAAGGATAGGAAGGGGAAATATTCTCTTTCTCTACGACATACATCAGTTAAATAAAGGCAACGCATCTGCAATTGGATGTCAATCGGTCTCTTCACTATTTCGTCGAATTCAAGATCTGCTTGCTCGTTTGTCACCTTAAAATCTAAAAAAAAATTGTTGACAAAATTTTTCTTACTACATCGACAGTTTTATAACTTAATAACAACTTTAAATAATTTTCAATTTTTTAAATACGTAAGACTTGACACCTTTCGTGGGTTCTGAACCTTTCTATAAATTAATGTGATTTGAGTGCGAGGAAGGAGGCATGCTTGTGATACCATCTGGGGTTCACAGTGCCACGTTACGAACAGACAGACAATAAAATACAACTTCTTATTGGTTGTTTAATATTTATTTTATCTGTTAAAATCAGTTAATCGAAACTTTATTGGTTATGCTTCTCTCAATTTATTTCAAAAGAATTTACATCTCACACGTTTGCGTATTTTGTTTATGTTTCGCATTATTTTTTTTAATTTTCTTATTGTATATCATAGACTAGCGATCGCTAATTAAAAAAAACATAATTAGTAGTCTATGTGTTCTTCCAGATTATATTCTATATGTACGCCAAATTTCATCGAGATCTGTTCAGCTGTTCTGGAGATATCATTAAACAAACATCCATCTATCTAAACATTCGCATTTTTAATATTAGTAAGATTAAAATATCATTGTAGGTGCATAAATTTCTTACCTTTATCAGATTCCACGTTTATCAGTGCTTGCAATTTCTTTAAAAGTGGTAGTAAAAAGCTATCGCTTCATATATCGTGTATTTATATAGAATATTCTACAAATAAGATCTTACTAGCGTTGTTTTCATTCTATTCTGAATAATTCCCCATATTAGTGTCAATATAAAAATAAATCAGACATTTTATTCATATATACTCTTTAACATTCGAGACGGACGGTCCCTTCTTTGTTTCCTTCTATTTCTGATTCCAGTGCGACATTTCACGTAATAAAAGGCCCATCAACAATCGATCATTATGATAATTGCATCGCCTATCGCTAGAGGGCGCTGGTTTGAGCTAGACTACTGACGCATGCGCATCACATATCTATTACCATACAATGGAGAGAGAAGCGTCGTTCCTAACTGTCCCTCGTAGGCCGCTGTCAATCTTTAGCTACCGCTCTTGAATATCGTGTGGGACGACTCTATTACATATTTGAATGGAAGAATGTCGCCCTTACACATTTGCTAAGTTGACATTGATCTATAATAAAGCTGTCGCCCACAAAAAAACTTAATTAGTAGCCTATGTGTTCTTCCAGACTATGTTCTACATCCATGCCAAATTCAACGGGATCCGTTCAGTCGTTGTAGAGATACCTTCAAACAAACATCCATCGAAAACAAAAATCATCATCTTGACCTTTTCTTTACGGAGTTGCAGCACCTACTTACTACTTCTTTAATCAATGGAGTCGGGGACGCGAGGATATACCCCTTTCCTATGCAGCCTCTCGTCTGTCAAAACCTACTTCGACCTTCGTCTTTTCAGCCATCTACAATGTGTTTAATTTAGATACAGCACAGGATTACTTTTTTTATTTAGAATAACTTGATGATTTTCTGTTTTTGAGACGTTTAATCGGACTGCACTGAACGTGTTATAAAATGTTCAAATTAGTATTTCCCGGTAGTTAACCACTTCATTTAAAGTACATTTGTTTCCTGTCTCTTTTTAATATATTCATAGCATTATTAAGACCCTACGGTAGAGCGTTGATGGCTCAGTGGCTAAGCTTAACATGTAATCTGCAGGTATTGGGTTCGAATCCTGCCATACCAATGTGATTATCGATTTACATATGTACATTTATCCGAAGTTCTTACGGTGAAGGAAAACATCGTGATGCAACCTGCACATATCTGCCATGAAATTCAATGGTATGTCAAGTCAATCCGCACTGGGCCACCATGGTTGACTATGGTTACCCATAACTTAGGGAATGCTCTGAATTCCTCTTGGGACGTATAATGAGCTGATGATACAATTTCTTATATTAAAACCTTTATGTATAAACTTACATTAACGATAAAAAATATTGTAGACAATCGAAGTTTTAAGAATTAAATAATTGCATTTCAAGTGTCGTATTCATTTTAAGTAAAATAACAACCACATTCACTTTGCTGTGTCCATTCAAGAAGACTGTACTCCATAATTGCAATACTATGAATAAAACAGTATTAATAAAACCTCGAATACTATCAGAACATTTAAGGATACTAAATTATAAATGGATAGAAGTGACTATAGTAAATTATCACAATAAAAAAACGCCGTATCGAATAACTCTGTATACGGTTGTATAAGATCAATGTAAATATGCGCATATATTTCCGTAAAAAATATCAACTACTTGTATCGCATAAAGGGCAGAAAGTTTTTAGGAATCCTTACGCAACAAACTTTAACAAAGAAACAATTTAAATCCGTTAATTCGATCCATACGTTTTACATTCGTCCAATACTATCCTTAATATAAAAAATAGATGATTTTAAGCTTTTGTAAGAAAAACTTTTGAATGACACTATTTAAAAATAAATTTATTTGCTGTTTCTAACCTAACAATTGTATTTCTTTGAAAAGCAGATAAAACATTAATTACCAACCGATTGATGATTAAACTTATAGTAAAGTCAAGTGACAATTGTCTTTATGATTTTAACAACTGTTAAGAAGAAAATCCGACGCTGTGCCGGTGTACTAGCGCAACACTAGCCTTACTAAAATATCGACGTTTGTGTCCCCTCACTAATCATACTGACACTGGACTTTGTAACGCAAGCAAGTCATTCACGCCAAAGGATTCTAATTAATAATGTCTAAAACAATAAAGAAATTAAATATACGGAACCTTTTTCGATTATCTAAATTTCATAATAAATTAACTCATTATTGTTAATACACCTTGTATGTTTAATTCCACTGTAAATTTATTCCATAAAAAATAAAATCCCGAAGAAGGAAAACGAGTGTCCTGGTGTGTTGCATCGATAATAAGGACTAAGTATCCGCATAGCAAATGACTTCAAGTGCTGAGGAACAATAAAAAGTAAAGGTGGCTTCACACCGGCGCGCAACGATTCGCGAGCGCCGGAGCCGGTCGGCGAACGTTTAAAATTCACGCATTATCATAATGCGACGATCAATATTCGATGTTTGCTTCGCGGAGTGAGAGCTACATTTACATGCTGATTGCATCCCATCCGCCCGATGTGTTACACTCTTTATTAGGGTGACAATAATACTTGATATATTAATGATATCCTAGACTCTACGTACAGATAAAATAAGGTGTCCATTAGGAATTTTTGAAAAAAGAAATATAATAATAAATAAAAGATTTTACTGTAAGGCGTTTATTGAAAAACTTGAAATCAGTTATTTTACAATTTCTTTGAAAAATTAACGGCAATGGAATTAAAAGTAATTTTTTTTTTAATGAAAATCAGTTTGATTTATCGATCCTGTCTGATGCTTTAGTATTTTATGATCTACAAGTTAACGTTACAAGAACATTTAATTTATGAAAAGAAATAAAAGAGATTTTATCGTTTTCTAATTTTAAATCTAGACGGATGAATTGAAAACAATGTAAGGAACTTTTCCAGTGAAATTGCAACTCATTGTCACCCTAATTTTTCTACACATTTATAAAATGTGCCTAGTTAGTTAGAATTCTGCATTAATGTATATATTAATATCATTACTAGCAAAACGGATTCGCCTGAGTGCGTTGACCAAAGTCGTGTCAACGTTTGGCTCCTATCATCTTATATATAAAATTCTCGTGTCACAATTTTCGTTCCCATACTCCTCCGAAACGGCTTGACCGATTCTCATGAAATTTTGTGAGCATATTGAGTAGGTCTGAGAATTGGCCAACATCTATTTTAGATCCCGCGCGGACGACAGCTAGTTTGACTATATCTTACTAATATTATAAATACGAAAGTTTAGATGGATGGATGTTTGTTAAAAGGTATCCTGAACAGCTCAATATATCTTGGTGAAAGCACAGGTACTAAGTTTTTTTAATTTCACGCGGACGGAATCGCAGGCGTTAGTTATAGACAATAAACTCAACAAGAGAATGATTTCACGGTACGAGTTAAATAATTTATTAGTTGACATGACAGGCGAATGATTTGATTAACAGTCTCATTATCTTTGGTCCGGTTTAATAGAATATCGAACTTGATCGTTGTATAAATTGTCTCTGATTACTTTAGTAAGAATTTAATTTTGTCTCAAAGCATTGTTTCATAATTGTCTGTTTTAACGAGCTTTAAAACAATACCTTAAATGGAACAACGAATTTCATTATCATTTAATTTTCCTCAGATATTGTAATTAGTTACTAGATTACTATTTGAACGGTTAAATACGTCGGTTAGATTATATTGTTTGTAGCTAAGATAGCCTGTCATATAAATCATAAAAGAGATTAAATTATTCAAACTTTCGTGAGACATTATACTAAACTGATATATAAACACAGCTAAACACTGACGTATATCCGTCCGGTGGCGGCACCGACTAGTTTCGAGCCCATCGGGGGCCCTTCATCAGGATGAGTGGTACTGGTATTATTTCGCGGGCGCGACCCGTCGCTCAGTGAGCGAGTGAGTGTTTAGCCGTGTTTATATATCGGTCACAAAAGATAATTGAAATCTATCAATATCTGTCCGCATTTGGTGATTTAGAAATACTAGCTTTTACCGGCGACTCTGTTCGCGTGGAATTAAAAGCAAAACTTGATTAGCCTACTCATTCACTACTACATCACAGCGCACATCGAATTATATTACAATCTAATTAGGAACTATTAATAGTAATTAAAAAGGTTTGATAAGTTATTTCATTAGTTACATTTTCATTTTAATTAATCTATATCGTTTATAAATTAAAGAATTTATTAAGAACTGTAATCTTATATGGTAATAAATAACAAAAATATATAAATTTTAGATTCCGTTATGCGCATGGGCGTTCTATGAAACTCGTGTATAATTTTATTGTTATAATTTTGATTTAAGTGCTATCAACCTTTCTAAGATATAGCTATCTCTTTTATTCGAATGTTATTTTTAGTTGTTAGAGAGAGATTGTTGTAAGTCTTAATGGAATTGAGTGATGATTTATATGGTTGAAAATAAAGTTTATAAGTTTTTTGATTTACGTTCAACACGGGCGCAATCAACGAGCCGAGTTGGATTCGGTAGAGTTGCTTTGGTATTTAACTTTAGAGAATTCTATAGGAGAAAAAAGAAAAGAAAGAAATTAATTCTAATCTCTTGTGATTTTATTACGGTAAAAAAATCTTTCTCCACACTTTTTGTAATCGAATTCTGTATATGACACGTTACGTGTGACTTTCTTATCGTGGGTTTGTAAGACCAAAATCTCTGTATAAAACTTGTTATCCCTGTCTTTCATCTTTGACAAAACTGAGATAGCAATATGTTATTAAACGAGGATTTCGGTCTCAGAATCTCACAGTTAGTAACGCAATTAATATTAATTCCTAAACATCTTTTAGCATTATTTTACAAACCAATAACAGCACTATTCACCCCCGTGGCAAAGAGAGGTAAGCAGGGACGACCGACTTTGATTTGACGCGGTTCTTACATATATCTCATCTTCATTCCAAATGTATTGAATACAGATTACAAACAACTGCAGATACAACAGATTCAAAATATCTTTTTTTTCTTAAATAATTAAACAGCAATTAAAAAACTGTCACAAAATAATAAGATTAAATGGTTTCAAGAAGGTTTAAATACAAATTGTTTGTCGTATTTTGTTTCCTATCTTGTCATATATCGAAGCTATTCATTATTAACACTTAATCGTATGTTTTTAAGAGCTTTTTGTAGCGGGAGGTCCGATGCAACGAATTATTCGTTTTTACTTCCAGCCATGTTTAATTGGATGACAAAGAGGACATAAATTCAACTGTCATATTCGAATTGAAAATATAAAAGAATAGTCTGTAGATAAAAATCGATTTTTCAATAACGATTATTTATTGATGGTAATAATTGTCCAATTAATATTATGAAAGTAAACAATGTTAATTCGATGCTATTATGCGATTAAGAAATAGGTATTTAAAGGCTTGTTTCACTAGGATGTTACTTATTATTACGTTCGTTTCATTTTATTAATCCTGGTTACTAACTAAACATATTTACATCATGAATATGGAACTTCCGAGCTGCCTATCTTTGACTTGATTATTAGTAACTAAGGGAGACCCTAAGTGTAAATTTAGTAAGAGAAGAGACCATTTAGTAATTATTTGGCGTGTTGAATTCGTAACACTGAATAAGTTAAAGTGAAATATTTAATATATTAAATACTACTAAGAGTTCTTAATATTTACAAAATTTGGTTAAAAAAATTCAAGTCGACAAAAAAATGTCCGTTCTCTCGAACCGGCTAAACCTGTTTGAAAGATTTTTGAAAGCCGATCGAAAAAACGTTCTGTACACAATATTGTGGACTCGAAGATAGGAGATTGTCCAGTTCCATAATATTTGTTGAGGATATTTGCGAACGGAGCCGGAAGACAGGTCAGGGACCCCTCATCCCTCCACGACGGACATATTGACAAATTGTTTAGTTTGAGTCAAGAGATATAGCGATATTTGACTATCGAAAATACTTCCAAAGTATTTGAACGACAAATATTTGGCAAATGAAATATGATACGTTAGTAGATTATGCATTATTTAAATACAAATTCCTTATAATTTTTATGATACAATGCCAACATAAGAAATTAAACTTAAAACCTTGTTACTAATATAAAAATTAATTCAAAATTTTTGATTGAATCTTACAAAGCTTGCGACTGTAATTTACACCAAAATACAAAACGTCAAGGTCACTTTGAATAAGCCTCGATATTAGATCCAACTATATTAATAAAGCAAGCTAAAATAAATCAAATAAAAAAAATAACTGCTCATAATAATACGTTTAAAAGATAAATTTAATATGACTTTCACAAGGTAGTAAACTGGGACCTATTCAAATTATCTAGCACTCAAAGGATTCTAAAATTATTCACAACTTTGTTGACATTTCTATAATAGTTAACAGGACTATAAAACACATTATAACATAAAAAGAACATTGACTGTAGTAATTAAATACTAAAATAACAAGAATCAAACATTAATTAACTTAAAACATGCATTTAAATAATATCCAAGAATGTCATTAACCTTAAAATATATCCGACAAATTTAACGGAATGTTATTCTTATGATATTTATACTGAATATAATTATAATTAATAAGGAAAATAATAAATAGTATTCAAAATTAATTTCATTATATAATAAACTAGATAAGATCTGGTGTTTCATTCCACCGCGTTATCATTTCCTTTTGTTGTAACCCCCTGTAGAGCAAAACGCTGATAAAATTATATACTTGGATGTTTGTAATAAGATACCTCAAGAACGGCTTTATAGATCTCGATGAAATTTGGCATAGATGTAGAACATAGTCTGGAAAACATATAGACTACTAATTAAGATTTTAACGATGACGGAGTGACGCTGGTAAGGCGTCAGCTGGTAAACTATAAAATATATGTTATTAAAAAAAACCATGAAATTTACTGTAGTTAAACATTCATCATTATAAAACATGTTCTATCTGTCTTTACCTTATATAATATTTGCAATATTTTCTCATACAGTGTCGACGCTTTCTTTTCCAACTTGCACCATTCGTTCCCTGATGTCCGCCAACAGGTTGTGTTTACTCTCAGTGTGAGACAACACGGTGGGTTCTCACGCCGCGTGCCCGGTTCCGGCCAGTCTCCCACTCCGGCCATATCATCTGTGTCGCTTTGAAAAATTACCAAGTCTTAGTGACATTATGGACGATACGAAATGCGTTCCCACACCTTGGCGATTTCTTTTCGGATTACTAGATTGATGGCGAATGTAACATCCGTTCTCCTACTTTGTTAGCTTTGGAATGAGTATTGATTTTCTAGATAATATTAAGCTGAGTAACTAACTAGTACACTAATACTACTAGCTGTTGCCCGAGACTCCGTCCGCGCGGAATTTAAAAAATAGATAGTAACTGATTCTCAGAACTATTGAATACGCATATAAAATGTCATAAAAATCGGTCAAGCCGTTTCAGAGGAATATGGTAACTAACAATATGACACGCAAATTATATATGTAAGATTTAAACAACAATAAAAGTAGTTGTTTAAAATTTCCTTGATTTAAAAAATTTTGATTCCTTGCAAAGTGGGCAATAACATAGAAATATAATTTGAAGTTGCATGAGTTTATTTAAAAATAATTAAAGAAGAAGATATGAAGATAAGGTAGAAGTTTATAGCTTGGCATTAAGCTTATTGATTGCTCTACGGATGCATCGCAAACGCAAAGTGTACACAGCTTTTAAAGATAGTGCATTGACAAGGAACAAATTGCAGTCAACTTTTTAATTAATTAACTTTATTACTATAGATTAGTTTAACTTGAAATATTATTTCTTAATTTATATCTTACTAATATTATAAATGCAAAATGTTTGTATCTCCGGAACCGCTTAACGGATGTTGATGAAATTTGGCATAGATGTAGAACATAATCTGGAAGAACATATAGATTTGTTTTTAATTCCATGCAGACGGAGTCGCGGACGACAACTACTAGTTTATAATATTCGTTTAAAAACTAAATATTATGCTTTAATTTCTGAGAAAAAAGTTTTATCAAATTTAATATGTATCATCAAAAGTGTTCATTTATCGAAATCTGTTTAAAAAGTTAATCATTATACCTATTTCTAAATATGAGTAATTTATTTTGAATTCAGAATTTCAAGCTTAAATTAGAACCAAAATGAATACTTACAACAGAGTAAAATCGTTCAGTTCAAAGAAATCTAAATTCCTTGGAATCAAACGATTTCTTTAAGAGTTTCATAACGGTCCTTAATTTGTTTTTTTGTTGCTTAAGCGTTTACTTTTTAAATGTGTTAACGTTTTACCTGTAACCGTTATGAATGTTTCAATTACATGGAAATATTCTGTCGGAGCGACGATGCCGCTCAGATAATTGTCGTGGACCTTGGCCAATTAATCTTAGCTAGGGATCGACCACGACTATGTCTGACTCGAAACTAAGAAAATGGATGTTATTACTAAAGAATGGGTGAGAACAAATGTAAATGCCTTAATGTGAAATATCAGATAAATATTGACTCAATAATGCTATTGGCTTTATATAAAAATTTGACATAGATTAAAAAAAAAAAGAAGAAGACGGTACTGATATAAAAAAAAAATCATGTAATTTTTAACTAAAAATCGTTACGCCTTTGAAATTGCAAACCTTCTTATAACTTTTTTAACTTTAATTTTTTTTTCATTTTAAAGAACCTTGTCAATTTTATTTGTGACAACCCTATAATAGTGGAAATGTCTTACGAAATAAGAGTAAGGGAATAACCGGCGTCCATTACTGGTCCTAGCATTTCATTGTAAATGGATAATGTGTGCTCAGATCATTTACTTCCTAGAAATGCAACGTGCGCCTGCCCTAATGTATATTTCACACGAGGACAGCTCACGACAGAACACTAAGAACACAGCTTTTGTTTCAACAGTACTGTTTATAGCACGTTCAAACGATAGAAGTACTGCAATGTCTACTACTCTGTATCAATTTCCTACCTTCGTGTGCACGTGTGAAGCAGCCTAATGGACTGTACTACGAATGTACTCGCTTTTGGTTTTTATGTGTTTACATGAACGTAATTAAAAGGGATGATTGCTTCAAATAAACACTTATTATAACTATTTATAGTATAATTAAGACATTTAATATTAAACGCATAGGAATTAATAATTGCTTTTATGATGGCAGTTTAGGACAAGACTATGATATTGAAGATGTTTAAATACAGGAAACCATAAAATATAAAACATTAATACATCTTTCTATAAGGCTATTCAGTGGTTCTCAAAATGAGGGTCGGCTGCTCAAGGGTTAAAAGTACTGGACTTGTAATCTGCAGGTCCTTGGTTTAAATCCCGTCACATACCAAGATGTTTTTTTTTATTTTCGATTTACATATGTACATTTACCTGCCGGTGAAGGAAAATATCATGATGCACCTTTACTTATCTGCGAAGAAATTTAAAACTATTATTCATAAAAAGTAAAGTTCGGAAAAATAATTAGAGCAAGCTATTAAATAAAGTTTGAGGAACTCTGGTACATAGAACAGGATCGAAGGGATAATACCTTGGGTCTCTTTAAGAATTTTTATTTCATTTGCACGACGATGGAGCATTTAAAGTGGGTTTTTGACACCAAAATCCCCGTTAAATATTTATTTTTAAAGATTTTGGTCTCAAAAACCGATGGTTAATCCAACTTTATAGAAATTCCATTTAGTTTTTTTCACATGATCGCATCAGAAAACGGCGCGGACGCGTTGTTACGCATTACCATACAAATATCAATGGACACCCACATAAAACTTTTATGGGACCATTGTAGTGTAACAATAAATCCCATAATCTGTACGTAATCTCGAAATCTAACCCCATCGCTGTGGGAGGGCACTGACATTATGTCGATTGATGCCTCCGACTGTTCAGAAAAACATATAATGTTACTTTCACACCAAGACGGAACACTAAAGCAGAGCAGTAAACTGTGCAGTACAACAATTGTTTCAACGCACAACACACTGCTGATACGCCAGTAAATATATTGTTCTACCGTCGTGTGAAACTAGCATTACTTCTCCTGCGATATATTAAAAACGTAATGCTTTGAAAACTTGTTTGCTTCATTCATGCTATGTTTAAAAGATTGCGAAATAAAAACATTACATAGGATGCTGTTAGATGAATGAAAAAGGAAATTGCTCTTAATATTTTATTTTTTTTTCAGTTATAAAGTAGTTTTATTACTTGATTATACTGTAAGAAAGATGAGGAAACTTAAGGGCGCAAACACATTAGTCGATAACTCAGTATACGGGGAGTCCACGCTACGAGCTAACGACTAATAAAATTTGGTCGATGTAAAGTAAGCGTCGTGGTACTTAGTTGACGAGTATAATGCCCGGTAAGAAAACGTAAAGACTATCGCCTAACGCATACGGGCCCTAACGCCTAATTAAAACGATTCTCGGATGCAAGCGCTATGTCATGCGTAAAAGAGAAATCTCTTGCATTACACATGCGGACCTTAATGGTACTCATCCATTGGCCCGCGCAGCTGCACCGCACACACTACCCGCAACGGATTTTAGTTTGCTTTGTGTGAATAGAACTGACAATAACTTTCGATAAGTAACGTGATTGTCACTCGTCAGTTCCATACAATTTTGAAGTTCGCTATGGAATCACTTTGTCTAACCTCGCATTACCATTTAATGTCATTCAGACTGATAACATATAGTCACCTAACAGTTACAAAGTAAGAAACCATATCAGCTCATATCTTAACCGCGAAAGCTTTTAAAGTTAACGTTTCCACTAAGTCTTTTGCTTATCTCATAATGTCCGCTGCATTGTCAACTCGGTCTGACACTGGACGGATGCCACCGCTGCTTCGTTGGTCATAAATATCCCTATCTAAATGGCTCGACGTACAAATCAGATGAAATTAGGTCTGTGCTACACGAAATTGTTGTAACGAACATTATTTAATAATCTATTTAAACAAGCAAATGATATTTTACGTTTTAAAGTGATTGTATTGCTATGTGACTGAATAGAAGAATACGGATTAAAGAAAAAGGTTAAAAAAGGACATACATTTTTACCCATCTTACTAATATTATAAATGTTAATATTAAAATTGGATAAATAGATGGATGGATGGATTTTTTTAAGGTATCTCCGGAAGGACAGAACGAATCTCCCTGAAATTTAGCATAGATGTAGAACATAGTCTGGAAAAAGGCATAGGCTACTAATTAAGTTTTTTTTTTATTTCGCGCAGACGGAGACGAAAGCTAGTAGAATATTAACCCATGAAAAATCTTATGCTACTTAACCATCGAAATCAAACGTTAATCTAACTTTTTTCTGAAAATAAGATGAATAATAAATAATGAATTTACTTAAAAAAAAACTGTTATGTTGTATACATAAGCAAGTTTAAAGATTACCAAACCTGTATTTATTTTAGCATTGACTTTATAAAATATCTTTAAAATTTATCTTTATTGCTTATTCGCCGGATGCATCAGGAACTGTTTACTTTTTAACGAGATGTATAAAGACATTATGATGATGGGATCCATATCAGACTGCCCACGATGAGAACAAGCTTTCATATTTAATCCAATTACCCAAGACAAGCTGGTTATTTATTAATTTTACTTAAATATTAAGTTTAAGTTTGCTACATATTATTTACTGTTTAGTTGTATTAACTGATTCATCATCATCAGCTCACTATACGTCCCCACCGAGGGACTCGGAGCCTACCCTAAGTTAAGGGTGATTAGGCCATAGCCAACCACGCTGGCCAAATTAGGGTTGGTTGCCTTCACACATATCTTTGGATTTCTTCTCAGATATGTGCAGGTTGCATCACGATGTTTTCCTTCACCGTAAGAATGTCGGATAAATGTACATATGTAAATCGGAAATCGAAAAACCCATTGGTACATGGCGGGATTCGAACCTAGGACCTGCAGATTGCAAGTCAAGTGCTTGACCACTAAGCCACCGACGCTCCTCAGCCACCGACGCTCCGCATTAACTGATTACAAAAGTCTATAAAACTAAAGCCCCAGACCAACACACTAAGAGAAAATGTAGTACATTTGGCAGCTCATCGCGAGACTTTCCAACACCCACATAGTAATCAAAGATAAAGTTTATGTTGAAAACATATTTTTATACTTTCATAAACTCTCAGTTATTTAGGTAACGAGTATACAGAGGGTCATATGCATAAAATCGTAAACAGAACTAAAAAAATCACAATTTCAACACACAAATTTCATTACCAAGTGACAGCTCAGAGTTCGTTGACCTCCGCACGCGTCTGTGACGCTGACGCCTGCCCACGCGCAGTTACGAAATGAACGCAACAAACAACGTTTTATTTATTAGTGAAATTGTGACGATGCGCCGAGGAATCCGGCGGCCGAGTGAAAGGTTGCCCGCAGCCGAAATTATCGATAGAGTGGAGGTAGATAATAAATTTAATTTACGACGCAGTGCGGCCAACGGCTAAGGCGGGGCTCGCTGGAGATATGCCCACTACTGCGTCACAACACACAACGAAACGCGCGCTGTAACTTTAGTTTAGAATAATGTAGAAACATTAATACTTTACTGAATCCTCAGCAAACTTTTGTTAATACATCTAAAATCGTCAAGAAGCAACAATAAAATCGACTATTTTTCGTGACGGCACAAGGCATGACATTTTCTTAATTCTTCTCTACCATTTACCGTGGGTTTCTGACACCAAAATCTCTGTATAAAACATATCATCATCCCTGGTATTTATTATTTTTAACAAAATAGACATAACAATATGTTTTAAACGGAGACTTTGGTCTCAGAAACTCACGGTTAGAAGAATACTTAATAATCAAGTTGCACATGTTGAACGACAAATAAAAAAAACATCTTAAAGTAAACTTAATGTTACAATAAGCTAAGTTGCTATCACACCCACGTAGAGACAGAATTCCTTAACTGAGACAACAATTTGTTAAACGAGTCAGTGCCAAGAACTTGAGAGATCACGATCTCGAATTACAGCGGTGACAAATATGAGACATGGTCTCAAATCATTTGATTTACGATCCTTCCAAGTCATCGCAATTTATGAACGCCAACCAAAGTGACAATGTATCATTTCATATTGCGAAATTATCAATTCCTTGATCCTTAAATTTGATAAATTGATCATACTAAAATCGGTCTAGGTGTTAAATCTACAACAAGGGTCTCACTGAATTGACCGGCTCTAGGTGCAGCAGTTAATCTTACTAATATTATAAATGCGAATATTCAGATGGACGGATGTTAGAAGGTATCTCCGGAACGGCTGTACAGTTGCCTATGAAATTTAACATGAATATAGAACATAGTATAGAAGAACGCATAAGCTACTAATTAAGTTTTTTTAATACCGTACGGATGGAGTCGCGGGAGATAGCTAGTAATTTAATATTAGGTTAAGAAATTCCCATGGCCATATAATTATTTAAAACTACCCTCATATATCCAATATTTTAAATGCGACCCTCGAATATTGGGATGATAGTTTCTCCTTTTTTTACTTATACCATTTTTATCGGAAATAGTTTAGTATAAAAAAAGAAAGCTAAACAAGTGGATAACCACAGGTGCGGGTTCACATAAATCGAGCAGGTAAAAATACCAACCCCTTTCTAAGTTAAGCTAAGCACATCATGTTGTAAACATATCAAGTTGGAACGTGACATACATACGAGCTTAAGTTACTCAAAAACCTTAAGTTACATACAATGATAGAAGTAAATAAAAAATGATAATGAAAAAATATGGACGCCGGTGGCTCAGAGGTCAAACACTTGTCTTGAAAACTGCAGGTCCTGGGTTCGAATCCCTCAATATACCAATGTGTTTTTCGATTTTAGATTTAAATTCGAAGTTCTTACGGTGAAGGAAAAAATTGTGTAGCAATCTACACATGTCTGCGAAGAAACTCAAAGATAAGTGTGAAGTCATCCCGTACTGGGCCAGTGTTTTACTATAGCCTAGTCACCCCTAGCTTGGCGTAGGCTTAGCCTCTTATTGGAGATGTATAGTGAGCTGATGATGACTACGTATGTATTGTAACAAATTACTTAGCCAAAGACTCAGTGTCTAGTACATGAGAAAAGAAACTCTAATTTATCCTTTTAGCTTTGCCAAATTAGCTAGACGTCTATAAATAACTTTATTTCATTTTAAAGCAACATCTGATATATATTTTACTAGTCATCTTTACTTACTAACTCCTACAGATTCTATAAATTTTCTTTCGTTTAATGTCTCGTATGTTCGTCTCTTCAAATGAAATACAAAACCATCAATATTTTATTTCCACGCATTTTGCAAACTCATTAAAAATTAAATCTGCGTCCCTATCTAATAATGCAATTCTCAGAGATCTGCCTACAAGTCAAGGTTCGCGTGAGTGTAACCTATAATATATTAATACTATTTATTGTCTCATATTAAGAAATTTCATTGATTTATTACACCGAAGTACGGGATTGCCCAACGCATAGTTTGTGTGTACCTTCAAATTTCAATTAACGTTCACTTTTTGGAGATTGCTTATCAGATTGTTTTCTCTTACTCTGTTGATCGCGCCACGATGATTTATGTCCGTCGAAGATAATTTGTTTATCATTAAACACATCGAATATAGTCTTTATTACAATAGTAAGTAAGTTTATTTTGCATTAACAAATATGATTTTGTAATTTTATATGTGATACATTAATATTAAAGTCTAATATTTTATTTGTATTTGATAGATTATGTAATGTGATCATTTTTAGATGTTATATACCCGGAATATATTAATGAGGAATTTATTAAGGTGAACATATGGTAACGTTAAAAATTCTGCCTCGCACATCAGCGTTGTGGAATGGTCTGTCCTCGGCGGTATTTCCAAATCACTACGACTTAGGGTCCTTCAAGAAGCGAGCTTATCACCACCTCAAAGGCCGGCAACGCATCTGCGGTTCCTCTGGTATTGCTGATGTCCATGGGCGTCGTTGAACACCTCGGTGTTCCCGCTGCTCGTTTGCCCCCTACTATTATAAAAAAAACCATTGATTCAATCTTACGTGTTACCATAAATTTTTGGGTGATCTCCCATACTATTAACAACAAAAAGATGTGTGTAGTGTATTTTGATCAGATCAGATATGGTGAAGACACATCAGATGAAACTGTGAACCAACGCTATTTTATTTATTTCCACAAATCCTTTGAAAGATGGAATAGATATTTATTTTCTTAGACATGGTAAAGTTCAAGAGAAGAAGATAACAATAACATTCCTAGGAAACTAATAATCGTAACACTATTCCCAGAAGTATGAACTTAAAGTAAAGAATTTCGATCAAAAACTCCTTAAAAATTACCTTAGTTAACGAAGCATAGATAACGCTTAAAGTCAGGGAACAAAATATTCCGATGTCCCAAAAAGAAAGCGTGGTCTTCTAATACTGAGGCTCTTAGAATTAAATCTTATAATATTACTGGATTAAACGCATAAATCAGTTTTGTAATAAACTAAGAACATCTGTCCAGCGTTTATAAAAGCAATAAAAACGAATGGATGTAAAATAGTCAAATTCATAATCCGTACTTTATGGAAATGTGGCCATTGTGGAGTTTCCGTAGGCAGTAAAATCTACACATTGAAATATGAAATTCGTTTATCTTTCTGAATAGGATTTCGGTATCTTATGTGATCTGTTCAATGGAATCGAAGTACCTATTGGCCTAAGAAAAAAATGTTGTTTCAAATAAAGCAAACAGTAGTTAAAGTAATTCTAATCTTTCAATTTAAGGGAACATACCCATACTACGTGACCCGTTTAGGGGGGGGGGAGTCCTTAAAATACTACGGTCAGGCACAGGAGCGGAGGGGTGGCTCAGATTTTTGTCACAGTAGTTAGTTCTTTTTTTTCATAATTCATAATTCACTAGTAATTTAAGTATGCTTACAGTCTTATGGTATAAAGAAAAGTATGAGCCAAATTAGTTTTTTTTTCAAGTTTTACCTGTGAAATGATTAAAAATCATTATTATGAATTACTAGATCTGACCCGAAGATACTGGCAGCGTTCCCCCTTTGGACAGCTAAACTAATTCTTTGACCGAGGTAGCTGCCAGCTCTTCGGTTCCCTGTGATTTCGATTAATTTACCTAATAAATTACATTGACTAATACTATTGATATTACGTTGAAAATTGACATGTCCCAAAAATAATTAATACGAAAATAATATTTAGGAAGAGAGACAAAGATGCAGGGGTACATGAAACATCATTAAAATGTTATTTATGAATGTTCACAGTTTGTTATGTTAATTTTGAAATATCGTGGGAGTGTTAATACCTTGTCTTCGTTGTTACAGCTTTTTAGAATCCCATTTAAGATATGCCCGTGACTTTAAGACACTATGAATACCATAAAACATAATTTAACAAAGTGAATTCTAAAACAATCTCTGTAGAGTTCTTTTTCGCTTATTATTCTGGTTTTAGATGTGTCGTTATTGAACTGACTTCAAAGCAATGTGTTCGACCTTTAAATAATTTAATAATTACAGATATGAGTTAGAACCCTTCACTCTACAATGGTACAGGGTCGCGGTATTACATTAATTCGTCTCTCGAATGACTTATCGAATAGTTTATTTTTTTATTTAATAACCCAAGTTTTTTTAAGTAGCCTATGGATGAAATTTTTTAACACTTAATTCGAATTATAGGAATACATTTCTAAGCTTAGTAAAAAAAGGTATGGTTCGTTTCGTGTGAATGCTAGGATCCATTTATTTTACTTATCTTACTAATATTGTAAGTAAGTTTAAATGGATGGATGAATGTTTGTCAGAAGGTATCACCAGAACGGCTCAACGAGTCTTGATTAATGCATCATCATCATCAGCTCACTATACGTCCCCACCGAAGGGCTCGGAGCCTACCCTAAGTTAAGGGTGACTAGGCCATAGTCAACCACGCTGGCCAAGTGCGGGTTGGTTGACTTCACACATATCTTTGAATTTCTTTTCAGATATGTGCTGGTTGCATCACGATGTTTTACTTCACTGTAAGAACGTCGGATAAATGTACATATGTAAATCGAAAAACACATTGGTACAGGGCGGGATTCCAACCCACGACCTGCAGATTGCAAGTCAAGTGCTTGACACCTGAGCCACCGAGACTCTGCATAGAATGCATACGTTACTTATATAGTTTTTTTTTTAATTCTGCGCAGACGAAGTCGTGGGCGACAGCTAGTTGATGATGAATATAGTTAAAATGATAATATTCGATATGTTTTTAACTGTACAAAAAACATAGTAAATTGTTTCTATAAGAAGAACATGGATCCAACTTCGAATGCATTATTTTTCTCGCCTTCATTTGCCGAGCATTTGTTTTCTTTTAAGCAATAACTCATATCAAAATAGGACATATTTTTCGTGTGGTCGTGTCCATGTTAGTATTTTTTATTGAATTTATAAAATAATGTGCTTCTTACAACCAACTTTCGAATTCATATTTATTAGATCGATCTTGATTGCACGCGATTATGGAATGTATTCTATTAGACATAATGTTTATTTTAGTTTAACATGATTGATAATAACAAACTGTTTTAATTTTCCATCGGATCATTGAGGGCGATTGTAAAAACGGGAGACTTGCTCTAAATGTTGTTTTGACATTTATTTTACAACGTTTGCGATCTTATTGTTTTTGTTACTCCAAGGATTAAACTTTGTTAAGAACTAAAGACTTTCATGTTTAACTATAAATGCGAATTTAAGTTCGCGAAATTGCAAAAAATCTTTGTAGTTTCATCATCAGGTCACTCTACGACCCCACCGAGGGGCTCGGAGATTTCCCTAAGTAAAGGGTAATAAGGCCATAGTCAACCACGCTGACCCAGTGCAGGTTGACTTCACACATATCTTTAAATTTCTTCTCAGATATGTGCAGGTTGCTTGATGTTTTCCTTCACCGTAAGAACGTCGGATAAATGTACATATGTAAATCGGAAATCGAAAAACACAGAAGTATATGGATTCGAACCCAGGACCTGCAGATTACAAGTCAAGAGCTTAAACCCCTGAGCCACCGATGCTCTCAGATCTTACTAATATTATAAATGTAAATGTTTGGATGTTTGTTTAAAGGTATCTCAAGAACGGGTGCATAGAACTCGCTGAAATTTATCATACATACATGTAGAACTTACTTGGTAACTTGGTACGTGGCGGGATTCGAACCCAGGACCTGCAGATTGCAAGTCAAGTTCTTGACCACTGAGCCACCGACGCTCTTTGTAGATTAGTTATAGTATTATACAAATAAACAAAGCAATAACTTGTGGTTTTTTCATAATCAGAATTTTGGTTAGGATACTTATTTGAAGCATAAATATTTTTTTTTGTCAATTTACGTGTTTGTGAAATTACTTATTTGTTGCGTTGTATTGTTGAACACTCTCGTTTACATTTAAAATGTTTGATGAATATTTTTATTTTGGAAAATTTATACAAAAAAAATATTCTTGCATTTAATAAAATTTTACAATTTAGATAAAATTTTAATCCTAAATCCAATGTCATACAAAGTTAAGAAAAACCATAAAAGTGGGCGGCGGTTTTCGTAACTTTGTTACCGTTGTGTCGTCGGCTTGACGCCTCAAAGAGAACATGGAAAGCAATCGGACGGAAACGCGTGTCCGATGTGCAACGGACGCGACCACACGAAAGTTTATCGACCATTCAACTCGAAAATACGAAATCATTCAATGAATTTTGCGTAAGTCGAGACACATAATTGGCAAAAATATAAAAAGTTGTTGGAAATAAACAACGTAGTCTCAAGACCGGGTCGTTAATGACACGAAAAACTCAGAATGTATTCCATAAATATAATTGTGCTGGTAAGTCACCCCTTGGATATCTCTTAACTATCTGAACGCAAAAACTTAGATCTTTATCTTATTAATTTAATTAATTTCTTTCTTTGCAGTTAATTAATCTCCTAGAACAAATTTAATTACATCTAGTTACATTAAAATTGTTTTTGTAATCAATTTGCAATCCCATATTGAAACTTGCCCTACCTTAACCAAATCATTTTTTTTACACGTTGTATCCAATACTCTTTTTTAATATTAGCAGATTTTTTGTTAATCTACTAATATTTTTTATATCATTCCAACTAAGCTCTTAGCTTATGCTAGGACATTACGAGTCGAATGGTGGGATTCGAACTCTCGACCAAGTGATTGGAAACCCGTATCCTTAACGATTAAGCTATTGGCGCTTATTATAGAAAGTACCTGGATGACCGAGCTTTGCTCGGTATTTTTTATTTTTAAATTGTGTTTTTTTGGAAATTATATTTAAGTACGAATCACTAATAAAATGATGAAATATGAATAATATTTTCGATCTTACCGATAGAAAAAGTTAAGTTTATGTTTAAGTTGATTATCGATAAAACACGAATAAAATGACATTTTATAAAAATGATTCCTAGCTAGATCGATTTATCGCCCCCGAAACCCCCTATATACAAAATTTTATGAAAATCGTTGGAGCCGATTCCGAGATTCCAATTATATATATATATATATATATATATATATATATATATATATATATATATATATATATATATATATATATATATATATATATATATATCTTTAAATGAGCAATGCTTGTATATATCACATATGGCACTAATAAATGAAATACTACTTAAAAAGAAGAGAAGCTTATGCGTGTAAAGTTGTGAGCAACAGTTAGTATAACCATAAAAACATCATAAAGTTATCAACATTTTAAATATTCTTTTAATTAGATAGAAAAGAGTTCCCATATGGAAATGAAAGTAGAGGCATTAATTACTGGCCGGTTAGACTTATTAGAAGCTACATAAATAATAATTAACTATACCATAAAGAAATGTGTGTGGTCCAACAAATAAAGTAGAAAGAAATGTTGACATAGATTTTCTAACATCTGCTTTTCCAAAGAGTTTGTTGTCGGTCCATTTGACTATATAAGTGTTAAACATTATTTTCTATAATTCAATTAATTAAACAGTAATATACGGCTTGGCACCACTAGGTAATTAGTTTGACAAGCTCGAGAAAGATTGGTCAGTGGATCAGAAACGGAAAAGGTACATGCAATCTTTAGTTAATTTTATCTATATAATAGTCCAAATAATCTCTAGTTAATTTTAACAAATACCATTTCGATTAATTTTTGTAACTTTTTTGTTTAAATAGACTTTTTGTTTTTTAAACTACATAAGGAAATACTTTGATAATGTCCGTTACCCATAAATCTTACTTCTTATTAAAATTATATTAAGAATGTTGGATGGATGGATATCTGTCTGGAGGTAATTCCAGAATGGCTCCAGTGATCTCGTTAAAATCTTGCATAGATCTAGAACATAGTCTGTAAAAACATATAGGACTATAGCTAATAATTAAGATTCTTTTAATACCACGCGAATAGAGTTGCGGGCAACAGCTAATAATTAAATAAATAGCATGAGGTAAAAGTTTTGTAAAATTTACGAGTTTATTATTATTTGTTTAGGAATAACTAATTACAATACGAACATTTAACGCAATTGTTTAAAGGAAAATACTCAATCAATAAGGTGTTTAATTGAGCGTTGCATTACACATGTTGCCGATAAAATACGACAAGCAGTCGAACACGTTTCCTAACATTTCTAACATAATTAGTAGAGAAAGTTTGACTTCATTTGCTCGATAAATTAACATACCAAATAAATGTACTTATGATCATAAATAATAATCGAATGATGTAATAAGTAGTGTGTAATAGTGTACAGTCAGCTGCATAAATGTGTATACATTTTTTTATATTATAAGGTGGCAAACGAGCGTGCGGCCACCTGAGATCGCTGAAATAGCGAAGTGACCGTTGCCCTTAGACATACGCAATTGCATATGCGTTGCCTACCTTTGATCGACGGAGGAGAGGATGCATAGAAAGAAAATATTTTCCCTTTCCATGCATCCTTTCATCCGAAAAGTACACTCCCCATCAATTTCTTATAAGAAAAAGGGTGGGAAGGAAAAGACTAAATTAGGCCTCCGGTACGCACACTCATCAGACGAAACGCGGAATAGCTTCCACTTCACGCCTGTCTTCTATGTGGTCGTGGTATTTCACCGGGCGAGCCGGATCAATTCGTGCAAAGATGTTAAAGCGGGCTCTACCAATGTTAAAAAATTACAACCAAAACACTCATTTACAAAGCTTACCATACAAGAATCGGTCTTTAGGCTTCCATCCTAAACCATTAAATAAGTAAACAATATAACTCATAATAATAATAATTTTATTTTAATTGAATTTTCGTATGCATTTTGAATAACTGTTTGCTGAAATATTGGTACTTACATTTCAAATGTAGGTAACAATATTTATTCTACGAATTAAACTTAGACAATCAAAGGCGAAAGTACCGTAAGGGTTATGCTAAATCAGTTGCTGTAACCGATTACTGCCTTAGGACTAAACTTAAGCGAGGTGCCACACGAACCGCGTCGCATCGTGATGATACGTTGTGGTGTATAATTTACTAATACCTCTAAAATTGCTCGTATTGGGTCAATAGTCATAAAAAATGTCAAAAATCATAAATGGAGTCTTATTAAAATTTTCTCTATCCCATTATCTTTGAAAAATCCTATTAAAACTCACAGATACCTTATATCATTATAGTAGATGTCGCCTGCAACTCCCTCGGCGCGGAGTTAAAAAAAAAGTTTATTAGATGTTCTACATCTATGTCAAATTTCAGCGAGAACCACGCAGACGTTCTGGAGATACCATTTAATAAACATCCATCTAACCTTTTAAACATATATAATGTTAGTAAGATTGTTTTTGCTTTGCGGCGATGCGTCGCTGCTTATGTGGCATCTCCTTAAACTAGGAATATTTCGTTTATTACTCGAAAACAATTTATTGAACCGCGACCGGTGGCCGGTTACGAACATAAATACGATGACCTCTGATCTTGGTAGTTGTAAAATGTAGAGGCGCGTCCGTAAGACTTAGCTATACATCCTTTGTTTGAGTAATAGCCCGCGCTATTATATTTCCTGCCTACGAAAGTTTAATTCAATTATGCTAAAATACTTACGTCTTTACATATTAAAATTTATCATCTATTCTTTATCAATACTAATATTAGAAAAAGACTAGCTGTCACCCGCGAATCCGTCCGCGCGGGAATAAAAATAGATGTTGGCCGATTCTCAGACCTACTCTACAAAATTTCATGAGAATCGGTCAAGCCGTTTCGGAGGAGTATGGGAACGAAAATTGTGACACGAGAATTTTATATATAAGATTTTTTTTCATTGTTTGTTGGTATTGAATTGGCTACAAAACTACTGAACCGATTTGAAAAATGCTTTCTTTGTTAGAAAGGTTTAATATACCCGAGTCAAATAAGCTATATTTATTACTATATGAGGTCGCTTCTAATTGATAGTTTACCTAACGGAATGTAGAGATTTTTTAAATATTTTCTTTATGTTTATTTTCTTAAGTTCAAATTTAGTGGTGCTATAAAATTTGACATAGATGTAGAACATAGTCTGGAAGAGAACATAGGCTATTAATTAAGTTTTTTAAATCCCACGCCGAAGGAGTCGCAGGCGACACTAGTAGCAAGTAAAATGCAATTGTAAGACACGATTTTTTTCCTAGCCGTTGTTTCTCTTAATATCTGTGTACATAATTAATTAATGTCATAAAACTTTAGACTTCCCTGTTAAAATATTTTGTTACTGTTGTACTGTTAATTTTAAGAATAGATATCTTTTGTAATAGTTTTTCAATTAACATCTATGTATAAAAATGTTCAAATAAATTGTCTATTTTAATTTCAGCTTCGTATTTTGATTATTAATTAACCCCCACTTCAAGGTAAATTAAGTAATGAAATAAATAAACATATTCTGATTGAAGTTAATTCTTAAAAAGATATTTAAATGAATATCAAATTAAGGAACTTTTTTTATATTTCTAGCTGACGCCCACGATACTGTCTGCGTAGAATTAAATTACTTAGCCTATGTGTTCTTCCAAACTATGCTCTATAGGTATGCCGAGTTTCATTGTCGCGTTTTGGAGATACCTTCTAAAAAACATACATATGTTTAAATGCTCATCCTGAATTTTCCCCTACGTAGGGTCCAGTACTCTGTCGTATTTTAGACATATCTACTTTCACACACTCCATACTTTTTTTGCCTTCTACCCTTGTAATCATCTATTTAAATTATCATTACTTGTTACCACGCTAACCTTATTTATTTATGTAATTTTAATAAAGAAATTGTTCCTAATATTATAAATGCGAATGTTTAGTTGGATGGATGCTTGTTTGAAGGTATCTCCAGAACGACTGAACGGATCTCGATGAAATTAAACATACATATAGAATTTACTCTGGAAGAATACATAGGCTACTAATTATATATTTTTTAATTCGGCGTAGACGGAGTCGCTTACGACATCTTTTTTTATATCATACGGTGGCAAACGAACGAGCGGCCACCTGAAATCGTTGAAATATGTATATGCGTTGCCTATCTTTAAATGGACGGAGGAGAGGATGCACAGAAAGAAAACATTTCTATGCATCCTCTCATCCGGAAAGTCCACTTCCACTTCCCATCCTTTCCTTATAAGAAAAAGGGTGGGAAGGGAAAGAGGACTAAATTAGGCCTCCGGGACACACTCATCAGATGAAACGCGGAATTGCTTCCACTTCACGCCTGTCTTCTGTGTGGTCGTGGTATTTCACCGGGCGAGCCGGGCCGATTCGTGCGAAGATGTTAAAGCGGGCTCTACCACTGTCTAGTTTGTAAATAAAAATAAATCGATCAGGTTTATATAAGCCCATGTAACAGTTGTCTTGAATAAAAGTCATACTCGTGACGTCACAAAGCACCCACAAATAAGCTTCATACGATGATAAGGATCATTTCATTATCCCCCAAACTACGAGCAAACATCGAAGAAAATGACTTGTTAATGTACTAACGACCCACTGACTGTAAACATCTGCTAACACACACAAGTTAAAATATACCTTATTCAATAGTATTAAGGTTTGTTATCACAAAACAATTTATATAATGCTATAGTTTTAAAGCTTTAACGAAGACACTAAATAAATCGATTGATAAAAGTTAAGTGAACAAGTAATTAAGGAGTAAGTAAATTATTTGATTGCTAAGTCTGGAACTGAAATTTTTGTCACGCAAGCAGATGGGAAACGAAGTAATGTAACTTAATACGTAATGAAACTTGATATATTTATGTAATGTATACATACAGGTGGTTATCAAATTCAAACTAACAACATATTATTTCTGGTAGTGATTTGTAGGTTTATAAAATGTAAACACCCTTTACAGTTATAAACAGGATGGTATTTTATTATGGAAGTAAAAAAAATAAGCTAATTAGTTATTTCAATATATAGTTGTCACCCGCGACTCTGTCCGTGTTAGAAAACTTAATAAAAAGCCTATGTGTTCTCCCAGACTATGTTCTACGTCTATGCCAAATGTATTGGAGATTCTATGAGTGCTTCCAAAGATATCTTCTAACAAACATCCATCCAAACATTTGCATTTATAATATAATTAAGATGATTACTTCATTAGCATTGTATCTATTTTACTTGAAAGTAATTTTACATACAAACTGTAACACATTTCAGTGAATACTTTAACTGTGGTAGAGCCCGCTTTAACATCTTCGCACGAATTGGCCCGGCTCGCCCGGTGAAATACCACGACCACACAGAAGACAGGCGTGAAGTGGAAGCAATTCCGCGTACAGTCTGATGAGTGTGCGTCCCGGAGGCCTAATTTAGTCCTCTTTCCCTTCCCAACCTCTTTCTTATACGGAAAGGATGGGAAGTGTAAGTTGACTTTCCGGATGGGAGGATGCATGGGAAGGGAAAATAATTTCTTTCTGTGCATCCTCTCCTCCGTCGATTTAAGGTAGGCAACGCATATGCAATTGTGTATGATTATGGGCAACGGTCATTTCGCTATTTCAGCAATTTTAGGTGGCCGCTCGCTCGTTTGCCACCTTATGATATAAAAAAACACGCAATTAAGTTATATGCTGAATTTTAAGACTTTTTTCTGGACAATAACTTAAAAAAATTAAAGTTTATATTTATCTCTTGGAATGAACATTTGTAAATTTTACAAACAGATAGTAAATCAAAGTTTTTCTATATATTATGTATCGAAACTATCATTACTAATCCCCGTGGGCGGTTTTAATGATTGGTTATTACATATTAGTATTAATTCGAGTCAAGTTGTATAATAATGAATGTGTTCTACGCTCGCGTGAGCTGTGGACGTAAACATTTATTATAATTAAAAAGTTATAGTCTTATACACAGGTTGTCCCAAAATTCAACGATAAAACGGAAATGTTGTATAGCCAGCTCGAGAACTACACCGGAGAATTTTGGGACACGCTGTATATAAAAATTAATTGCTGTTCGTTAGTTTAAACTCGAGAACGGCTGAACGGATTTATCATATCTTAGTCTTTAAATGTTCGTGGAGGTCTAGAGAAGGTTTAAAAGGTGAGAAAAATTCGTATAATTGCCGGCAAAACTCAAAAAACAGCCCTTTTCTTTTTCCCATTTGAGGTCTGATAGTTACACATAAATTTAGCATAGGCAACAAAGACGGATGATTATTAAACGTAAAACATTCAATAGAAAAACTGTTATAAATCCTTTAGTATTATTACTAGCTGTCGCCCATGACTCTGTCCGCGCAGATAACAAAATTTATTTAGTAGCCTATGTGTTCTTATAGGCTATGTTCTACATTAATGCAAAATTTCAGCGAGATCTATACAGATGTTCTAGAGATACCTTCAAGTTTTAATCTAAAATATAATAAAAAAAATCGTCAAAAGAGCACTTGGTATAATAGTAGTAAGGTTTTATTGCTATAGTAATTCAATTTTAAGATGCTACATAATTTTATCATGAACATGTTAGTATTAAAATCATACATTTACCGAGGATTTCTGAGGCCAAAATCTCTGAATAAAACATCTCATCTCATTTACCATCTTGAACAAAACAGAAAAAAATTAAAATTGGATTTAAGTCTCAGAAACCTACAAGTAGGACAACATAACAGAGTATTAACCAAGTTAATAACTATTATAATTTAAGTAGTTAATATTTCTGAGTATAATTTTTTGTACGTAACATATGTAATTATGTTATTTATAACGTTACGTGTTATGTCTTCACATTTATAAATTGTTACGTACAATTACATCGCTGTAGGCTTGTACAGAATGGAAATAAGTGTATGATAAATTGCCAACAACAATTATTTCATAACTAACTATCGACTGCGACTCCATCCACGCGTATTTTTTATATCATAAGGTGGCAAAAGCTAGCGGCCATCTAAAATCGCTGAAATAGCAAATTGACCGTTGCCCATAGACATACGCAATTCCATATGCGTTGCCTACCTTTAATCGACGGGTTTTTAACCTATGTCTAACAGTATAGTAAAATTATATTAAACCACACACAAATATCTTTTAGTATTATTAACAAATCTAATAAAAATCGTTCAACATATGCCTGATCACTGTTAAACTTAACTAAGTAAAAAAAAAATTATATCGATTTTACATTTCCGTACAAAGTCAGAGTGTGGACGGGCCGCAATCAAGTTGTCCATTCAAATTAACAGATACGTCAACGATCGCCATCTTCACGGTTCGAAATTCGAATTATACATTCGAAAATCGAAGCCGAAAAACAGCGTTTTAACGGACTTTTATTTGTCGAAAAAACAGTCAAGGTGCACCGCTAAGAGGTGGATCGTACGCACCTGCGTTTTTTACACTATTGTATGGTTATTCTTGAATTTGTAGTAACAGGTGTATATTTTTAGGGAGTACATTCCGTCTAACAAAACACAACAAATACTTAGGACAATTGTCATACGCCTGTCTTAAGTGGTATATCATCGGTCGTGCCGCCAATTCGACAACAGATGCCACTTTTGCATATCTATGGAAACACGGAGAGCTACGCTAACACTACAATATCCTCTGGACTGCCATGAACCATGTATGTATTGTTGGCGCAACACTAGCCATATTCATTCTAATATTTAACTAGGTAACGAAAGCGCGACATTCGCGCCAAAGGATTCTAACTAATCTTATACATAAAATTCTCGAGTCACAGTTTTCGTTCCCATACTCCTCCGAAACGGCTTGACCAATTCGCATGAAATTTTGTGAGCATATTGAGTAGGTCTGAGAATCGGCCAACATCTATTTTTAATCCCACGCGGACGGAGTCGCGGGCGACAGCTAGTAATGTCTAAAAGTATGCACAACGCTTTAGACCACAATGAATACGGCCATCCGCATCGTAAAAGACCGCAGAGAGTAGAGAAAGCACCATATCCCTATGAGGTCAAGTAGAGTAGTGACGACCCTTAGGAATAAGAAAATATTGAACAGATATGTAGAGAGAAAGAGAGTGTGATTGAGAAATTAATTAAATTAGAATATAGGTAGATAGAAATAACCATTTAATATAGTTATTATCTAGAGATAGTAGAGTTGTCTTGTCAGGAACGGAAATTTTCACTGGACGTTAGTATTATTTGTTCGTGAATGTAAACATTGTCTGTTATACAAACATATATAACGTACGATTAACATGCGACCATGATATTTAGCACTTTGAGAATTGAGAAAACATTTGGGTGGGTGTGTTGGTTCATAGACCCACTTCGAATGACTCAATGAGGCAAATAATTATTTTAATTATTTATTTTACAGATACACGCGATGTGTAAAAGAAAGTGGAATAAATAAGCTTGACTACAATTTGAGTTGCCTTCAAGAGGAATATAATCAGGTATGTTAAATGTTTTTCTAGGATTGTGTGAAAATAAACTGTCACCAGCGACACCTTTCGCGCGGAGTTTAATGGAAACTTAATAAGTAGCCTATTTAATTATTCAAACTTTCGTGAGACATTATACTAAACTGATATATAAACACGGCTAAACACTCACGTATATACGTCCGGTGGCGGCACTGACTAGTTTCGAGCCCATCGGGGGCCCTTCATCAGGATGAGTGGTACTGGTATTATTTCGCGGACGCGGCCCGTCGCTGACTACGTGAGTGTTTAGCCGTGTTTATATATCAGTTAAGTAGCCTATGTGTTCTTCCAGGCTATGTTCTAAAGCTATGTAAATTTTCAGCGTGATCCATGCAGACGATCTAGTGATCTATAGTGACCTACTCACAAACATACATCCAAACATTAGCATTGACATTGAAAATACATAAGAGTGTTTTAAAATATTAATAATTTATAGCTTTAGTGAATTACCTGAACATAATATTGACTAATATTTAATCATCAAACTATTTATTTCTTATCTCAACGGATATCTCGAAAATATTCAACTTTCGACAATTATAAACCGTACGACTAAATTACAAGATGGTGTTTAAATTGCGTCCAATTAAGAGATATCACAACAGTCCATAAAAATATTTTACCTAAATTATCTGTATTTATAACGCTTTCACATAACATAAAAATATTTCTCCAATTTGTCCATTGTCCATACAAAATGGTTTCGTGTAATTACACGCTATAAATATTTACAATGACCTCAAATGAAATGATCTTAATTTGAGTTCTGTCTTAAATTGTTTCTGTATTTATTTCTCTTTTGTTTTAATTATTTCAAGATTATAAAGTTACATTTATTAGTGATAAAAAGGAATCCAGTCTGCATATTTATTGTGTAGTTATTTATCGAAATTAAACAAGAAACAAAAAAGATATAACTCATCCAGTACATGTGCGCGTTACCGTGTGTTTAAGGGGACCCAGGGTTAGTGTGCGTCATCATCATCGGCTCACTATACGTCCCCACTGAGGGGCTCAGAGCCTACCCTATGTTAGGGATGACTAGGCCATAGTCATCCACGTTGCGCCAGTTCCGGTCGACTTCACCCATCTTTGAATTCTTTAGTGTATGTGCAACATCACGATGTTTTCCTGATAAATGTACTTATGTCAATCAAAAAACACATTGGTACATGGTGGGATTCAAATCCAGGACCTGCAGATTACAAGTCATGTGTCCATTTACCCCAGAACCACCGATGACCAAAAACACATTGGTACATATCGAGTTTCGAACCCAGGACCTGCAGATTACAAGTCAAGTGCTTAACCCCTGAGCTACCGACGCTCAAAAACACATTGGTACATGGCGGGATTCGAACCCGGGACCTGCAGATTACAAGTCAAGTGCTTATCCCCTGAGCTACCGACGCTCAAAAACACATTGGTACATGGCGGGATTCGAACCCAGGGTCTGCGGATTACAAGTCAAGTGCTTAACCCCTGAGCTACCGACGCTCAAAAACACATTGGTACATGGATTCGATTAGTATGTATGTGTTACAAATTACGGACCATAATCGCAATAAATTGTATCTTTCTGCTCACCCATAATTTACAGTATTTATAAAACAGTTAATGATTATAATGCTATGCAATTATTTGCATAAATAGTATTTGAAATATTTCCTTGTTTACTAATGACGCCGGCCAGTTTGCTTGTTTTGATGTTTATCTAAAATATTCAATCCATTTTAATTGCTCGTCCATTTTAATTAAATGTAACTGCAAATAGTGCAGTCTTAATTATTGATGAATTTACATCGTTCAGTATCTATTCGTAGAATTTTAAGGTAAGAAACATTGACTGTAAGTATACAGATAAACATAAAGAATAAAGATGGCATGTTACACCAACGTTTCATACACATGATAAAAGAAGTCACCAAACACATTTACCGTGAGTTCCTGAAGCCCAAATCTCTGTTTAAAACATATTGTTATCTCTGTTTTGTCAAAGATAATGACAAGGATAACGATATGTTTCTTACAGAAATTTAGTGTCAGAAATACTCGGTAAATTAATAACGAAGTTATCATCATCATCAGCTCAGTATACGTCCCCACTGAGGGGCTCGGAGCCTACTCTATGTTAGGGGTGACTAGGCCATAACCAAACGAAGTTGTTATTTTTGTTATTGTTAGTTAAATTCAACCTTTAAAATCAACCATCTTTTCTTCAAGCGCTGGACTATCTTTTAGACAATTTTATAATTTACTTTTTCAAATTTTCCTCGATCATCATGTGATTGTGTTTTGTGATTTCGGAACCTCTACCAATTTTTGAAGCTCAACTAATAAATGAATCATCCCTAAGACTGTCCTAACCTAGCTCTCCAATATGCATATAGAGATTTTTGTAAAGTAAAAAAATTGTATTAATAGATTAAAAAAATATAGTTAGCTTGAATGAATATAAATTCAATAATATAAACGTTAAAATAATTCCTTTGTAACTTAATACGTATCATAGCAAATACATTTAGAATATTGTTATTTCTCCAGCTTTACATCTGAGTTACGACTAGAACGATGACTGGCGAATTTGTTCTAACAATTTATGGCAATATCATTCATAGAATTGCTTCTAGCAAGGTTACAACTAAAGGAATGTGGTAAATATAAACACATTTAATCATTTTAATTGGCCTTTTGTTTTATAATAAGGTTCAGATATAACATGTCTTCCAATTTCTAAAAATAAATGAATTCAAAATCATCATTATCTTCATCAACTTGCCCTTATCCCTATTAAGGGTCGGCACAGTATGTACTCCTCCATACATATCAGCCGTCATATTTGTATCTACTCCCTTCTTACGCATATCTTCTTTCACACAATCCATACATACTCTACAAAATCAAAATAATAAAATTGAATTGATCGTTTCGCTAAAATCAAGAATATTCCAAAGCGCGATACATTTTGTGAATTCATTTGTATAACAAAATAGTTTTAAACTAACAAACTTTACCAATTAATATGTTTTGAAATTCTGCCTTTAAATACTCGGATGACTATTTTACGACATTAAAAAAAACATGGCTGTATTGTAAACAGAACGTAAAAAAAATCGCTAATGAACCTCGTTAGTGACACGACTCTTTGGTTGAAAAAATGACGTAATTGAGACATACATTCTTGAACGCGAAATTTTAGCGAAACGACCGCGCCGTGTGCAGGTTTTAATTTGCAGGCTTTAATTCGTTGCCGCATTGTTTTGAACAAGGTTCTTTAATGATTCGAAATAATTTATGTTAATAAGTACGACAGGTGGACCTGATTACTCCTTATCTAGGAGAGACATCTTGTGAGGTATTTTAAAAACATTTTAAGTAATGATTAAACTAAAAATGGAGAGATAATAGCTATTTAGATGAATTGTTTTCAAATAATTGTTTATTTTATTTGTCACTGAATATGTGCTCAGTCTTCAATAAACGCTAACTCTGTGGAAGCTTTCTTACTTCCTAAAATTAGTAATTTTAAATCTGTCCTGTCTATATTTAATTAATGTTTGATTTTAGGTAAACTAAGTATTTGGAATTAAAGTTCAGTATTTATTTGTTAACATCATAAGTTAGTAAACGTTTCTTATAATAATTAAAAAAAAAATAAGAAAGGAACTTTTCAAAAAGTGCCTAAAATGTATGGAAAATGCATTTAAAACAACATATAACTTAAAGAGGCATTCAAATGTTGGCTGTATACGTAAATTCGCGCAGAGTTGTAGGCAGCGCACTGCCGTAAAATAAAACCTAGCGCACACTAACGTATTAGCTATTTCTCCGCTATAAATTTAAGCAATTTAATTAAGCCTGTATTTCTGCGGTTCCTATTGTAAATTTACACAACCGAAATATTCACATAGAAAACATATTACCTAAAAATTTTCAACTTAAACATGATAAATTTGTTACATTACAGCTTTTTTATAACAGAAGGGGGCAAACGAGGAGCGACAACACGTAGTATTTAACGACGCCCATGGACATCAGCAATACCAGAGACACCGCAGATGCATTGCCAGTTTTTCAATGCCGGATCTTGATGAAATTTGGGACAAATGTAAAACATAGTCTGGAAGAACACATAGGCTACTTATTAAGTTTTTTAATTTCACACGGACAAGATCACGAGTGAGTAGGGCGATTTATTAAGTACGTACTTTTAGAGATTATTAGTTGGAATCATTTATACCGTCAGTGTCGGATTAATTAGTGAGGGGACATAAACGTTGACATTTTGATAAGGCTAGTGTTGCGCCAGTACACCGGCAGTGTCGGATTTTCTTCTCAACAAGTACAAGCATGTTTCTGTGGTATCCATAGTGTAATCAAAAGATTCATGCGTTCAATTCCTAAACAGATACGAAAAGATTATTGTATATTCCGATACGGCTGGTGATATACCATTCACTAGCGCTAACACGTCCCGGGAAGCATAAATATACGATTCAAATGCAGATGACGTGTTCTGATACAATGTACTGTTAAAATGCATTCGAATACAGATTGTAAAGGCAATGTACTACCGTATTTGTACTACACATAGATGTATGTATACGTTTTATTAGGATTGTTATTGATTTTTGTTGGTACTTGAGGTCAAGGATTTTTATTTTCTCTTATATGAAAATTCAGATAAATGTAATTTTGTTAACACATTAACTCTTTAACAATCTTACTTCTTACTAATATTATAAATGCGAAAGCTTAGATGGATGAATGGATGTTTGTTTGAAGGTATCTCAGGAACGGCTGAACGGATTTTGTTGAAATTTGGAATCGATGTAGAACATAGTGTGGAAGAACACAGGCTACTTATTATGTTTTTTTTATTCCGTCCATTTTCGGTGGCCATAATAAACAAATATATAAATAACGCTCTTATAAATTATATTCCTTTTTATAATCAATATCCATTCTTTAAATTAATTATTTTTATTAAAATTGTTCATAATTATAATAATTAAATTGTTTTTTTTCATCCTACAGACAACATTATTTTATTACGAATTAAAAAAAGCTATACATATTATATTTGAAATTACAATTTAAAAAGAAAAATAAATAAATAACTTCAATATAAAGTTTACTATGCGTCGCAGCGAACGAGGAAGCGCGGGCAGACAGATCGTTGCCACGTCGCGTCGTAGCAACAAATTGCGTACAAAATGAATGTTCAATTGAAACGACACTTCCAAGCTCAATGCTGTATAACGTAAGCCTTTCAATGGGATCTCTCATTGTCAATCGACAGCCTCCCGCAGCGCAAACAGAAGAAACTCGCATATTCCTTTTTCCGTATCCATTTTTTATAAGGTGAATGGCACGATTTTTTTCAGATATGTCACCGGCAAATTTTGTAAGACGTCCGTTTGTAATTTGCCTAGGAACACTGCATATCGATAGCATTTATTCAAAAATTGTCGTGTCATATTACGATTATATTTACTTAGTAAATAGAGGACTTATTCTTCTCTAGCTTTGTCCGCAACTTCGTCCGTGCGGAATCAAAAAATACTTAATTCCATCTAAACATTCGCATTTATAATATTAGTAAGATTTGCTGTCAACACTTAATTGGTTGTGTGATTTCATCTTATTTAATTGCGGTAAATTAAGAGGGTAATTTGTGAATAAATGCGTTCGCTACGCAATTTGGCGATTCTTTGCTATTTTTTTATACGAATTATAAACTGGCGAAGTTCATGATTTACCTGTCACAGATCTATTACTTATGAATCGTAGACACCTAGTTAGGACTTCCCTTAAGTGTGAAAAAATGGTACCGACAAACACTCCAGTTCAAGTTTTATATGGATACATGTTTATGTGTTTCTATATAAAGTTATTGGCTTACTCCTTGCTGTGTAAGGAACAAATTATTTTATTTTGCTATCACATCCAAGAACACTAAGCCGCATTGAAGTTTTCTTTGCTGTATCATAGTTAAGCTACCCTAAGGAACCCGCTTGGTACACCAATTAACATTTCCTCGGCAGTTAAAGTCCTTTCTTAGGTATATTTTTCTAAAGTAAACTAAAATTTTGTTGTTTTTGCACCAAAAGTTGTCAAGTTCATTGACATCGTTCGAGGCTATTAAAATTTAATTTTAATTGTAATCTTATTCGGCTATTTGCCGCGTGCGCCGCAGGTAACATCACTGAGAATGATTATTTGACTCTCGCACCCAAGTGTCCGAGAATTTGCTATTAATTTTATTACACATTTTATTCCACACATATATTTGAGTGATTAGGATTGGATTCACAAACGATTACTCCTTAAAATCATTCAAGCGGTTGAAGCTAAAAAGGTTTTCTGGAACTGACATACAAACTTACATCTTACTAATATTATAAATGTGAAAGTGTGATGTTGACGAAATTTGGCATAGATGTAGAATGTAGATTGGAAGGACACATAGGCTACTAAGTTTTTTCTTAAATCCGCGCGCACGCAGACGCGAGCGACGTAACTTTGCTGTGAATTCTTGCAAAAAAGATTTAAAATAGTAATGACATTTATCTAATAAGTACCAGGAATTTCTGATAATAACAGATTTCATCGAATCAGAGACAAATTTTGATTTTCTAGAGCAAAAACTACAATGACAATAAATGCTCCAACTGTGCGATTCAACATTCAGATGACTTCGTTCTTAATAAAAAAGAATTGAATTAAACCGATTTCACGCAGTTTATGGTATTTCATCCGAATAATTAGATTTATTTTGTCACTTACCTTCACGTAAAAGCATTAAAATACTCGGAATTATATATACAATTTACTAAAATGAAATTACCTTGACTTAAAACGTTAAAAACACAGGCTTACTCCTTACTCACTCCGCTGGCGTAGTGACCCAAAATGGGTGTTGGCCCCTGACACAAGAGATCGCCAAAATCCCCTGTCCTGCGCCATGTCCTGTCAGTCCGTCGCTTGTAGCTCCCGCAGGTCCAGCTCTACGGGGTAGCGCCATGCCGAATCAGAAATTCATAAATATGAAGTACATAACAGTGTGCATCCCAAGAACTTTGAAGCCGATATTCGTGTTACTTTTTTTACATTAATTGTGCTAGGAAAGGATGGGTGCAGGAGGTGGATTTGGCGAAAGAGAGGATACATGAGACATCCTCTATCTGTGCGTCTGTCTCCTCTGCCGATTAAAAGTAGACAACGCATCTGCAAAACGTGGATGTCTATGGCTAGCGGAAATTTCGCTGTTTTGGCGAATTAGGAAAGCCACTTTTTATGTGCGGCGGCTAGATACCATTAAGCTGTGTACGTTACTAAAAGTGTGACTAAAAGGTGAGTCATTTGCGAACTGCAACAATCCTGACCTCTCCAACTCACAGCGACCTTGTTGCTACGGATTGGGTCACGATTCAAACACTGACCCCCTTCCTTTGTTCGTGTTCTATTTACAATTGATGTTTTTTTATCTATATAATTGATTGCTCGAGTTTGACAGTTAGATTGTTGTGAGTCATTCGTCTTTGGGTTATTTTCGTGCACTTCGTTACTGCAGTGACACAATTTATATATAATTCCTTTCATTTAAATACTAAGTCTTGATCGTATATATTTCTTGGTAATTATATTTGTTATACACTGTTAGACTCGGATATGACGGCTGAGAGATAAGGGCAGGTTGATGATGATGATGACACTAGTGAGCCGTGCTGGATACCCTCGTGCCTCACCTACCTTCCTGACGAAGTTCCGTCAAAATAGGTCCAGCCGTTCCTGAGATTAATCGGAACAAACGTGGCCTTGCTGATAAGCCAACAATCAGACAGACAGTCAAAAAATTTAAAAATTGGTTTTACGTTATAAGCGACGCAAATATTACATATATTATAGACATACACGTGTACGAAAATGGTTTTTTTTCTCGATATTCTCACCCAATCTGATACACCAGACAAAAATTCTATCTTGCCAGTAATTGATTTATGAATATTTTTGCTTGCTTTATAATAACATACTTAAGTAACATTTATATAACTATAAGATATAAGATGAGGCCTGTTTGTATAACAGCACCTGTCATTTGCTTGTCATCTTAATAGTGAATGACATTATCAGAATTCGTCAACCCACTTTGCATAACAATCGATACGAAGGATGTTCGGATTAATGATCCATCAAAGATATGAGAACTGGAAAATATGAATGCTATCGCTCGCGACTACGTAAGAGCGGTATTTAAAAAATATTAGTAGCATATAAGTGACTGACGTGATCATCATCGTCAGCTCACTATACGTCCCCGCCGAGGTGATTGGAGCCTACCCTAAGAAAAGGGTGATTAGGCTATGGTCAACCACGCTGGCCAAGTGCAGGTTGGATGACTGCACACATATATTTGAATTTCTTCTCAGATATACACAGGTTGCATCACGACGCTTTCCTGCATCGTAAAACGTCGAAACGAAAAAAATATTGGTGCATGGCGGGATTCAACCCAGAACCTGCAGATTGCAAGTCAAGTGCTTGACCCCTGAGCCACCACCGATGCTCTATATCTATGCCAAATTTTATCGAGAACCGTTTAGCCGTTCCGAAGATATCTTCAAACATCCATCCATCCACCCATCTGTCCATCCATCCATCCATTAATCTTTTTAAACATTCGCATTTATAACATAAGTAAGAAAGTAAGACTTTGTATACACAATCCAGTGTGATGTTAATGAGGATCGTGTTATTTAAAAGATTGTATAGACACGATTGTTTTAAAACTCTTTGCTGAGTTTAACTAAAAGTATCACTTTACAGACGAAGCCAATAATCGAATGTTTCGAGGAATGTTTGTTAGAAGGCTTTTCCAGAACGGCTTCATAGATTTCGTTGTAATTTGGCATACATGTAAAAAATGTCTGGAAGAACACATAGGCTACTATTTTTTTAATTCGGTTCGTGTGTACTTTCTTATGACATCTATTTGGGAGATATGGGAGAATAAAAATAGAAGCTCTGAATTTTGTCATTTAATTTTATGACAGGCTTTGTAATACTCAAAATAACTTTAAACGTATTATTACTATTCGCGTCAGATTCATGCGGAAATGTTCTGTGTAAATGTCCAAAGCGGCGTCGAGAACAGGCCTATGATATTAGTTTAGAATTCACACTACGCCTTCAGAAAAAGCATACAAATTGCTTGATAAACGCGTTAACACGACGCTCAGAAGTCTCTGATATCTTTCCGTAGAATATCACTGTTACACTTATATTAATACTTACTAGCTATCGCACCCGACTCCTTTCTTCGGAATTAAAGAGAGAATGTTTAGATGGATGTTTGTTTGAAGATATATCCGGAACGGTCTAACGGATCTTTATGAAATTTGGCACACAAATAGAACATAGTCTGGAAGAACACATACGCTGCTAATTAAGTTTTTTATAATTCGCGAACAGATTCGTGGGCATCTAGTATTTTTATAATTGACGGCAGTGTGTTTCAGGCATAAGTTTTTGTTGATATAAAGCTGTCGGACTACGATTGCTCCGTGAATAGTCAGTTATACAACAAATTGTTTACAGAATTTGTATTCGAGGCCTGTCGCTAGATGTGAGAATATGCTTTGTTTTTATAACCCTTCTCGTAACTGGCTGACATATAAAACCTTCTTTCATGGTGTTTTTCTTCTTTAAAAAATAAAGATTAAATTCCATATTTAAATGAAGATTTTATCAATACAATCTTATGATTGGCAGAAGATTTTATTATTTTGTTTATATTCAAATTATTTTCTTATTTTTTTTTTTATTATTTTTGCTTAATAATACAAATATTGCGACACATTCTATTCACAAGAATTATTTATTATTATTATTATTTAGTAGACATATTCTATTCACCAGAATTATTTTGACAGTTACTTCAAATCGTTTATTAAAATAGTTAAAGATATAAAAAAGCACAGAAAGCTAGTTCATTGGTTATATATAGAGACATAAACACAATTCTTAAGAGAACCATAGAGAAACAATAGAGTACACGGTTAAACAAAACGAAACACGCAACAACCAACAACCAAAGTTACGACGCATAACCTTTAACACGACCAAAATTGGTAAAACATTGAAATCACATCGACAATTTTATCTATACAGTCCATAAAATCATAACTAGACCTTATTCCAATGTACCAAAGTACATTTTACAATAAAACTTTCCTGTACATTTTAATAGCTTGTTGAAATCTCGTAACGGCTATCACATAGTCAAACGCTATCAAACTAACAAAACCGTTAACAGTTTAATGTTGTATTAACTATAAAAGCTTTAACTGTGTCATAACAATGTAATTGGAGGTTCATCGCTTGTAAATTCTTCTTTGATACTGATTTCCTGGTCAGTTTTAACATAGTTGTTTTATTACACAACGATGTAGACATTTCTGTTAAACATAACAATGACTTAAGACTAGACTTAAAGTCCTATGTCCTCGTAGTGGGGCAGAGGGCGTCCACAGTGCGCCGCCAGTTCGCTCTATTTTGGACTCTGGGTTTGGTCTCGGACCATGTCAGCCCGATTGCCTTCGTGTCGGCAGCTACTGAGCGCCGTCAAACATAACAATATCATACTAATATTATAAATGCGAATTTTTAGATGGATGTTTGTTAGAAGATATCTCCTAAACGCTTACAAAGATCTCGCATTTCGCAAAGATGTAGAACAAAGTCTAGAAGAACACATAGGCTACTAAATAAGTTTTTTAATTCTTCGCGGACGGAGTCGCGGGCGACAGCTAGTTGCAATATAAGTGTGGGAGTAAAAAGTAAATTACATTATTTAAATGAAACAAAGGCATTGGTTTTCCCTCTGAAGCGGATGATCGGAATGTGTTTGTCACATTTCTTGGGAAATCCGACAACTACGTAACTTTTACATTTGAAATTACAAAGATGTTTTACATTAAGACAAAGTATATTACCGTGGATTTCCACTGCCGTGGGTACTACGCATACTTTGAGATTATTCTCATTTTCCTTTAACAAAAAGACATAGGTTACCTTCGTATTTAAGTGGCGGTGTGTTCATGAAGAAGCTGTCACCTGAAGTCTCGGAGGTTAAATTTATGTATAAAAGAAAGGAGGAGGAGACGAGTAAGACTGTACTCGTCTCCTCCTCCGTCGATTTAAGGTAGATAACGCAACTTCAACTGTGAATGTCTATGAGCAACGGTCGCTTCGCTATTTCGGCAAATCCAAGTGGCCGCTCGTTTGCCATCTAATAAAAAAAAGCATAAAGTAATAAAACATTAATTAAAAACATTAAAATTCATGACATTAAAGGTGTCAAAACCATAACTAATTAAGCAATTCATATGCATCATTTTAAGGAGCTAATGTATCTGAACATTGTCTTCGCATGGCACAAATACGTCTCTATATGCATTCCGTTTGGAATATGTCAAACATTATGTATTTCATAAGCAGATATTCGCGTCATCGCTCCATACTCCGACACAGCGAAAGCATACAAAGTGACCACATAGTTAGAATATCAAGCGGTACCAATAGATTATCTCGTCTTTTTTTTCAATATTTATAGACCATTGTAGTCGGGCAGAAGGGACGTGTGCTCAGGGCCTATTATTTCGGCTCCGGCCCACGCGCTGAGAATTCTAAATTGTCGTTACGAAAGTTCATTGACCTCTCTACAAATGTACGATCGTACAAACTTATTTTGTCCCTCCTCAAATCACTTAGGAGAACCAATCATTCTTTTATTCTCGTCTTTAAATGTTAAAGTTTCGTTTGTCTGTAGTTTTCCATCGGTAAATATAAGTTTGTTTTTCAAATTCAAATCGAAATGTAAATGGAATCGTTTATATTATTAATAGTTAAAATATAACATTGTATTGTTGTAAATTAGACAAAATAATAAACTTGAATGGAAGACATTTTTTATATTTAACGTCAACGTTTAAAAGCCATGAGTTTCTAGTTGTGAGTCATGTGGCTTTACAAATCTTGTCATAACTATATTTTGGTTAAGCAAATGTTCTGTTAATACTTTTAAATTGCTAATATCTTATTATTATCGACATTTCTTTATTTATGGTATGTTTTAAATAATTCATAGATAAATATAACCATAGACACATTTTGATATTTTATTGAGGATTGTAAGATATAAAAGTTATTCAAAATTTAATAATTACGATTTAATTCTGACTTCCAAACAAAAAAGCAGAATCAATAATAAAGTCTGATTATTTCTAAACTTATTAAACTTCCTGCCTCGCACATCAGCGTTGTGGAATGGTCTGTCCACGGCGGTATTTCCAAACCGCTACGACTTAGGGTCCTTCAAGAAGCGAGCTTATCACCACCTCAAAGGCCGGCAACGCTACGGTTCCTTTGGTATTGCTGATGTCCATGGGCGTCGTTGAACACCTCGGTGTTTCCGCTACTCATTTGCCCCCTTTTTTCTGTTATTAAAAAAAAAATACCACCAACCAGGAACCAACTGCGCGTAATCAAAAACATATATTAATTAAACAAAAAAAATATCACAAAGAATTCAATCAAATACAAAGAGCCTAATAAATTATTAAAGCTATCAAATAGTCATTTGATAACAAAAGTAATGAAAAACAAGCAAAGCGAGACGCAACAAAGGGATGTAAACAATAAAACTCAATTAGGAATTGCAAAACAAATCTGAACGGAAAGGGACTGAATCAACGGCTGCTAATGAGTGGTTGAAGAACGATACGAAACAGGTAAATTATAATTTTTGTAATAGCATTATCGGAGACAATACCTTTTGTAATAATTGTGTAGGGTGATGATCATTTGAAATGTCCTTAAATTCTAACATAAAAGTTCATTGAACTTAACCTAGAAATGTGACAGTATGTAATGCATCCAATTGATTCGACAATAATTTGAAGAAGTATCGATTGCTTAATCTAATTGTGCATAGCAGAGGTTGCGACTGTGAGATTGATCTGCCTTTTGACCACTGCTGGACATAGTCCTCCTCCAAATATCGCCACGATGATCGGTACTTTGCTACCCCATCCAGGATACTCCCGCAACCTTGACACTGCGTCGACCTATCCGTCGCCGTCACTCCAAGACTTTGCGGCCCCATCGACCGTCCGTTCTGAGAGCAATTTGGCTTCAATAAATGTGGATTATCTCATATCAAAATATGGTCTGAAAAAGTTTTTTTGTGGCCAAACCTTAGTAGTACTTAATCATAGTATTCCCGATGTATATGCATACTTGAAATATAGGAGAGACGACATTAGTATACGATTTTGTACGTGTTTGATTCTACGAAGAGTTCATTTCCATATAAATTATTAATTAGTAGAATGCTTTCCCGAAAGTTTTAGGACTGTCCGTAAACAAAATATGTGCACCGAGTGTAAAAAGTAACGAGCTTTGGAATGACAATGCGCGGACCCGCCTGCGCATCCGGCGTTTTGTTGCTGCACTGTTTCCCGCGGCGACCGGCTGTTCTCATATTGAAATGGGACCGACTTTGTACAGCTTAATAATTAATCCAAATTGAACTGTTATTGCTAACTTCCACTGTACTACATTCTCGCTACTGAAAGTAAGCTCACAGAATCTAAAGATTTCTCTTCTTATCTGTGTAGATTTAAATCATTCCAATTTTAGTGACATTACTGTAAGAGTGGATCTGAAATTTCCAATCTTTATAAAAACGCTATGAAATATCCAAAGAAATATGGAAGAAACCTGGTGATTATAAGTCCAAGAGCTGTCCAATTACAAACTCTACTAAAACAAAACTACGTAGCATTGTTTGTTTTAATTTATCCATATTATACGTATAGTTTTACGATCCGTGACGTATACATAAAATCTCTTTTGTTAGAGCAATGTAATGACACGGCTCGGGCCCGGGGTCGCAATAGCCGACGAGTTGGGCACAATTTTATTATTATCTAATCTGTAAAGTGCCGTTGAGACGCTATCTCCTGTCACAATCAACATAAACCAGAACATAAACTAGACTAACAATACACAATTACCGTAGGGAACTATCGCTATGGTCTTTGTAACAAAAACTCCACGGCCCATGAATCCCGGATACAATGATTTCGGACATCGACTGGTTAGTGAACGTTAATTGTGAAATTACTCAACACTTTTGTTTACATATTAAATACATTTAGAATAGCTTTCTGAGACCAAAATCACCATTTAAAACATATCTTTGTTATGTCAAAGATAATGACTGGGACGACGATTGTGAGCTCGGAAACCCACGGTTGAACAATTAAGTCATAATACAAATAAATAATTGATTCTAAAATAACGTCAATGTAAGCTTCATAAGGAAAAAGATATGCAGCATGCATTCATCTAATAGATAGTAAAGATCTAGTTACGAAAAGAAAAGCATATGATCGCAAGCACCGACTAAGTAATTGTCCCGATTTACGAACCTGACGACTTCTAGTGACTTTCTCCAACTATACATAGACGATTTCTGTCTTTAAATAATTTAATGATATTCCTTAAATACTGTTCTTTCTTGTTATTGTGTACGATGATAGCAAGGTGCTCGCTCCTTTATACAAAGTAAAAAAATCCTAATATCCATAGAAGAATTATACCGTTGTACTACAAAGTTGTGGTCTATAGTTAGCAATTAAATTTACACGTGTCGTAAAACGGTCGGCTACTGAATATTTATTTTTTGTGTCACTATGATTTATATGTAGTCTTTGATCTTGTACTGTCGTGTGCTACAAGTTAACCGTTTTAAAAACTTTAAAATGTTATTGATATAGTTTTTAAGCATTATTAGCGGTCTCCCTCGACTGTCACGCGTGCATCAGCTTACCTTTCTGTCAAGGTCCCGTCAAAATTGATCCAGCAGTTCAGAAGATTACATGAAACAAATGCTCTACGGACAAACATACAGACTGACAAAAATTTTTAAATATTGTTTTTTCGATAAACAGATGTTTTTTTTGTTAATGTGTGCACATTTGCAAGTTTAAATAATAATTAACTTTAGGTTATAATTAAGCACATGTTATCTATGACAAAATTTAGACCTAATTATTTTGTGGATAAATGAAATATCAATATGGGTCACAAATAAATGTCTTCGACTGTACTTTAAACTTTTAGAATCCTTAATCGTATTTTATTATAATTTTAATATGTTGTTATTGTGGGCAGATGCGACATTTTTGGCTCCGAACGAAATAGGTATGAATTATAAATATCTGGTCGTATAAATAAAAAAAAAATTACACAAACGGTCATTTGCAGCGTGGCATCATGACAATGAAATATTAGCCGCGAGGTCGTTTCCCTCCGCGTTTTACATTTTAATATCCATATAAACCGAAAGAGTATTTACGTTAAAATTTATTTTTAAATTATTTAAATGTAAATATTCTTTTCAACTTTTAGATAGTCATTTTTTTTTCAAACGAATTTGCATTTTACCAATGAATCATGTGGTCATATAAATACTTTATTTAGTTATCCAGAACTTCATATAAAAGTTACTCTGGTACACCAAGTTGTTTATTTTAATCTCTAAGAGTAAAAGGTGGTACGGATCGTGTATCGTAAATTAATAAATCAATTTACAGATGTGTATCGTTATTGTGTACGCCGTTTGATCACGAAGCTTAGTGATGTTTGTTAGAAGGTATCTTCGGAACCGCTGCATAGATAATGCTGAAATTTGAACATCATAGTCTGAAGCGCTACAGCCGTGAATAGGTCTGCGTGGTTAATTTCTCCACGTCGGCTACTTTGGGCTTTTTGCGCTCGACAATCTAGCCATCCTAGTTGCGGTTAGCTGGAAGAACATATAAGATAGAGGTTCAATCTTATTAATATTATAAATGAGAATGTTTGGATGGATATTTGTTTGATGGTATCTCGAAAACGGCTGAAAGGGCCTTGCTGAAATTTGGCATAGATGTAGAACATATAGGCTACTAATTAAGTTTTTTTTTTTTAATTTAGCGCGGACAGAGTCGCGGGCCACAGCTAGTCAACATATTAAAACAAAGAAGAGAGTTCTCCGTCTATTATTTCAATAACGCTTATGCAGAAACAATTAGGCAATAGAGATCGGTTACAATGTAAGCGCGGGTGTTCACGGTCGCGCGACGCTGCACGTCACGACATCGCACCGTCGCCGTGACGGACACGTTGCGCTCGTGAGTGCACGGCACGCGAGGATCTACAGGGACATTCTCAAATATTTAAAAATACGAACAATGATATAGCAAAATTTGTCCGCCAATTTAAAATTAACGTAGTAAATTAAGTGATTCGTTTATTTCGGTTTTATTTATTATAAAATACATTTTCAACCTTGTATCCAGAAAATAGCAATGATTTGTAATTTCTAAAGTCTGATTATGCAATTAACTTACAAGCAACCGTACTTTAAACGAGAACAATAATTTTTTAATCATATGAGTCTACTTAATTCTACACTACGCAATTTATTTAACAATCATCTTATTTTTTATGAATTTTCAACTCTACTATATAATTAAAACATTTTATTTCTTGTTGCAGAATACGACTTCCAAATAAAGACATGGAATGGAACGCGAGCGCTGGAGGCGGCTGTCAGAAGAATTGCTCTGACCTGGAAACACGCACCCCACTGCCCAGGGTCGACGTTGCACACGAGACAAGAAAGTTAAAAGAGTTTAAAAACAAAAGACTATCTCACTAACCAGGGTTATAACCGTGAGTTTGTGCCAAAATCTCCGTTTAAAACATTTTGTTATTTTAGTTTTATCAAAGACTAGCTATCGCGCGTGACTTAGTTCGCGAGGAATTAATAAAAAATAGTAGCCTATGTATTCTTCCAGACTATGTTCTACATCTATGACAAATTTACCTTCTAACATTCATTCATCTAAACATTCGCATTTATAATATTAGTAAGATTACTAAAACCGGCAAAACTCATTTCTAATAAAATGCTAATAAGTAGTTTATTTTTAAATTTATTCATTTGAGAATCGAATAAATCGATATTTTGTCTTTTTATTGATTTTAGAATGATTTGCCACCAGCAGTATTTTATAAACGACTATGGTGGACAGGCTATAAGACGTGGTATTTTGTGACTATTTGATATTCGCCAATTTGGCGCTGACGGTAACGGTGGTGATATTCCGAACTAATAATGGAGATAGAATTAAATGAAAATAACATCAAGAACGCGTTTAAGTTGGAACGAAAGTAAAGCAGTTATTTCCAAGCAATGACCTATGCATTTATAAGCAATTTTCCGCATTTATTTCACTCTGTTCGGTTGATTGGTCAATAAATAACTTAAACGTATTGGATTTAAAATTCTAAAATCAATAATAATATCGCTTTTTGGTACAACTATGAAAATAACGGGGGAGCGTCGGTGGCTCAGGGGTCAAGCACTTGACATGCAATCTGTAGGTCCTGGGTTCGAATCCCGCCATGTACCAGTGTGTTTTTCGATTTCCGATTTACATATGTACATTTATCCGACGTTCTTACGGTGAAGGAAAACATCGTGATGCAACCTGCACATATCTGAGAAGAAATTCAAAGATACGTGTGAAGTCAACCCACTATGCCCTAATCACCCTTAACTTGGGGTAGGCTCCGAGCACTTCGGTGGGGATGTATAGTGAGCTGATGATGTCATGATGAAAATAACGAAAGAAGAATCAAAGACTTTGTAAGTTTGAAGTGAATAACCTGTAATAGTTAACAGATCATTGACCTCTTATCGAACTAATTCATATTAGTAAATGTATAAAATGTCGTAATTAAACATTCTTACATTCCAAATCATTATAAATGTAAGCTTATGAAATGTACAGTCGAAGACTTTAATTCCAGACCCATTTAGTAAAAATACAATAAAATCGAAATCTTATTTTATATAGATATTTGTATAACGTGTTAAGCTACACAGACAGTTTCCTTTATGGTATTCGATTCACCCCTAACTTAGGGTAGGCTCCGAGGCCCTCAGTGGGGACGTATAGTGAGCTGATGACGATGACGATTCGATTCTAAGTGGGATGGGAATTAAATTCTCTGTCTATATGTCTATAACGAAATTTTTATCAAATAATAATCCCATATTATAGCGCAACATCAATAACCCCCACCAATGTTGCCATATCATTCGTGAACTAATGAAAGAAAATTAAATTTAAATATATACGATATTCTCAATCTACAAGTGGTCGTAAAACGGCTCTAGTTCAGTTTCTATTTCAGTTAAGTTAATAAAAACTTTTACAACCAGAGTCGGGACTTTTATTTCTTGCCTATTGCGTCACCGAAGTTGTAAAACTCTGACCATTATAAGTTGAAACTTGCTTAGTGGGAATTATACTTGTTAAATTACTTGATCGCGTATAAAATGGTATGGTTACAAAGGTATTATTAAATTGGTTGCTTCAAAATCTTAATGAGGATACACGATGTCTTTAAATTTGTCTCTCGTTTAAGTGTCGTTGAACGTAGGGAATATGCCCACCTGATGACAAAATAAAGTTAAATTAAAATTAATGATTTAAATATTTATACATAAAATAATGATATTTAGAAATTGTTATTGATTTAAGATAAAGAAGAAAACTTGTTTTCTTTTAAAGATTTTAACTAACCTTTAGCTAGAGCGTTGGTGGCTCAGGGGTTAAGCACTTAACTTGTAAGCTGCAGGTCCTTTGTTCAAATCCCGTCATGTACCAATGTGTTTTTAGATTTATCATTTACATATGTCCATTTATCCGACGTTCTTACGATAAACATTGGCGAAGAAAGTCAAAGATATGTGTGAAGTCAATCTGCACTTGGCTAGCGTAGTTAACTATAACCTAGTCACCCCTAATTTAGGGTAGGCTCCAAGCCCCTCAGTGGGGACGTATAGAGCTGATGATGAACTAAACTTTATGATGATATTTGATGATTTTAACGCAAGTAAGCCCACATCATAATGTCCTCAACCCATTCAAACGCCGTCTGTATTGATTAATATATAAATTAGACTGAAATTAGTCAGCCCTTTCTTAGAATGCAAGAGTATACGAAGCGTTGTATGGTTTCTAGATTAATACGTCCGTTCGGAAATAAACATATGGAGGGTTACAAATATAGATACTCGTAACTACATATTATTCTGAATATATAATATTGATTACTAGATAATGACTTCAAGTTATCTTTGATCTTGATATTGTATAAAAAATGACGGTAAAGGACAAAAGTAATAGTTCCTTATTCGAATTTTCACTATTCGCGGATTAAAGAAATGCAACCCAATTTCAATTCAATTTCAATATCAAAAAAGTGAAGTGGAAGCAATTCCGCGTTTCGTCTGATGAGTGTGCGTCCCGGAGGCCTTATTCAGTCCTCTTTCCCTTCCCACCCTTTTTCTTATAAGGAAAAGATGGGAAGTGGAAGTGGAAGTGGACTTTCCGGATGAGAGGATGCATGGTAAGGAAATATATTTTCTGTATCTCCTCCGTCGATTAAAGGTAGGTAACGCATATGCAATTGCGTATGTCTATGGGCAACGGTCAATTCAGGTGGCCGCTGCTCGTTTGCCACCTTAAGATAAAAAAATATATAAAAAACAAACACAAATAAAAACAATTTACCGACCATTTGATAATAATGTTACATGTTTCTTCCTAAATAAATGTCGATTTCAATTACAAAGTGCACGCATTCATCCAGCTGTGAGAAATGCAAGCGTCGAAGCCCTCCAAAGTTAATCTAGACGATGTATTCACTTTCACTGCGCATTTAGTATTTAGATGACTTCCCTTTGACGTTATTCCCTTTAATGTATGTCGCATGCACGTCTTACGTTACAAGAACGCATTATATTGATTTCAAAGTCTCACCTGGTTAAAGAATAACAACGCTTATAAATATTGTGTACCATCGATATAATTACAATTTAAACTAACTACGAATCTGTTAGTGTTTTATTTGTTGTAGTATACGTAAAATTGAAACGTCTTGCTCGAAGGACCAATTTTTATTTTTTAGATTTTAAAGTTTAGTGATAGAAAAATCATTAATATTAATATGTTAAATGCCAGAAAATATGGTGACAAAGTCTTAAAAAGCATCGTCTCTTTTAATAGTTATTTCGGGGGCATTATAGCTTCACTGAACTGAGGCTGGTTACAGGACCCGAGTCATTGGACCGTATATTTCGTGCTCCGTCAGACACCCTAAATTTTTAAGGTCATCTAACCAGCGAATATTGTGACCGAGAAATTTAGGATATTTCCACATTTTCCTCGTAGGTACACCAGTTTTAATCACTTTGTTAAGTATTTAATTAGACGTAAAATTAGAGATTTACGAAATTTGCTAAAATCGTCTATTAAAGCAGGCAAGGCAACAGCTACTAAACCCTGTGCTTATTGTAGCAATTAGCACAGGGTTTAGTAGCTGTCGCCCCCGACTCCATATGCACGCTTTTTAAAAACCTAATTAGAAGGCTATGTGTTCAGACTATCCATTTAGTGGTTCTGAAAATACCTCGTGATAAACATCCATCCACCTAAACATTTGTAGGGCTGGCGCACCCGGTATCAGTCCCCAACTTTCTGCCGTCATCTCAGTCGTCACTCCCTTCTTAATCATGTCACCTTTGACGCAATCTATCCATCTCTCCCTAGGCCTACCTATACCGGTGTACCCCTCCACGCCCATACTTAACGTCCTCCTTGTCACATGTGATTCTTACCTCCTTATTATATCATGCCCATACCACGCTAACATTAACTTCTCAATTTTTCTTCTACAGAAGCAACTTTCGGACTTCCGCTAATATATTTATTCACTGTTTATTTAGAAAATACCACGATGCCTCTATTAATATTAACGCGTGATTTGTAACCGTTTGAACGAGGTCGTAAAATCCGTGATAGTGGTCTTCAAGCTTGCTGCGACCCGCGGCGTGACACGCTTAAGATTCGATCCACATTGCCAACTCACGGCCGCTGTCGCACACTTAACGTACAACTCCATTGGCTTGACAATTTTATTAAGCAATACTGTCGTCTCTTTCATTCGCTTTTAATAAATAGAGACTGCAATATTTATTATTAGAAGTGTAACGCCAGTAGAGTTCTGTTGTCATTTACACGTTCAAGTTTAAAAATAAACCACTATCAAGGACGGCACGTGTAAGAACCACGTTTGTGATGTTAAAAATCTAATAAAATCCAAGTTCGATGTACTGATTTTGTTCTTGTGTACTAAAAATATACATTAAAATATTATTGCCACGATTTCACATTGTATACGTCAAAGTGATTCAAATTATTGTTTGATTTTAAACTAAGTAGACAATCTTATATAATACCAATCGTGTCATAATATTAGTTACGATACTCCTCCGAAGCTTGACCGATTTTCATGTATATTCCGTAGGTCTGAGAACCGGCTACTACTTTTTAATCCCGCGATGACGGAGTCGCGGGCTACAGCCAGTAAATACATAGGAAAATTGATTACCATTTCATTGCCCTGCACTCCCCAGTTAATTCAGGATCTAAGTACATTTCTTTGCTGGAAAATGTACTTAACATAATAAGGTTACTGGGATTCTTCGGGGAAATATACTGGTTGGAATAATCCTTTGTACTGCGTAAGCGTAAATGTCTCGCTTAATTATACTTACAGTATATCTCTCTACTGGTCTATAGTATAAAACTTACTAGCTTTTACCCACGACTTCGTCCGCAGGAATTTAAAAGATCAAACTTTACAAGCCTATGCGTCCTTCCAAACAATTTACATCAATGCCAAACATGGAGATCTGTTCAACTAGGAGAAACGTAATAACATCCATCCATCCATCCATCGTAACACATTTTTAATATTTAATTAACTTAGTAATCAGTAAACGATCTGATTCCCATCTAACTAAAATTATAAATGCGAATGTTTGTTTGAAGGTAATCTCCAGAACAACTGCACGGATATCATTGAAATTACCATAGACGTGGATCGTTGTCTCAAAGAACACATAAGCTACTAATTAAATTTCTTTTTAATTCCGCGTTGGCGATAGTTTTAAATAAGGTCTATATAAATAAAGATAGTGCATTATTGTGAATATTGTAAGATAGAATAAAAATTCAATATTAAAATTCCACTTCAACGCTATCAGAATAATATCAGACTCTTAAAGGGGAGCTATAAAATGTCCGTCGAGTTTTTACTTTCGCCGTTAGCTATCTCCATGACCTTTGAATGTTGCCTTTTCATCTTAACGACCGATCGTTTCAGATTGTCGCGCAATACTTGATATGTTAAAGTTTTACATTGTAAAGAATGTAAACTGGTTAGTCACGTTAATGGATTTTTACAATCAAACTGTGAAACTAGCTGTCGCACCAATCCGTCCGCGCGGTATTAAAAACTTAAGTAGATGTTCTGGACATCCTTTCTAACAAACATCCATCCATCTAAACATTCGTATTTATATTACCAAAATAAGCAATCCCTTACGATGTTACTCATACGTTTGCCTTACCATTAAAAACTTCAAGAGTCGCAGTGTCAATATTGCACATCCTTTGTGACGTCACTGCGATGCCTTTGTGACGTCACTGCGATGCAAATTTCCGCCTGAAATGAAACTTAATTAATACGGTGCCAAACAACCGATCAGACGACAGAGTTGTATATTTCCGGCGTACCTCTTGTATACTACGAACTGGAATTTTTTGGTTTACCTAAATATAATATGCACCCTTACTAATATAACAAATTTGAATGTTTAGATGGATGGATGATTGTTAGAAAGTATCTCCAGAACGGCTGAATGGATCTCGATGAAATTTGTCATACATATAGAACATAATCTAGAAGAACACATAGGCTACTAATTAGGTTTTTTAAAGTCCACGCAGATAGATTCGCGGGCGACAGCTAGTGTAATAATTGCAAGCCAATAGCATAGGCATTTGATGTCACTTGTGCATTTGCAGCATAGATAACTGGTTTATAAAAAAAAATAAAGCAAGATATTGTTCATTTGATAAAATGATCGTAAAGCGTTGTATTTTGTGTTTATTATCAGCAGCTGGCGGCGTTGTATATACAGCTTGTTAACAAGTGGATAAACACGAAAGATTGAACGTCGGCGCGCCAATGTAAAGTGATAACATTATGTTTGCCATTTTTATACGCGATGCTTCTACACTCAACATTCTATTGACTCTGTTCACTAATATTATCTTTTTATAAATATAGAACCAGAAGCTAGAAAATGTGCATTCACACCGAAGCGATTGCACTTCAAAAATGTATAGAACTGACAATAGTCTATATATATACTTTTATATATATATATATATAAAAGTAACTCGTGTTAGTTACACTATTTATAACTCAAGAACGGCTTTACTGATATGGCTGAAAATTGGCGAGGACGTAGCTTAGAGCCAGGAGACGGACATAGGCTACTATTTTTTCATTGTTTTCGAATTTATGCCTTGAAGAGCTGCTTTTAATTTAACTTAGTAATATTATAAATGCGAATGTTTAGCCATCTATCCACCCATCCACATCACATCCATATGTGATGTGGATGGATGGATGGGTGTTTGAAGATATCTCTAGAACGGCTGAACGGATCTCGATTAAATTTGGCATACGTATAGAACATAGCCTGAAAGAATACATATGCTACACTAATTAAGTTTTTTTATATATCCACGCGGACGGAGTCGCGGGCGACGGCTAGTTTTCGATAAATAAAGTGATTATCGCGCGTCAGTTCTATAACATTTTTATACGACATCAAAAAGAAGGAGGGTTATTAATTTGTCTGTATGTACTTTTTTAAAGTTCGTTGTGAAAATGCTTCAGAGTGAATGCACTTTGTCGAGCTCCGCTGGATCAGCGATTGTCCAAAGGACCGCAATAATCTTTCATTCGTTACAGACTTCTTGTCTCAAATCCGAATTTCTGGCCTAAAGAGGTCGTCCGTCTTGACCGGACAAGGACTATCGCTTGTTCAAGTCTCACTGTATCCATACTGTAATTTTAACACGAGAGCAGGATAGTACAGCTGTCCTGTACTATCCTTGTTAAAATATTTAGTTGTTGAGGAGCGTTGGAACAAAAACTTATAAGTCACATTTTAACATTTTTAGGGTTCCGTACCTCATAGGAAAACAACCCTTATAAGATCTTTTTCTTGTGATGGTAATTCCTTGTTCTATTGTCTTACATATCTTGCCATATTTTTATACTTTCTCATAAAAAACAATAATGTGATTTATCGTTTTTTTTTGCCGACGCTACACAATTATATTATGAAGAACTTGTATCGTTTAGTTAAATAAACATCGTTAAGTAATGTAGATGGGAAGCTGTGCATATTTCCGTCCAATCAAATACCAGATAATCAAGCTTCGGCCTATCTCAAGCCCTTGTAAGGAGATTGCGTCTATTTGAAATCATTATATTAATAATATAAGATAAAATTTACATAATATTGTAATGTTCGGCGTACAGACCGGTTACTTCTGCGGTAGTCAAACTCGTCTGAACAAAACCTTATAATATTTTACCTTTTAAAACGAAGCAGGAATTTAAATGTGAAGTATAAATTATTTTTTTTCTGTGATGTTCAATGCATGTATTTATTTTCGTGACTAATGTGTGTTTGCCCTTAGGAGACATTTCTAGCTAGTGGTTTAAGGTGGCAGAGGATAGAGGGCGCTGTTTTAAATCTCTTCGGCGTTAATTTCCATATTGATTTAAATAATTACTTTCATTAAAATATTACTTTAAACTAAGTATACTTAAGTGTACATAACATATATTTGGTTTAAGTAATATTCATATACTAATATTCACCAGAACAGTGAGTAGAAGAAAAAAATGGCGGTATTTCCAAACCGCTCTCTCAAAGGCCGGCAACGCATCTGCGGTTCCTATGGTATTGCTGATGTCCATGAGCGTCGTTGAATACCTCGGTGTTCCCGCTGCTCGTTTGCCCCCTTCTGTTGTAAGAAAAAAATAAAAAAGTGTCTAAGTAAATTGTGATTGGATATTATGTGGTCAATAAAAAGGAAGACAAATTTATAGTTATTTTTTTTTTAAGAAACGTCGGTTATCAATAAATAGCTTTTATTGTTGACCAGAGATAATAATTGGAGTATTTTTTCTTTTCTTATAAGAATCAAATGTAACTATAAAACACTGCTATAAGTTAAGTAAAAGTTTTTTTTTATGTTTATTTTACCACTTTATTTATTGAACTTTAGACGTAAATTTTGTAAAAAAATAAGATATTTCTAACAATCGTGATTTATCACTTATCGATATTTCGTTGACGTTTTAAAATGATTATTGGAATCACATGACTAATAGTAAATGTATTATTTATTTATTAGTTCTATTGTAACGTATTTTTATATATAATAAGTATATAAGGAAGATTAAAATATCTTATGTTAGAAATGTACTTTGACATTTTTTTTAATTACCTCATTTACAATCATATTTATTATTCTACTAGCTGTCGCCCGCGACTCTGTCCGTGCGGAATTAAAAAAAAACTTACTGAATAGCCTATGTGTTTACGTTGAGTCGTTCCGGAGATACCTTCAAACATCCATCCATCCAAACATAGCATTTATATTATAACTAAGATGTTTCCAGTTTCCACTGCCGATACATTTATTTATTATGCTATGTTTAGTCAATGTTTCGGTAATGGAAATTCAAAGTTTGATTGACCGAAATATGGAAACTAAACTGACAGTCATAGATTTCCCTGCAGGTATATGTATAAGGAAAATCAACGCAATTAATTTTAATTCTAAATAACATATAATTCAACCTTAACATAAATAATTCCATTGTCAACTGATAACGCTTCTTTGTTTTAGTTCTAATTTTAAACGAAATTATGTATCATAAATTCGACTACACTAAATAAGTTTCCGTAGTGTAGCGGTTATCACGTGTGCTTCACACGCACAAGGTCCCCGGTTCGATCCCGGGCGGAAACAGTTTTTTCCTTTTTGTTTTTTATTTTTATTTTGTAACAAAATAGTAAAAATTTACACGTTTTTTTAATTTCAGGAAATAAAACTAAAAACATTTTTATACTCTGTTGTTATAATATTACATTACATTCAAAAATTCTACTCTTTTGTTTGAACTTTGATTTTTTCTATACAAATATAAATTATAATACATACACGTCTATTCAATGGTTTGTAAAAGTTCATTATAATGCATACCAAGTAATTTTTTTATAAATTATTATTAAAAAATAATTATAGAACCTCTTTTGAAAGCACAAAAAATACGTTCTCACGAAAAAAAAATAAAGCGTTCCATTTTTAAAATTCGAAATCAATAAACGCATAGGCATTGTACTTAGTGCATATGGGCGTGTAGACCTATATTCTCGGTTTAAAAATAAAAAATAGGCCTCGGAAACAAGGCCAGTGCACACGTGCTCGACAACACCCGCATTAATTCAATAGTTGAACTCAAAAAATAATTTACATAAAAGAATTGGAGTTGAGAACACGGGGCGCCGATCACAATTAGTGTATTGTTCTTAAAAAAAAAACGCTTTTATAATAATGAAACAATAGACCGGTAGTTAGTGCGTCCGCACGAGAGACCTCTCGGCTTAAGTGTCAACCATGCGGGCACTTTTATTTTTCAACGAATTTGCATCCAGCCAGCCCGCCTGCCGGGGACGCTTTTATTGACGGCTTAAAACATTGTGCAATTTATTTGAAATTTTGAACAGAATTCAAACATTGAATAAAACCGTACATATGACGTATATAGGAAATATTGTATGTTCCTACTTCCTAATTTGTAAAATATTCGAAATTCTTATTAGAAATTGACTTTTTATAAGACAAAGACAATTCACACATTTCAAAACTATTAATCAAAATGCAACTTTACTCTGATTAACTCATAAGAAACATGCCATGACAGCTTGTGATTCTCGGGTAATTTCCTTCCTCAGACAGCCGTGTTGTGGAATGGCCAACTTAGGGTCCTTCAAGAAGCGAACATACCGTTTGCTCAAAGGCCGGCAACGCATATGCAGCTCTCTAGTGTTGTGGATGTCCATGGACGTCACTTATCCCGGTTTCCTGCCGTTTGCCCCGTTCTCTTATTTAAAAAATTACGGAATTCCCACCGGGTCGGTTGACGTTGTTGGTGTATAAAAATATTGCTCAGATATCAACATTCGAAGCCAACTCGTCAGATCTGTGAGGTAACAAAGTCAGAGACAAAGACGTTGCGTGTAATTAAATGGAACGATGTGATTCAGAGCAATTTAGCGTCGAATGCGGATTCCAGTAAATGAGTGCTATTGTTCCACTTGTATCTTACGAATAGTTCCTTTACTTACAATTAAAAAAAAAAAAAATAATTGTATTAAACTTTTTAGGGTAACTTCTTATTTGGACTGAATTGACCGGAATTCAATTTGGATTTTAGATTACCCAAGATTGGGTTCCAAATCTAAATTATTTCAAAGAGTTTCCTTCAGATAGAGTGTAGCTGTAGTTCCAGAATGTTCTGGATAGCGAGTAAGAGAGTAAAGTAAAATATATTATATAAAAATAATTGTTATGTTTTTTTATCATGAGGTGGCAAACGACCGAGCGGCCACCTGAAATCGCTGAAATAGCGAAGTGACCGTTGCCCATAGACATACGCAATTGCATATGCGTTGCCAACCTTTAATCGACGGAGGAGATATATATAAGGATGCACAGAAAGAAAACATTTTCCCTTTCCATGCATCATCTCATCCGGACAGTCCACTTCCACTTACCATCTTTCCTTATAAGAAAAAGGGTGGGAAGGAAAAGAGGACTAAATTAGGCCTCCGGGACACACACTCATCAGACGAAACGCGGAATAGCTTCCACTTGACGCCTGCCTTCTGTGTGGTCGTGGTATTTCACCGGGCGAGCCGGGCCGATTCGTGCGAAGATGTTAAAGCGGGCTCTACCAATGTTAAAATTAGTTGTGATAGTTAAGGTAGCAACTGAATGGTGCTAATAGGAATTTACGGCATATAATCTAATTTAATAGCTGTAGAAATCCTACGTGAGTCAGTGACAGCATTTTCCTCTTATTGCTATTTTTTAATGAATCCCGACAAAGACGTTCTTCATTATTACGGGTCACGTATCCATTTGTACATTTTATTTTCCTTATGTCACCATTGACAGTATCCATTGTTTTAATATAGACGTAATAAAATCTTATAAGAATGAAAGAACGACAGGAAATTTCCGTATAAGATGAATTGATGTTTTCTTTTGTTGTCAAGGAATTATTTAAGTTAATAAAACAATCTTACTATTATAAATGAAAAAGTTTAGATGGATGTTTAAAGGTATCTCCGGAACGTCACTACAGATCTTAACGAGATTTGCATATATATAGAACAAAGTCTGTAAGAACACATAGGCTACTTATTAAGTTTTTTTTAACTCCGCGAAGATGGAGTCGCGGGCGAGTGTGAGGCTAGTGAATAACTGAATGTAATGTTTGTCAACCAACCTGCACCTGGCCAACATTTTTCACTATAGCCTAGTCATGGCTAACTTAGGGAAGGCAGCGAGCCCCTCAGTGGGGATATATAGAGAGCTGATGATGATAATATCTAATGAGCACTTTGACCAATTTCAGCGATGTCAAAATTTGTGTTGAAGTCTAGTTCGCTAGTTCTATAATAAAACTTACTTATTATAGTAACCTATGTATTATTCCAGAGCGTCGGTGGCTCAGGGGGTTTAACACTTGACTTGTAATCTGCAGGTCCTGGGTTCGAATCGATTTACATATGTACATTTGTCCGACGTTCTTACGGTGAAGGAAAACATCGTGATGCAACCTGCACATATCTGAGTAGAAATTCAAAGATATGTGTGAAGTCAACCAACCCGCACTTGGCTAGCGTGGTTGACTATGGCCTAATCACCCTAAACTTAGGTTAGGCTCCGAACCCCTCAGTGGGGACGTATAGTGAGCTGATGATGATGATGTGTTCTTCCAGACTATATTTAAAACTATGGTAAATTTCAAAGAGATTTATGCAGCCGTTCTAGAGATACTTTCTAAAAACATCCGTCACTTATAATATTAGTAAGCAGTACGATTAAATCACTAAATCAAATTATCTAAACGTGATTTGGCATTTATAAAAGCGCATACGATTACTTTTTTGTACGAAAAAAAGTACGTGAATGTCGACATGCGAACAGAACCCAGGAATTAACCCTCGCCCTGTCGTTGTTTTTAATATCATATTCCGTGGATGAATTCCTCCCAATCTTATTTGCATACGTCCATGTTAATATGACCCGGGAGTTTTTTTCTTACTGGTTAAACTAACTAGGAAAAAATCATTGGAGGGTTAACTTTTTTTTAAACTTCTACGGTAAAAAATAATTGTCATTATATTAAAATATCTTTTATAACATTCACTTTTTGTTTCAAGAACATCTGCCATTTTTTTGTAGTACATTTTTTATTTATTATACGAATTAATTTCGACGTTTGTTCGTAAATACAAAAGATTTTTAGTTACTCGACTCTCTCATACAAATATTAAAATATAGAATTTTCATTTTATTTTTACACTTTAGGACAAATAATTAGTCTAATGCTTATTACCTTTATATACATTAGTTTAGTATTTTATGAAAACACATAGCTACAAAAAATAACCATAATCACTAAGATTTTTTTTCTAGAAAAAGGATAAATAATAAACTATAAGGAGTTTACTAATCCATAACAGAGACGAACTAGCGTAACATTTTTTAAAGATGGCTCATTTAATTACAACAGCATCCGCCACTTTCCGCCGCAAACCAGTTTGGTCCGGTCCGATCCATGAACATCTTCTCGAAATTTCGAGAACGTTTCAAACATGTCGAATCGTGCAGACCCATAAATTGTAGAAATTAAAAAAAAAACAAATTTAATAATTGTACTTAGAAGTAAATCAGGTAGAGAAGGAATTTAGATAACTAGATGACCTAGATCGAACTTCAATCCAAGATTCCATCATTGTAGAATATGATCTTCAAAAATATTGAAAAATGTTTATTAATTTTGACCATAGTTTTAAGAACAAACAAACCACAAGTCTAAACAAAAATTTATATGATTTTAGACGAAGACAACTATCAAAGCTGAGAAAGCAAACGATGCTTTACGATTCACTCAAACAACGCAAATTATAGCTGTAAGAGATATACTAAACTAGCCGTCGCAATTCCGTCCGCGCAGATTTAAAAAGAAACTTAATTAGTAGCCTATGTGTTCTTCCAGATATGTTCTATTCGACGTCAAATTTCAGCGACATCCATACAGCCGTTCTAGAGATACCATCTTACAAACATCCATCCAAACATTCGCATTTATAATATTAGTAAGATATATTTAACAACTTGAAGTTTACATACCATTTTATTGGATCTTTAATTTTATCATTAAATATTCGGTGAGTCGTCGTAAATGTTTAGAAACGCTCTGTCATTTTGTCTCATTGATTAATTAGAGAAATAAACGCAAATGATTTGTTAACTTCCTACAGTAATATTTTATTCAGAAGTTAGACCATTTGACCCTACACCTTTACGATATTTATATTTATAACAAATTGAATAGGCAGAGAAATCTGTGTATTAACTTATGATCGTCACAGTAGTTGATTACTGTAATAAATGAAATATAATTAAATAGAGAGATCGTGATAAAGTTTAAATTTATTACAGTAAAAGACACGTTGTTAAATAATTTAGTTAAGATCAAAAGTTTAATGCTTTTCTGTAAATCACAGTTATATACGTATGTATATAGGAATCGTATATATTACATTTAATAAAGCCTAAATTAATATTTATTTTATAATTTTTTTAACTGGCATTCAAAAAGACAAAAAGGCTAACCTAACCTAACTTTAATTTAAAAAAAAATAAAAGTCAAATGACGCTGGCTGTAAAGGATGAAATAATGCCATCTATTGGCAGCATTTTAAAACAATAATTTCATCATATTTAATTCAAGTTACACAAACTGTATGTTAATATATAAGTTCAAATTTAAGAACATATTTGAAAACACTAAACGATGGTATATACCCTAAGATACTCGGAGTAAAACACGAATCGAACGACAACTATTAGTCCAAAACTGTTCAATCGTTTAGGCTTTGCGTCGTTACATACATACAAACAAAGCCACATACATATAAAACACTTACATACACGCGAAAAACATCTTGCCAGTCACGTATATAATAATAATTTAGAAGATATAATTAATTCCGTTTACTCATTGTAGTTTTATTTTATGTTTACAAGAATTAGTAATTCCAAACAACAGATGACTCACATAGATCCAACAAAATAACAATAAAATGAAACAAAACCAACGTCATTCTTATTCTCTACATTACGCCAATCTTTATTTCATATCCTGATATCGTAGTGTAGAGACGGGCCATATTTTGAATTAGAAAAAGTAACAAATCTTCATGTGCTCTGTATACTTAGACTATAGAGTAACGGACTAGACAAAGCAATTTTAATAAGTAAATCCTGTTACTTTTCACAGCTGTTGAAGTAAAGAAAGATTGAGATGACAATCACAGATTAAAACGTCTTAATGTCTCAAAAAATAAGCACATAAAATGAGCAAGTTTAGTAATTTTTATTATTTTTTGGCAGATGGGAATACTCTTAACAGATCCCGTCTTTTAATAGTCAAAGTGTGTAAACGTACAATGTGGTCGAAATTTAAATATTTGAGTTTCCGGGGCCGGTTACATTTGGATGCTCGGCGGTGCGTTGATTTGCATACGCGCTTTGAGACACGGTGGGAAAAAGTTTAGGGTCTGTGACATCACAATGAACGCGGATTTAAATTCCCAATTGATTATTACTTTTAATGCGCCTTCGATATTTTAATTTATTTGGTATGCAAATGCCAGCTACCTTAAAAGTTCTCAAGGTATTTATAGTAAGAAGTTTTCTTATGGAATTTTTGCATTAGAAATTAACATTATAATAGGAAATTTATGCAATACCAAATAAGGGTTTAACGTTTGCAAATCTTTTAATATAGTATACGGAAGTTAACCGGTTTCTTTAAGGACGGTCTTTTCTAAAGTTAACGTTGGATTAAAAATACTTATAAAAACAACTAACAAGTACAACTTCGGTTTGGAAGTCGGTTAATAAAATAGGTATGTTCTAAAATATGAGTGAAAATTAATTTATCGATAAAAATATAAAAAAATTAAAATACTAGGCCGTTTCTTTAATTGCTGGAATAAGAAATTTTTTGTTCTTTAACTTGGTAATTTTATTTCAATTTAAAATATAAATATTCAGCATAAATAAGTCCTTTACGGTTAAATCTTACTAATATTATAAATGCGAATGTTTGGATGTTTGTTTGATGGTATCTACATAACGACTCGACAGATCTTGATGAAATTTGGCGCAGATGTAGAACATAATCTGGAAGAACACATATACATATTAAGTATTTTTAATTCCACGCGGACGGAGTTGTGGGCAATAGCTAGTAATAAATAATAAAAAAAACAAGAATTGGCGCCACTAACATTAAAGACTAGTAGTACCTGTCTAGGGTTGACAAAAATCTTATCGATAAATTTAAATGAGCACGATTAAACCCAAGTTGCATTCATTATTCACAGATAAGCCAATAAGGTTGAAATCTGTGATCGCGTGAGACTGTACCTAAGATCTGTGAATGCTAATCACCGACATAAATACGGATGAGACTGTAACGGATGTAAGTGTTGCATACATTACACCTCGCATCAACAATCTCACGGAATCTATCGATTACTTAGTAGTAAATAATATCGATGTTTGCAGCCGACTACTACTTTATCGATAAAAAATAAGACTTCTTATTTGTCTTGACAACCCTAACCCCCTACTAACCTATTTCTTTTAAGAACTTCATTGAAATTGCAGCAAAGTTTTATTCTGTTATTTTTTCATTTAAACTAAATCGATAATTTTTATATTTATATAGATACAGTACTTTTAATTTAATATCAAAAAGGTTACTTATTCAGTAAATACTAATTATATTCCTAAATCAATAACAAATACATAATAGAAAACTTATTGATTTCGTCAGACTTGTCTACATAAAAGTCCCACCCACATCTCACATACGGCGTAAAAAAAATCGCGAATGCGCCCCCATACATTGCCAAATCGCCCTTTACCAATCAATCGAAACATCGACCTATGATTGGTTACCCCACACTCCCCTAAACAAACCAGAAACTCTAGACCCCGCGATCCTATAAGCTTCCTCTAAGTACTTCAATAATGAGAGTAAAGTAGGGAGAATGCGAGGTCAAGTGATATTGGTCGGTCTACACGTGTGATGCAATAAAAGTTTTATTTTCCCCCGATTTCCCCTATTCCTGGCTCGGGCGCATCCCGCGGGAGTTTGTCCAATCAAATTAAATCCGCGATTGACGTGCCTCACTTAGAATTGCGAATTGTGTTTTTTAATGCCGTTCTAATTTCGAAAATGTTCGTAATTTGAGGTTGCTTTTTATTTGAATTGCAGGTCCAATGAAAGCTGATTTTATACAATTTATTATCTGTTACGAAGATATCCCGATGACCTTGGGACGAAGATATTTGAAAAGAGTTATATTTATTAATCCTACTTTATTTTTTTTTTATTTATCATCTGTTTATGATTGTCAGTTAAATCTCTATGCCGGTGAGTTATGGGCGGTTAAAAACTAAGGCAAGGGACGCACTGGACGTAGGAAAAAGTCGTGGCTACATAATATTAGAAAGTGGACGGGGATCAGGTCAGCGGAGGAACTGTTTCGCCTTGCACTTGACACCAAATGTTCCAAGTTAGCGGCCAACCTTGACTGAAGAGGCGCTAAAGAAGAAGAAAAAAAACTATGTCTCACATAAATATACAGTTAATAAGTAAAAATCAGCCATGATCACTCTCTCGCTATATGATTATCGATACAAAAAAATAACATAGTAATTATTTAAGACATTATGCTGTAATTTGTCCGTTTCACATATTGTCGTGTAAATGACCAAAAAAAAATGTACGTTAACATAACAATATCAAAATTATTATAGTTCGAGTAAATTATCTGACCCGGTGAGAAACGCGCAGATATCACGCGCAGTTCTGTCAGAAACTATGTAAAACCTACGCAGACATAACACCAGCCTACACAAGACATAACATGACAGCTACAGTACAACAAGGTTATCGTGGGACATTTTGACAACAACTAAGGGGCGCCAATGAGCTGCATTTTGTATCATTTGCGATTACCAGGTCAGGTGTCTTTTTATACAATACTAGCTGTCGCCCGCGACTCCGTCCGCGTGGATATATAACAATAATAATTAGTGTAGCCCACCCATCCATCTATATCACATCCATCTGAACATTCGCATTTATAATATCAGTAAGTTAAATAAAAAGCAGCTCGTTACGGCATAAATTCCTTGTCCTATGTCAGTCTCCTGGCTCTAAGCTACGTCCTCACCAATTTTCAGCCATATTGGTAAAGCCGTTCTTGAGTTATAAATAGTGTAACTAACACGACTTTCTTTTATATATAGATTTAAATACACATTTCAGCTAAATAGCGCTTTTCTATTTAAACAATAGACGATTATTGACAAATTAAAAACTCCGATAGCAACCAACATTTGTTTTGTTTGTTAGTGTTTCAAAGACTTAAAATATTTACATTCAACGCGGTACATTCTATAATATTTTCTTGCAAACTTTCAAAGGCTTTTAAATGGCATTTTACATATTGATTTTAATCTCATTCAATATTTGAATTTCAAAATTCCTACACAAACTTGATATGTAGTTTCAAGCACTAATAGTACCGGCTTTGAAAAAGATTTTTGACGATTAAGATAAGATTTTTTTTCATAAAATTCAATCTCTAATATAAAATATGTTAAAATATTATCCATTTATTACACTAAAACTAGTATTTAATAAAAAAAAAACCTTTAAAGTAGTTGTTAACATAAAATTTTAAATTCAGATAAATAATGAAGTAGATTTCTTTAATCATTTATACATTTTTGTATAGCAAAATAAAACGTAAAAGACATTAAGTGAACGTTTACAGATGGTACAACTCTTTTCAAATATCTCAGCGGATGAGTGACAGCCCAAGCCGAGGTCCCCTCTCGGGGGCCCTTGAAACCAGTCACTCCACGGAGCGTCCACCTAAGCGATCTAAGAGCTCGGTGACCTCCCAATCCGGTAACTATAATGAAGTAACAGCCCGAGCCAAGGCTCCTGAGGGATCCCTGGAGTCTTGTTACTCTTAAACGAGGTTCAGGCTAATTTCAAGGTTTAAATCGATTTTAATCGAGAATATATCGGATATCGGATATCGGTCAAGGTTACGAGTTAGTCTGTGTTATATTTATATTCAGTAGACTTATTAAAGTGTAAACAAATTTTCTAAGTTTATACTTTAATAAGTCTATTGTAGTCGATTATAAAGTTTTAGTATAGAACACATAACATATATAATTTGTATATCAAAGAATCAATTTTAGAAGACTTATCTCGTGAAAGCGAAACCACGAGTAATCGAAACTGTGTGCTTGACCAAACTTAATAGCCGTGCCGGGTTTAATTTAAAAAAATAAAAAAAAAGGATAGAGAGCGTCGTCCGCCGCCAGATCACCTATGATTACGAGGGTCGCACCCCTATTACATTAATATGCCGAACCCTTTGGCTCGATTCATTATTTCTAAAACCTACCTACGTGCTCCGGCATTCACCTTGGGTTATTTTTTTATTCCTTTCCTATTATTTCATAGTGTGACGTGTTGCTTCGCTTTATTAGTGGATGACTATACATTCTTGATACTTGAATTCGCTTTAATGTATTTTACTTGTTATCGACATACCTATTACAGGCCATAGAAACTTCCAGTAAAATGTGTTATAGTAACATTATGCAGAATAAAGTCGTGTAAATTCCTCCCAGGCATAAAAAAAACGGACGATAATAAGAAACAATACGACACGTAGGTAGCGTCGTAATTACCACAAATCATACTAAACTTTCTAGCACATATCCCGTTTTTTATTGCACAAAAGTATTCTGAAAGTGATTTATATAAGACGTTTATACAGTTGTATTGCAATGAAAATATCAAGTATCAAGATGTAGAGATCGCCGTAAGTTCCCCCCACAGAGCAATGCACAGCGCTTCCAGCATGACGTATCACCTTTGCATATTAATTCAGCGTTTAATTCCGATAATAATAATACAAGAGCGTGAACCAACTCTTTGTTTTAGTCTACAACCCTATGTTCAAACGTTTTCAACGTTACGTAAAGTATCAAATTGCTTTAATCTTACTAATATTATAAATGCGAATGTTTAGATGCATGGAAGATTTGTTGGAATGTATCTTGAGAACGCTCTGTCTTGATCTGCTCTCATTGAAAATTGGCATAGATGTAGAACATCATCTGGAAGACATAGGCTACTGATTAAGTTTTCCTTTTAATTCCGCGCGGACAGAGTCGCGGGTGACAGCTAGTTATGTTATATGTCGGTGAGTCAATACTATTATATTGTTTTAAAACACTTAAGATTATGTTTTAAAATTGAGCGTCAATAGCCTAATGGTTAAGGGTACGGATTTCCGATCACGAGGTAGGGGGTTCGAATCCCGCCATTCGACTATTGTCGTAAACCATATCCTAGCACAGGCATAGAGCTTAGTTGGAATGGTTAAAGAAATATTAGTAAATTTACAAAAAAATCTGCTAATATTTAAAAAAAAGTCGTCGTTTTTAAAAATAAAGTAGAATTTTGTCGTCCAATGACCTAAGACATTTTATGTTCATTAGCTAATTGACGTCATCAAATTAACATTCTTTTCTATATTTTAAATGTTTCGTCAAAATATATTACATGGTACAAAAGCAGATTCCATAATGTTAATCTTATTATTTTACTTAATATTACAAATGCGAATATTTAGATGGAAGGTATCTCCAGGACGGCTGAACAGAACTCGATGAAATTTGGCACAGATGTAGAACATAGTCTGAAAGAACACATAGGCTACTTAATGAGTTGTTTCCGCGGAGATGCAGTCGCGGACGACAGCTAGTTGTAGATATCAGTCGATATATCGTTATAATTACAGTAAAAAAAATATTTTAGCTTTTAAAGAAACTCCTATTTATTACACGATTAGCCCAAGAAGATAAAAATAGTAATGTTTTGGGTTTTTATCATGTTAGTCGTAATCCATTGGAGATGAGTTGCCATCGATTTATATTCTTCCCTTGAGTTTTATTTCATTAATGTTACGTAGAAAATCCGACACTGTGCCGGTGTACTGGCACAACACTAGCCTTACTAAAATGTCGACGTTTATGTCCCCTCACTAATCATTCTCACACTTGACTTTGTAACAAAAACGCGTCATTCGCGCCTAAGGATTTTAGCTAACAATGACTAAGAGTAAATATACGGAATAAAATATATAATAATTTAAAAATAAAATTCGATTCTTAGTTACTCGATTTTTTAAATCGATTATTTTTCCTTGTATAGATTTTTTCCTTGTATTTTAGAGGTCTTTGACATTAAGGTCATCGGTTTACCATCTGATTTATTCCTAGGTTTCTTTAAATGCGCAACATTTAGATGCGACCTTCGTATTTTGTTGCAAAAAATTTATATATTCCAAAATTAAAATGCAAATCCGCTGCGGAAAATTTATAGATGTCTTTAAACCTCGCTTTTGTTACTAATTAATTAGTGTTTACGAGTGAAGATTTTGCTTTTGTTTTAATAAATTTTATATCATAACTAGCTATCGCCCGCGACTCCGTTTGCGTGAATAAAAAACAATGCCAATGTGTTCTTCCAAACTATGTTGCATACCAAATATCATCGAGATCCGTTCTGCTGTTCTGGAGATACCTTCAAACAAACATCCACCCATCTATACATTCGCATTTATAATATTAGCACAACTAGCTGTCGTCCGCTACTCCGTTTGCGTAAATAAAAAAACGCCTATGTGTTCTTTCAGACTATGTTGTATATGTATACCAAATATCATCGAGATGTGTCGAGTGGTTCTGGAGATACCTTCAAAGAAACATCCATCCATGGAAACATTCGTATTTATAATATTAGTAAGATATAATATATGCTTTAAATAATTTGTAGCATGATGTATATTTAAGTAATTTCTTGCAATGTTTTCACCTACTTATTATTGCAGTATGCAAGGTCACAAATATATATATATACACTGTATATATATATATATATATATATATATATATATATATTACGTAAACGAACAGAATAATGTTTATTAAATTATATTGTAAAGGCACAATGTTTATCAATATTTATTTTACATTTATTTTGTGTTACATTTTTTGTGTTCATTTTAAACATTTTACTAAAAAGTTCAATTAATAACAATGAGTTGAATTATTCTGTAAAACTTTTTATAACCTTTTATTCATGAAAAAATAAATTCAATGTCATTGTCAATTCAGTCATTATTTCCGATAAAAAAACATGTGTAAATAAATATAAAAATATATAAAATAAATATGAAAAACAAAGTGAGATGAAGAACTACGCGTGACACCAGATAGGGGTTTACGCAATGTACGATTTTTGTTGCAGCAATTTATTGATTTGTTATGATCCAAAATACTTAGAACAAAGATCTGATAGCTCAAAAATTGACAGAAAATCCGATATGTACATATCAAAATGGAAAAAGCGAGAGTTTTTAGTAACAGACAAACATCATAAAGAAGCAGCTACACATAAAAATTGGAAGTTTTCAAAAGAGGATAGTTTAAATTGTAAAATTAAAATGAATAAGCCGATGAACGGTTTATCATCTGTTACCAGTAAAACTCAAACTTACATACCAGATACGAGCGTTGAAAAACTTTTAAATTGCTTTAATTACGAGATAGATCCCAGAGCGGAGTTCCATAACATCAGTAATGCCCACAAAGGAAGCAGCACCGTGGTACAAAAAAGTTCAAATTTTTTAAAGAGATCTCAAATATTTCCATGCTTTTCAAATATATTACAAAATCATAAAAAATGTTGTCGAACTAACGTCAAAAATTTATCAGTGGAGACTTATAGAGAACCTTATTGTGCGCGATGCGAAAAAAGACGAATAAAATGCATTAGTAAGAAACGATACAAATGCGCTATGCGATCTCCTTATTACGTTGACGAAGATGTCAAGAGACCGGATTCCAGTCGATCGGAGAGACATCGCCATTCAGTGTATTACAATCCTAAATTAATAAAAAATCCATTTTCAAGGAGCAGTGCCAGCAGCCACACTTCGTGTGATTCAGAATATGAAAACATATCTAGGTATTGTTATAAGAAGAGAATGCAAAATTACATTTTAAAGGAACGTGAAAGGAATAAAAAAATGAATAGGAAATATTTTGGTAACAAAAAACAACAGTGTTATTCTAAAGTTGAAAGATTTCTACCCTATCAAGTGATTGCTACTCCATTTTGGGAGGAAGAGAAGAGTTACGACTCAAATTCAACCCGTTGCAGTGCTCTACCATCTACCTCTTCGGGTTTTTGGGAATACTTAACTGATAAAATTACTAGAAAGACAAAAGACGGTGATCGCACTAAAAGTTGTAAGTGTGGACAATCTGCGTCATTTATTTCCAGTGTAAACGGGGATCCAGATTGTTTGAAAGTTGCTGAAAAAATGAGTGAAACCGAGAAAAAGGTCAATGCAATATTAACAAGTCCAGGAGAGAATACAGAAGAATCTACAAAAGACACACGTTCAAAAAATTGTACATGCGATTGTAAAAAAAATAAAACTGAAACCGTAATTCCGACAACTAAAGATGTGCACACATGTTCGCGTATAAATACACCTTGCAATAAATGCAATAATGACAAGAGTAAAAATGATAAACGTTCAAAAGATCCTGATGATGCGAAGTCAAATAAAGGAGACGAGCCATGTAGAGCGCCACACGATGAAGTTGTCTCAAAACTGAAACAGAAATACAACGGAGAAATATTATGTATTCACAATCCTCCTTGCATTCTTATCAACGGTTGTCTTAATTTGCCTTCAGCTAACGCCAATCAGAAGCCTCCAGTGGCTGTTTGGCCCGTCAATCAAATGAAGAAAAATAGCAGTTATAATTTTTGTAAAAGAATCTGGACCCAAAAGGATAAAGCAGATGAACAATATGAAATTTACGGTGTACCTTATGTTTCGTCGAGTGAATGTCAAATACCATTGACTAAGAAAGAAAGAAATAATCATTTCAATCAGAAGCCTATTTGTGAATTAGTGAAACTGTCATGTAAACCCAAATACGGTGTCACTGCGGTCAATCCCCGTGTCCATGTTGCGATGCTTAGGAAACAGCCAAAATGTTTAGACCCGGCAGATAAGAAACAGAAATCCAAATATTCACAAGCCGCAAACTCACCGAAAAAAATAATATTACATCGGGCCAAAAAAAAAGTTACGGGTTTTTTACAATCAAAAACCGAAGTGGTATGTAGTATTGAAAAAGTATAATCTAAAAAAAAACAATTTTACTTGACTATTTTAAAGTTTTGACAAATTTTTTTTTTTTGCAAAATCATTACGAAATGCAAAAGTTCAAGGCATTCTTACGTGAAATCGTGGTAAAAATATTGTAGATTAAAAATTAGTATTTGCTTATCTCTTAAATCTTTTATTAGTTAGAAAGGCAAAGGAAAAAAAGATAAGTGCCTACAATTTATAAAGTCTTTTTTTTCAGTTGTATCCCGTTGAACACGATGAGAAGAAACCAGGCACTGTACCTGTGTACCACAAGAACAGATTACTAAGAATGATACAGGTGAAACGATCCGCCACCAAGTGAGTGCCCCTAGCGGCGAGCACGCGCACTATTGGACACTACGCCAACAAATAACTCATAACAAGTACAGGCAAGACAATAAAGTTGTAGTCAAACAATTAATTAGTTTCATTTGATTTTGAATATTTTGAAGCCACGATGTTTTACTCAAATGCTTTAAAATAATCGTCCGTGACTGTACCTAGTTGACGATTTGTATATCTCAAGTCATTAATAATTTATAATGTGTCTAACTGTGTAAGTGTTCCGAGAACGATGTTGTTTTGCACTTCAAACTGTTTAATTAGTTGCACGGTCTCGCCCTGGGGTCAATTTGTATGGAGGTTGCGGTCCATCCGTGAGAGAATGTGACCAGCTTCGGGGATTTTAAATTTGCATTGAATACTTTGAAAGTACCAACGTTGTACGAATTACTTTGATCATTTGAATTTATTCGACTGTTAGTTTTTTTCTTAAGTTTGTCTAATTTTTTGTACTTACAGCAGTTACTACTTACTGCAGCAGCAGTAGTTCTTAGAGCATTCCCCAATTTTCTTTATTATACAATTTTTTTTTAGTTATATAGAAAATTAACCAAGCATCATTCTTAAACCACTACTGGTATGTCGGACTGTTTGTCCGACCCTGCTATTACCGACTTGGTTAGAAAAATTTCCTAATCTATACGTGCCGGAGCGAGGAATTTTATCATTTCAACCGTCTAAATGTTGAGAACCAGTTATATACTTGTAAATAAAAAAAACCAACTAACGATTTAGAGGAAATTGAACTTTACGGGTGTTCACGATAAAATCAATTTTCGATTAATGACCAATTAAATGTTATAGCTCTACAGTATTGGAGTCGAAGTTATCAAAAGCTAATGAGCAAAGAACGTTGAACTCGACGGGTTTCGGTCGCCGTGTGCTTTTGGTATTCAACACGGTTGTCAATAAAAATAATTCCCATTTCTACATATATGCAACACCAGTCACTATTATTCAATGTCGACTGACTCATGTATTGTTAGTAATATTATAAATGCTGGTAGTACGTCTAAGGAACGTTAAACCATGAGTTTCCACTGTCGTAATACATGTCAAAAACTTTGTATAATCTTTGTTTTATAATTAAAATTAGAGGGATAACATTACAATTTCAAGTACAGTCAGCTGCAAAAATATGTATACTTTAAGAAATTGAAAAGTTGTGTAGGCCAAGTACTTGAGAATAACATGTATTCATGGTTGATACGTGTACTTTTGAAACGGAAGTCGTATATTTTTTTGTAAATATATATACACATTAATGCAGCTGACTGTACAATACAGTGTCTTTTGGCAGTGGGAACTTACAGTAAGAAAAGGTAAGTTTGCATCAAAGCAACATGATTAAAATAATGTTATATATTATACACCTACACTGAGATTTCTGGTTCATTTTACCTTTATCTCTATAAAGTTTTCATGTTCGAAACACTTGTACAAAACATATAGTCGTCTCTCTTATTCTCCTTGAAAAAGACAAGGTTATCAATATGTTTTTTGTACAAATATTGCGACAATGAAATTCATCTGTTGTACACATAGTACATTAAAAGTTGAAAACCATAGTTTATATTACATGACTATGTACATAGAATCATCATCATCAGCTCACTATACGTCCCCACCGAGGGGCTCGGAGCCTACCCTAAGTAAAGGGTGATTAACCACGCTGAGCAAGTGCGGGTTGGTTGACTTCACACATATCTTTGAATTACTTCTCAGACATGTGCAGGTTGCATCACGATGTTTTCATTCCCCGTAAGAACGTCGGATAAATGTACATATGTAAATCGGAAATCGAAAAACACATTGGTACATGGTGGGATTCGAACCCAGGACCTGCAGATTGCAAGTCAAGTGCTTGACCACTGAGCCACTGACGCTCGTACGCTATACATAGAATAGGTGTGCCAAAGTCAGTGCCAAAATCAGTGACCCCTGCCTTCTACGGAGACATTAACAAAAATAAAAATGGTTACTAAACTTTTGAAGACACAGAATTAGTAGAAACATGTTACAAACTTGTCCAATAAACGAGTCAATGCTGTCTTAAAAATAGAATGTAAATCATTTTATTAAAATTAATTTTGTGAACTTGTATGTTGGCGTTTATATGAATGAGCGATTTCCACGAGATTCTCCGCGGACATAAATCGTGATTACAATATTCGTAGGTGGTTTTGTTACGGACGCCTCACACGGAGTTTGTAACCGTCTCTCTTTTATATACAGATATATACTTACGTGAGAAAAAGACAGACGATGTATCGTTTACGCCCATAGGCAGGCGGTTTTTATAAATCATAGGCGAGTTGCGTCTCCAGCACGAACACTGTTATAATAAATATCTTTGGAACTTTCTAAAAACATACAGAATCGAACCCACACTTCCATCTGTATGCTAATAACTGAACAACGCCTACGCTGCTCTTTGCCTACAAATGTATGCTAACGACATAGCGACGCATATAAATCTATTAGTTGAGTGAGACATCAAATCTGATTCTTAGTTTGGTATTTTTTGAATAATACATTAAAGGCCAGATGGTAGAGGCGCGCTGGAAAGGTTGAGATAGGCTTTTTTTTGCTTCAATTTACAATTGAGATACGACCTAAACCATCTTTATTTATGACTTTTAACACTTTGAATGTCGTCATAAACAGTTTGTTTATAGAATATCTGAATGTAAATTGCGACCAAACTATAGCCAACATTATTAAATATTGAGATGTATATGACATACAAACGGTTTCAGTATCTTCAACAGTGTTAGAGCCCGCACTAATGTACTTTGTCCAAATGGGACGGCTCACCCGGTGAAATACCATGACCACACAGAAGACAGGCGTTAAGTTGAAGCTATTCCACATTTCGCCTGATAAGTGGCGTGTCAGAGGCCTAATGTAAGTCTTCCCTTTCCTACCCTATTCTTTTAAGTATAGGATGGGAAGAGAACGTAGATTTGGCAGAGGAAGGGACGCATGGGAAGTGGAAATATAATTTTTCTCTACCTGACAGGACGATCTGTGTCGAGTAAAGGTAGGCAACGCGTCTGCAAATGCAGATGACTATGGGTCACTTTGCTATTTTGGCGAATTCATGTGGCCGCTAGCTCGTTTACGAAGACGATAAATAACGATAAAATAAACTATCGTATGTTTTATATTTGACAAATTATATTTAAACCTTCAGTTTCCAATGCTATTGCAGGTAGAAACATTTTGTCATTCTATTTAAAAAAAAGATATTTTTTATACAAGTGTTTCGGCGGTGGAAACTAACTATACTAATACTAGCGGTCGCCCGCGACTCCGGCTGAGCGGAATAAAAAAAAGATAATTATAAGCCTATGTGTTCTTCCAGACTATGTCCTATATGTATAACAAATTTTATCAAGATCCGTTCAGCCATTCTGGAGATACCTTCAACCAAACATCCATCCATCAATCTAAACATTCGTGTTTATTATTATAATATAATATTAGTAAGATTATATTATACTAAACTACTAATATGTAAAGTTTTGCATTTGCTTAATGAATCATGAGCCCTAGGACTTCACTTCAGTGTATTTGCGTTGTGTACCTACATAAAATCTATTGGTTAGGTCTTTAAAGGAATATCATAACTGCTCTTTGTAAATATCAGAGAGTTTCAAGTACAGTGAGGTTAGTTGTCGTTCGTTCCCTTGTTTTAAAAAGCAAACAAAGAACGGGTAAGGAAATACAATGTATTAATTACATATAAGAATGAAGTTAAATAATTTAATACTTACATTGAGAAGGAAATCTTAATTAATTAGACCGAATACGAAGAAACGGCCCATCCGTATCAAAATTAATTAAGTGCATGTCTGTCTGTTCTTTTATTATATATTTTTATTATCACTTTTTACGAACGACATCGTACGAGGCTGAGTCCAGTCTGCCTTCAACATAAATCTCTTTTATTGTGTTTAAAATTAATGCGATTTGTGTCGTTCATGTTCGAGATTTGTATTTGGTAAGATGCTTTATTTGACGTAAATTATATATTTTTAATAACTAAATTTTACCGTCTCTCGATGGAAGAATGATAAGGTAAAACGGACCTGAACCGATGACACATATTCACCTATTCTAGATTTATACATCAATCAACGTGTGAATCAGGAAGAGACGAGTGAAGTGTTCTGCGCCAAATGGAAGTTTGTAATCTCCAACGCGTCTCAGTGAATTGTTATATGTTGTTTTATGATGTAAATAAAAATTATGAATTATTTTTAAATAAAATCACATTCGTTCGGAAGATCTTCATGATTCTTCTGAAATATGAAACTGTTTCCTTTCTATAGACCAAGTGTTCACGTTCTGGGCATATCCCAACGGCATCGTCCTGTTTAGGTTTGCAATTAAAAAAAATATACATATCTTTAGACATTATTAATTAGAATCCTTTGGCGGGAATGGCGCGCTTTCATTACTAAAATCAAGTGTCAGAATGATTAGTGAGGGGACATAAACGTCGACATTTTAGTAAGGCTAGTGTTGCGCCAGTATACCGGCACAGTGTCGGACTTTCTTCCTAAAAATATGTATGTACTAACATTGCATGATAGGAATCAGATATCAGAGGGCCTAGTTCGAATGTTTGGAACAAGTGACATCGTATAGTAGTAGTATAGTCATCGACAAAGTTCGTATTAAAATTTGTGCAGCGTAAACTACACCAATCTCATACTAATTTCGACATAATTAAGGATGACGACGATGACGCTTGTCGCAAATTTTCATGCTAGGCCCCACAGTTTTGATTACGAAATACATTAAATAGTCGATGTTTCTAGTTCTATAAAAATTTTAACAATGCAATCAATTTAGAAAACAGCCGAATTAATTATAGAGTCGTAAACTACTAATGAAATTTAAAAACTTTTATGACTCTACTAAAATAAATTGATTATATCTCTTTTTAAGTTCAAAATTCTTATATATTTAATTAGTTTACGTATGTATCAAAATTTTACTTTAATATTATGTAGACATTAAAATCGGAACGAAAGATTTTTTCTTTAAGATCTGAAAAGAGCAAACTCTTGTATTATAATTCACTAACATATTTACTTCCTTATTATGTACAATCGGGGAATTTGGCAGTATTCGATCTTACGTAACTCTAAGGTTTTCGAAACCTTGACACGACTTATCACCACCATAGACTATAGATATCATTTGCGCAACTCACTGCTAAAACCAATTTTTATTTTATAAGAGGCAGAGTTTGTTTCGTTGCAAGGAACAAGGCAAGTTTTTGTAAGTGGAACACCATGAGATTTTAGATATTTCATCAGTCTGGTATATGAAGACAGTAAAAATTAACCTTGTTATTATGATAAAACTAAATAGGGTAGTATCTAATTAAGTGCGAACTTATTTACAAAAAAGGCCGTAATTCGAAACACGCAATGAAACTCGAGCTCCCATTGCGGGGGGCGGCCTTTTTGCCATAGCGATCGTGTTGTCGTTTTTTGTAACTTATACTTTCATAAGCTTAAGTTCTCAGTATTACCTCCAGTAAGACGGACAGAGGTACTAAAAACATCACCGCCGTCACTCATACGTTCCGTGCGCGGCTTCGTAACGCTATCGTTATACCATATTTGAACAAAAATTAAACACACTACCTACTATGTTATGTGTTCCTGGTACCTCATTGTTCAATAATTGGTTTGAAAACAGTTAAAATTACGTTCTTATGTTTTCAGTAAGACATGCTTATAATTGCTACAGTTTTTCCACGGTTGCTTATTTTTAATTCGTAATATTGAGAAAGAAGTGATTTATTCAAAAAGAGATAATCACACGAGAAACATGCGTTAGTTAATGTACGGAGAAAGGCCTTACTCATTAAGGTTTAAGTGTAGTTTATTCAGACTTACTTTACACTAAAAGACCACTTAGTCTCTGCGTACGATAGTTAATGAAGACTATACCTCTTAAATGTACATTTTCTAATCTTTAATTTTATGTGTTTTTTTAATCTTTTACAAAGCAATGACGTCAACTGGTATCAAATCAACAACTCTTGTGGTATTTCAATCGACTTGCTAGCCGTTAAACTAAAAGTAAATACATAGCATCCAGTTTCCATTACAATGTAGCGTTGTAATGAGATATCGTGGAGGCACCGACTAAGAGTAATTCAAGCATGAAAATGTAAGTAAAGCGTCGACTTACGTTACAGTACTCATGATTAAGAGATAGGAATTGCAATTAATACACTTGATGAATCATTAAATGTACTATCGGGGAATCTAGCGGTATTCCACATTAAAGCACAATCGTTTTAACCTTTAGTAAGTATTAAGACGATACAGAAGCAATAAATTAACAGGTCGTAAACAATTACTTAATTATTTTGTAAGAAGGGGTGGAGTTTTTTTTATAAGTGGAACACCGCGTATGGCCCTGACTGTACCATACTAGGGTACAAAATGACAGTTTAGTAAGGTCATTTTGCTATGCTGACAGTAGTGAAACAACTTTCTGTTGGTGTATGCCTTTAATATTGTGTGGATTAAACGACTTACCAAGTTTGCAGGATAAGGTGTGATTCTAACTATTTTCTTTAATGAAATATGTAGAGTATTTTTTTTAATGATTTCTTGTACACCCTGTTGTAACTTGTGGATCTTGTTATGCAGTTTTCTTATCTAAAATAATTTAGAAAGGGAAAAAGATAAAACATATAATACAAACCAACAAACAGTATGCTTCATTTTAATTACAACTCCTAAGAATATTTATTAAATCTCTGTCATAAAATATAATTACACAAAATGTAAATAAAACAGAATTACAATAGTAAATAAATTATTACATGTCTTTTTATTTTAAAAACAAAACAATGATTTCTTTCTTCTTGCTTGATATCTTAGAAGCAGTTGGTACGACGTGCAGAAGTTTGGCAAACCCAAGAGCACGGTATGAAGTTCCTACAGTTTGTGCATACGTAGGAACTCTATACCTCGCTAGTGGCAATCACCAGTACAATCTTCTTTTTACTTCTTTATCTTCTTTCTTCCTCTCTTCTCTTGCTGATGGTCATCAATAATTTCAAACATATGCAATGAACAATAAAGCGTTGGTTTTCTTCTTTGAATAAAATAAAGGTGGATATACACTAGTATTTTCTTGAGCATTTTACAATGCAGAGAAAGCGTCTCATAGACTGTTCGTTGATCTGTAACAAGTTAATGATTTAGTGTATACTTACCTTTACATTTCTGTGGAAGATTTCAAAACACGACATGTAAAAAGGGAATGATTTACAATTATAACCATGAGCTTCTATTGCCTATATATCTGATGTTTTTGTCTAATTATTTTGACAGTGGAAACTCACAATTAAACATCACAGTTTAAAACAATAAAACTTAGTAATAATAGAGTTAGGCAAACAACCCTTTAAAGATTTACTGCACGAAATTCCTCCCGACCGAAGCGTTATAAACGAAATTATCATTTGAATAAAACAGCTGCCGTGCGCAACCCTTCTAATTAAATTTACGTAGGTATCCACAATTAACATATTCTATACCGAAGACGGGATTTGTTGTAAGCAGATAAGTTTAGCAACCCCTTCGCGGTATGGTAATTTTTTATAGACGCTCCGTGGGAAGTCTTACCCACGATTACAATGTTAAATTTTAAATTTATAATCACGGAAATTGTTACCACGATGTTATTCGACGCCCTTGAGAGTAAGGAGCTGCATTTTGTGCTATTTTAAATGTAACTTAGTACTTGCTGGTACGATTTTTGTTCTTCTAAAACCTTGGTGAATTTGATGCATACTTGCCTTGACGTTTGCTATTTAACATGAAGAAATATACAGACATTTTCACGTGTTTAACTTAAAAACAGTAGGTAACTTCAAATGTCGATGTACTTTGCAGCAAGAAAGTTCAATTAAAACTATTTCTAAAACAATAGTACCCTTATAAAGTACATGATATAATTACTGTTTCGCAAACAGTTGCTAAACGCACGGACGAAAGGTAATTACTAAACTAAGATGGTCCCCTTCAGAATTGTTGCGTACACGCACCAGCCCTAAGGCGGCGTACACACATGTTCTTTAAAGTTCAATTTTAATGAGCTGCAACTGACAAGTTTTCACCCCGGTTTATAATTATTTCGACGGCGGGTGGCATCGTAACGCCCACTATAACTTGATCTGCGGCATTTCTTATAAAAATTCGCGGTCTTTATAATTTCACTGAGGATAAATAAGGTCCGGAGGCTATGTTAAAATGGCAATGCTGTTGATTAAAAGATGATATCTATATGTAAGCTTGTAATGTTATAATGACTTTAAATTACTGCTAATTTTGAGAATTTATTGCGACGATTTATCATATATTTTTTAATATTGAAGTTTTAACGTCAGTTTGAAAGGTAACAGGTTTTTAAGTATAATTTAATTTCATAAATATAGTTTAAAATTATCTTACCTTCATTCGTCACGATAACAGACTGATGTCTTTCCATAAGATTAAGTAAGACATCTTGGTAATAATCAACCCGTACTTGGCCAGTTGTTGACTGTGGACTAATCACCTCTAACTTAGGGTATGCTCCGAGCCTCTCGGTGGTGATGAGCTGATGATGATGAACAATAGCTTTAAATTTTCACAGCCATATATCATTAAAAGAATAAAGATATAAAATATGTTTTTGTGTCACAATGTTGGGACCGTGAAAACAACGATGAAGCGCTTGACAAATTGATACTAATATTATAAAGCGAAAGAGTTTGTTTATTTAAATGCGCTATTCTCAGGAGCTACTGGTCCGATTTGAAAAATTCTTTTTTTGTTGGATAGTCCATTTATAGAGGAAGGCTTTACGCTATATAACATTACGCTGCGACCAATAAGAGCGAAGCGTCAGTGAGAATTAACAAATATAAAGTGAATAGGCATTTACTAAAGTACAAACTTATGACTACATCATCAATTAACATGAAGGAGCGTAGTCAAGCGCTAGGTTATTCAATATAAAAATATATGGTTACCGAATTATTGCGTTTTAATATAATAGTAAAAATCCTATCATGAATCTACATACAAGATAATAAACAAGAAACTATATTAATAAAAGAAACACCAGTGTATCTACTAATTAAGTGCTCGAGTCTTAACGTTAAATTTTTCGTGATAATGTGCTTAAAGTGAGTAATGATGCTGTTTACGTTAATGACAAGAAACTGCAGTATGAGGTGTAAATGAAGAGAAACTGAGTCTATAACTTTTAACGACTACTTATTTAACTTAATTAAGTAAAATATAAATAAAAAGACTACCTGTGGGTTTCTGAGACTAAAAGCCCTTTTGTAACATATTGTTATCTGTAATTTTTCAAAAATAATAACGATATGTTTTATGTAGAGGCAGTGGTCTCGGAAACGAACGGACGTTTTGTTTAAGATTGGGACTTTAACCCATGACTTCGTCCGCAATATATTAAGTTATAACTTACTAAGTAGCCTATGTGTTATTCCAGATAGTGTTCTACATCTAAACCAAATCCATATATGAAGGCATTCTGAAGATATCTTGTAACTTGGAATAAACAGTTTTGAATGTGAAAGGTCTGCAAATAAGTAGTAAATCTTATATAAAAATGAGTTGAAGCTTATGATTTTCGAATTTCATTTTAAGGATTGGATGCCAGAGGTTGGCAACATTCAGTCCGCTGACAGTAATAAGACAACTATTATCTCGAAGAATAATCATAAAGGTGCGTTCAGATGGGGTGTCGTAACGCCGGTTACCAAATCCTGCTCATTTCGGGGATTTGCAGTTGAAATTAGTTCGCAAATCTCTGGCTTACTCCGATCTCCCTCCGACACAGATGTACACGGTACGGTAAATAACTCGATGAAGGTTTTAAGGCGTGTTTTTGATGCCGTTTTATCTATAAAAGTGAAGACGGTTGGATACATACACAAAAAAGTTAAAAAAAAAACTAACTACGAATAGAAAAACAATAAACTGAGATGAGTTTTTGCTACTTAAAAAAATCGTAGTAGGATTATATGCAGTGTTTATTTTGGTTGAAAGACATACGATTGTAGGTTCTTATATACCAAAAAAAAACAACACTACAGACCTTATTATAACTGTAAATTAAAGAAATACTTATTCGCTCAAGCAAGCATGTGATTGTTTGAAAAACGAAAAAAAAATAACACGCTAACAAATAACGTACCGTGACAAACGAGCACTCGTGAAACGAAAGTTTGTGTGAAAGCCAAGTACAAAGCGATAAATCACATTCTCCGAGCCTAATTCCAGCTAAATATGTATGCACGGCTCAATTGAAACACCGCGCTATGCGATGCCACCAACACGCGCCCGTACACTTGATGACAAAAAAGAAACAAAATTTCTGAAAAAACATATTATAATTTAACGCTAGAATTCAAAATATTTTACATAGTCTTCAAATTTAATAATAATTCTAATAAATTCTAATTTATAAATATTGCTACATTAATTATACCTACTGTTTTATATCTATTGCGATTTAAAGACAGCTGTCGCCCGCGACTCCGTCCGCGCGGCATTGCTAAAATTTAATAAGTAATCTATGTGTCCTTCCTTATGTTCTACATCTATACCAAAGTTCCGGAGATACCGATATCCATCCATCTAAACATTCGCATTTATAATACTAGTAAGAAGTAGTGACAAGAAACAACCATTTTGTATTTTCCTAAATAAAATAAAAAGTAATGAACAAGTAAACGAACTTATTAAAACAAGAAAAAAGGTTTTATACCCGATTTCGTGTCTGTTAATGTAAAGCCCTAATCACATTCTTTTAAAAAATGTTAATTACTGACTGTATCTGTGCGACAGTTAGAGATAGTGTGTACACAGCTTAACCTCGCGTGCATCGCAGCAGTTTGGGTATTGTGTCTACGCTCATAAATACGTATTTGACGCCCAATACGTATATCACCACTTCACGAAAGTTACTGACCCTCTTATAGTCACTTAAAGTGCCTGTTGTAACTTGGGTCTAAGGTTCAAATATATCTTACTTCTTACTTATAAGTGCGAATGTTTGGATGGATGGATGGGTTTTTGTTTGTAGGTATTTCCGAAACCGCTGCATGGATGAAATGGTATAGATGTAGAACATAGTCTGGAAGAACACATAGGCTACTTATTACGTTTGTTTTTGATTCTGCGCGGACGGAGACGCGGTCGACAGCTAGTAAATAAAAAAAATCACATAAAAAAGATTTCACGTCCAAGACCCTCAAGAATAGAATGATAGGTTAACTAGAGTGATTTGTCTTTACAGAAGTTCTTGATCTACGTTTAATCTAGTTTCTACTAAATAGTAGAAATCACAGATAAAGGAAAACATCGTGATGCAATCTGCACATATCTAAGAAATTCAAAGATTTGTGTGAAGTCAACCAACCCGCACTCGGCCAGCGTGGTTGACTATGGCCTAATCACCCTTAACTTAGGGTAGGCTACGAGACCTTGTATGGGGACGTATAGTGAGCTGATGATGATGATGATGACAGATAAAATTCCACAAGAAAGTACTAAATGTTTTATGTGGATTTAAGCGTATTGTCTATGTAGTGGGTATATTTTTTTTTTACTTAAATTAACCGTTAGATTTAAAAAAAAAGTAATAAAAAACAAAACAACTCAATAGTTTTGGAACAATGATATCCACCTGGAGTATTGTATGTTTTTCTACGTATCCCAATCAAGCATGAAATGTAGAGGTTATTGTAACAGTTTTAGGTCGGTTGTCAGTGTGAAGTGAGCACTAGTCAAGCGTGACTTAATAGACTAATTGCTGCAAATGACGCAACTACGGACCGGAACGGTCATTCGTAATAAATATATTACTTCTAGTAATTAATTGTTTGCAGTAATACTATATGTAGCTTAAAACTGTTAAAGAAACCCTATTCTGTGTCAATTTTTACATTAATAAAAGAAGTGGAATTTATAACTTTATAGACATGATTAGGTTAATTTTTAGTGTTATAATCAAAATTAGGGTCTTATTACGAAATAATAAAAGCCTAAACTTTGTAAGTATGTTGAACAAATATGAATTTAAAAAAAGAATGCAAAGCCGACGTCATCGCGCGTGTTCCGCGGGGCATTTAAATTTTTATTGCAACCGTAAACACGAGGTACGGTGAACAAAACGGTCATTAAGACTCACCATTAAACACCTCACAGCCCAAAAAGTAACCCTTTTGGGAACACATTATTAAGGAACAGGTCATTTGAACATTATACGACTACCAAACATCAGAAATAGACCTGCAGCTCTGTTATTTAAAGGCCAGTTCCATCTCTGTTAAGTCGACTAAACATATCTTGTTCATCTCTGTAGAAGCCATTATGTGTAAGCGATTTGACAACACTCTATTTAGATGTAAGACGTTATCTTATAAAATTAACTGAAAGTAAAGCCTGTTAAAGACGATCAGTTTTAACTAAACAGTACAAGTCGACTCTTAGTTAAAACTAACGTCTATCGTTGACTTAACTTGATATTGAAACAACGAATAGAAAAGATCCATTAAAGTCCGTTTAATATTTGATAAAATAGATAACGCGGTAAAGTTATATATTTATTATTGTAGTTTAGTATTTTATATTTATATACGCTTTTTTCTAGTATATTTTTATAGTTAAATGCATAAATAGTTAAAAATTACGTTCAATTGAACGTCATCCTCCATTTTCATTTGGTACTACCTACTAGGGATTCACCAGGCAACGGAAATACACTGTTATCAGTCCTTCCGAAATATTTTAGTGTGCGTGAGTGTACGCAGTGCATGTGTACGCTGCACGTAGGGTGGGCCGGATTACCCTAGGGGGTAATTTTTACCCCATCATCGTATGTCGCCACCCACTAGAATGGATGAGTTTTATGTTTGAATTAGTTATAAGCAATTTCGTAATTCGAATTTTGAGTCAACCGATTCAATTTTAGTTCTTTTGTTTTTTAATTTCTTTTTCTTTAAGGTTAATTATTCTTTATTTCTACGGGTGCTTTTATTTCGATTGATTTTATTTTTAGCCAGCTATTTTTAAAAATACGTTTTGTGAATTAAACAAACTTCTAGAAAATCTTAAACGATTTCAATTGAAATTTCTTTTAGAAACCTGTGTGTAATTCTAATAGGCAAGAATTTATTTCATTAAGAGCAAAATTGAATCTATTCTTATTCCAATTTTGTATGATTTCATTTGGATATTTCTTAAGAGCAATAATTATTTATCAAATCTATACAAAACAGATGTATACGTAATAAAACTAACCTCACATATGAGAAAACCTAAAACTCCTGATTCATCGCCCACACATCGATCATAAACGCCTAAAAGGGGAAAAACTGCGGCAATAAATTTAGATTTTCACATGAACATTACAACCATCCTTTTCGCACCTACCAAAAACCTATATAAGCTATCTCAATAAACGCTTCTCGTAAATTCGCGTATATACCTACAGCTAATTTGTTTTGACATGTCTAAACGAACGACCACTTTTCCCGCCTACAAGTTCCCGCTTTAAAAGTTTGCAGGGGCCCAAAAAATGGAAAAAAAGGGAATATGGCATTTGACGTTTAGGAATAGAGTTGAAATTCTATTGACAATTTTTTCAAAGCTAGTTGTAGTTGGATGGAGTTTTGCTATGACTATTGTATTTCTGCTGAGCCCTTTTTTTGCCCTTTGTAGTTTGGATACGAAGTATTTGAGGGCTATACCCCATGCACGCGTGCCATCCGATAAAGTGGGCACACAAAAACTTATTTCGCGGTGGATCAATACTTCAAACAAAAAAGTTTATAGATTTTTTTTTCGTATTGTAACCGAAATAGACACTTAAACACATTACTCGGTAAAAAATTAAATGTAAAGAAATCGATAAATATTCTCCTAATCCAAATGAAAGAAGGGTCAGTTACAATCTGAATTTTTCTTAGATATTGTTAGTTTTATGTTCATTTACTTCATACTATCGTAATAATATTATAAATGGGAATGTTTTGATGAATGGATGTTTGAAGGTCTCTCCAGAACAGCTGAACGGATCCCGATTGAATTTGGCGAAAGAACATAGTCCAGAAGGACACAAAGACTTCTATTTTTTTTTAATTCCGCGCGGACGAAGTCGCGGACAACTATTTCATCATATTCGGATCCTAGGTAGCGTAACGTATTTACATGTTTATCTTTAAAATAATCATTGAGTCACATACTAAGAACAAATGAGTCGACATGAATTGTAAACAATGGAAGACAGGTCATAATTCTGTACAGTTAACTAGACAAGCAGATAATCGTATGCAATTGAAAAGCAACATTCATACAGCATGTAATATCCACTAGACTTACCTATGCCGTACTAATTACTCATTAGAAAATACGTAACAGCGAGGTCCCTGAGGTACAATGAACAAAGCGGCTATTGTGAGTCGCACAATGGCCTGACTCACTAGTGACGTACAAAAGACAATAGACTACCGTAGTATCCCGTGTGCGTAACCGGCATCGAGGGCGTTCGGATACTCGCAACTTAATTGCACATCTATTTCTAAAGTTAATGCGATTATCCGAACTTGAGATCTCTAAAATAGATGCTACGTAATAAACAAATTTTTAATATAGCATCAATAACGAAATAATATAAAATATCAACAAAACACTCACTTCACCTTGTCCGTATGTCACCATAACAGCCAACAATGAAGTTGAAAGCCCTGAAACAAAAAAAAAACAATGATAAGTGGATAGTAAACAAGTCGAAAACATTTCCGAACGTCTTTTAATGACAAACCGCGGTGGAACGCATCGTATACGTTTGCCCGTTCACAAAAAAGAGAACAAAGAAAAATCAATCTCGCGTGTTATGAAGAAACCCCATCAATCAGCTCCGAGTAAATTCGAATGGTTTTGTTCCAAGTTCAAAAGCCTCGCGACCTTGCCACGGTCAACTACGGACGGTGTAACCTAGGCCAAATATTTTTATATCTAACGTCCCTAGAATATATGTACATGTCAGTCGACTATACTTCTGCGCTTTGCCAATGAATTTGTTTTGGCTGAATTTTAAAATGCATTTTTATTATTCACTATCTCCATTCCATCTTGTTTATTTTTTAAGAAAAACAAAGAGAATATGAAAATAACAGTTAAAAAAAGAAATACAACACAAATAAAATCTTTTAAATTAATTGTTATTGCCTCAAATTGGTACACAACAACATAATTTTATAAAAAATAAATACACATTCAAAACTTTTTAATTCCAAGGTCGTCAGGGCAAAGATCTCACGTGACATAAACAACGCAAACAATCGCATTGTTCGAGTGCAAAATACTTATTTAGGCCTTGTTGACCTTCCGTCGTATTCGTGACGTATATAAATTATAACCAAAATAACATTCAACTAGTTTCCTCAATGTCAAGAATACATGAACAAAAAGTTTTTGTTATTGAAGACGAAAATTTACATGCAAAAACAATAGTTTAATTTGATAAATACTGATTAATGGGTGCTATTATGAATGTTATTTTAAAATTAAAGTGCATACACATAAATTTGTTTTGATAAAAAATTTCGTAAAATCCTTTTTCATTTAAAAAAATAAATTACACTGCGTTATTTACGTTAATTTTGTTTTGCACGATCAACGTTCAAAAGACCCGGGGTCCTTGCAAACTTCCTTTATTAACGCTCGATAAAGAATGCGTGACTCATTCGTGTTTTTGCATTCGAGATGATTTTGCGTTATTTTTTACGTACGTGCAACGCCCGACGCGACCTGCACGACCTATCTCTTTGTTAGGCCTGTCCTCCATTTTTTACATAAATTTTTTATATATATAAATGAAACAACGAGTCACAACGTTTGTCTCGATAAAATGCGCTTCAAATCGATTCGAGTGGCGCGATACGAGTTTAATAAAAATCGGAAAGGCGACAATAAAAAACCGGCTGCGACGTCACTGAACGATAATATTGAAATAAAATGTGTTGTCTATGATGAGGACGAAGAAAAAAAAACAAACGGCCCAATAGCGGCCAGTTACATGAAATCCCGATACCTGTTTTAATTAACTTTTAAATAACGAATCGTTTTCGAGTTTAAGTGGTATGGAATTTTCCAAATAGATATTTTATCGTAACTATATAGTTAATAACTCGTAATGGTGTCCGACAGATAAACTAATAGATGCGGCACTTTGGGAATAATTATGAGGCTCAGTTATCTTGTCTATTGTTTCTTACTGTTTCGTTAAATTTATAAGTAACAATTCTATAAGCATTTTTACATAAATAATGATAAAAGTTGGATAAAACGAATTGTTTTTTTTTTGGAAATCCGGTAAATCCTATTGCAACATATGAATTCTTTACAAATCTGAAAATATAATACATTTATAGTTGTTTTTAATAAACTCTTATTTAGATACGACTATTAAAATGTCGTAAACAAAGTACAAAAAATCAATAAAATAGTTAATTAATAGTCTAGTAGTTCGTACGCTTATTTTAATGTTCGCTAGTGGTCTATGGATTCCATTTAATATAGATAAAAAATCATCAGGACCTAAGAAACCTGTTCCTAATTACAAGCCATAACAGCGTTTGAGTTCTTGAAAGGTATTAATTTAGTAAAATACAGTCTCTACTAGCTATCGATGTCTAGGTAACAACACTATATATGTGCTACATTCAATAATGAACTTTACACGTTTAGGAATAAGGTTTAGAATTGCTTTGAATGTTCATCAAAAGGTGTGGTCAGACTGGTCTATTGGAGATCTCATGAACTTAGCATATCTACAAATTAGGTCTTACTGCCTTCTACATTTGTACAACGCCTTTATTGTGATGAATTGGCAAACGCATATTTTACTTTTTACTATTCCTCATGCTTCTGTGAAAAATAAACACTTTTCACTTGCATTTCTTATTCAATGTAAATGTATGGTAAATATTAACAGAATTACTATTGTAAATACATTTGTTTTTGTTATCGTAAACATTACTTGTGTTTTTGTGGACTCAATAAACAAGTCATAAACTAAACATAGAATTGTTTATGGTATCTTGTTTTTAAAAAAACAAAAAAAAAACAATAATCTCTTTGAATACATCACTAGCTGTACTATTACTACTTTATTATACGACGCCCAAAACTGGTACATTTGTCAATTCCGCTCTGCAACTGATTTTTCCGTCAGCAAAAAAAATTCATGTTTTTTTTAATCAAAAATTCAAAGTTAAAATGAGAGTGTCCCTCAAAACAAAAACGCGTATGCTTATAATAATACTAGCTGTCGCCAACGACACCGTCCGCGTGGCATTAAAAAAATAAGTAGTATGTGTTCTTCCAGACTATGCCTTTATGTCAAATTTCAGTGAGATCCATGCAGCCATGAGTCACTTTTAACCAAACATCTATCCATCTAAACATTCGCATTTATAATATTAGTAAGATAGGAAACAAAGAGAATTCGAAAATCTCCCACAGAGTTCTTTGGTATTATTTTTGGATTTATTTATTTTGCGGCTCTCACAAACATGTTTTCATCGAGTTGTAAACTTTTATAAACAATCCTGTTAAGCTTTAATATTATAAATGGCGGGAAAGAGTCCCACGCTCACTAACGTTTTTATGTTTTTTTTTTTTGAGAAAAAGTTTTTGCTTTGTGCCTTTTACAACGTGCGGACAGGTGCAATGGCCTACATATTTAAGAGTTGTTTTAAATTGTTTTTGTTAGGCATTATTTTTTTGCTATTACTTCTAATTAACTTACTATGGCTTATGGCGTGGCTTTAATTCTTGATTGTTTCACGTTTAATAAAATTTCTTTAAAAGGAACGAAAAAAATAGGATAAGAGATAAATAAGGTAAAGACTACTAGAAACAACGTAGTAAACAAAAAAGTATGTTAATTAAAGTTGATAAAAACATCTCTAAACAGCTCAATTTGGATGCAATTTTAAAGAAAAACAACCAATAAATATTGCGTGCATAAGAAATAAATTCGTGTATTACCAAGAAATGTTACAAATAGCCTTTATGAGCATAATTTAAAACGTATCAACGGATCCCGTGAAGTTCGGACCGAGTTAAATAACAAAAACTAATCTAATTAACAATGATTACGCTCGATTCGAGGAAAAAGAAGCAATTCATTTCCGTGAGTGTCCACTGCCGAAAGTACTAAAACATGTTGTCTCATTTCTTGCAAAGAGAATGAAAGAGATGGCAATATGTTTTGTATAGATATTTCGGCAGTACTTTTAGTTTACATGATTCCAGTCCAGTGCTCGAAATTATCGCTGAACTGGAATAATGTAAACCGCGCATCAGTTTCATATGTATATATCCAAACTTTTTTAATAGGTTTTTAATATCCAAACTATTATTTTACATAATTTACTTTGTGGGATTGGATGTTTAAGATATTTGTGGTTATATAATGATTACATTATTACTATAGTTTGGTTTTGCTTTACAAGTAAGCAATTGCCCCAATTTCCTGTTATATAGAATGTTTTGTAAGTATATAATGCAATAAGAGTTCTACGAAGCAACTATACCACAGATTATAAATATAAATTTTTTTTTTCATATTATATCTTAAATAACTATAAAATCTTATGAAACTGTTTTATTACGCAGTTTTTTGGATTCCGTACCTCGAAGAGAAAAAAACGGAACCCTTATAGGATCATTTTGTTGTCTGTCCGTCTGTCTATCAAGACTCTTTTTTATATTTAAAGTAATATTTTATATATCAAAACTAAATATGTGCTTACTGTCATAAAACTAAAACTTACTCATTGCCAGGTCGGAAATATAAAAAGCGAAATAAATAGACTATAACCTATTTTCTTTGGAATGGTAGAAAAAAAAACTATAAAGGTGATACCTGCACTTAACCCCTGCCAGAGTGGTCCAGTCAGTCGGAAATCGTATTAGGCTGGGGGCACACCGAGCGAAATATTAAAAAAATATAAAAACTTAGGTTACTGTCTCATAGTGAAATATTCATTGTTTTTATACGTAACTAGATGTCGCACGCGACTTCGTCCGCGCGGAATTAATAAATACTTAGTTAGTAGACTTTGTGTTCTTTCATACTATGTTCTATATGTACAGCCGTTCTGAAAATACCTTCATACAGACAAACATCCATTCGTCCCTCCGTATAAACATTCGCATTTATAATATTAGTAAGGTTACATACAATCCAGGCAGTACATACATACAATCTACAATCGCTTCATGCACAGTTAAGAACCTCCTCCTTTTTGAAATCGGTTAAAAAATTTTTAAAGCGTATTTCTTTTGACAAATGAGTTTTATTAAGCCAGCTATGAAACGCATTATATTGCTACTGTATATTGAATTGGTAAAAAACTTGAAAAAAAATAATTTCTAACCAGCTAAGTGATATCTTACGGAAACACTAATAAACACGATAAGTTATTGAGGCAAAAAACGCGTCGAGTGGTTTTCGACGTTAATTGTATCCGGGAAAGAAAACTACGAGTGTTACTCCTTTGGCAAGAGAAATAATTTAATTTTACGACGGCTATAAAACTGTACATACTTTTTTTTTACTATAAAAATGATTTACGTTTGCTCTGGGATATTTAATTGTTTAAAAATAAGTGGTTTTTTTTTAAATAATTTATTAAATTTTAATATTTTAAAAAACTGTGTGTGTTCCCAACTTTATCCCAATCGTATCGGGGTCTTCCAAACGATCGTATTATTTACATTTTTTACTTCGAAAATGTGGAACAAAAAAGGTAAAAGATAAATTTTGAGCGCCCACCAAATGTCCCCGGCACAACAGGTTTGAGCGGGTTTCCAGTTCATATTTGAGATTTTTGTGTTTCCGACACAACATGTTGTCCGGTTAAAATCATCTCGGATTTCAAATCGAACTGGTTGATCGGAACTTTTTGGGTTTTTCTAACATTTTAGAGTATTCGTTAAACATTCTCGTATATCTTGACTTTGAAATGATCTTAACCGGCTCAGACACATAAATTTAAAAGTAAATTATATAAAGGATAAAAAAATCAATAGAAAATATTAATAATGTATTATGTCAATATACCTCAAAAACTCGACCAATTGGATAATAAACCGAACAAAACATCTCTGTCCACTAGTACACTGATTGCCATTTTATTGGTAACTGAATACACTTCAATCAAATTTATTAGTTCAAAAATCTAAACTAATACACACATCTCGCGTTATATAAAATATAACTTACTTTTCGTCAGAGATCATGAGAGTAGTCGCTCACGTAGGAACAAAGCGATGCCGACGAAAGATACGCACGCGCTTGCACGCGTCCCATTTGTATACTGGTTTTATCACGACATCGTGAAAAATAACTCAACGGAGGGTATAAAGAAAAAAGGTACTAAAGCTGAGCCGAATAGACCAGACGCGGGTAGATCTGAATCTCAATTCAGTGTTGCACTCTTATTTTTCAAGTATTAACAATGTTGTTATCCTAATTAGTATTTAAATATCTTTTAAGATTTACTATTTTAATGAAGATTTAATTGCGCTTGTAATAATTAATAGAAAACTAGTTGTCGCTCGCGACTCTGTTCACGCTGAATAAAAAAAAACCTTAATTAGTAGCTTATGTGTTCTTCCACTCTACTACATCTGTGCCAATTCATTGAAATCCATGCAGCCGTTCTAGAGATACCTTGTAACATCCATTCATCCAAACATTCGCACTTAAATATTAGTAAGAAGTAAGATTATTAGAATGTTGCCAATTTATTCGTGTTTTTATGCAAATAAAATGTCATATTTGGATCCTAATAAACTAGGAAAGGACAATATCGTGTTTATTAACTGTAAAAGGTTAAATATAGTAATATGTAAATATTATTACAGTAATAAAACAGATCATAAAGCCATTACAGCATGGGAATACATTTCTTTGTATAAAAGTTCCCTATATGGCGACTTAATTAGCTCAATGCGAATTGCGTTTGCGCATTGCAAAAAAATAAAAAAAAATAAAATCAAGATGGCGTCGCGTCTATTGGCGGGGGAGCGATTACATTCATTCGACAGCCACGCCTGCGCCATGATGTATAGAGGGTTACTCGCATTCGTAATTGCTCTTTATTTATTTTATTATTACTTACGATTGCCTAGTGGTCGAATACGAAATAAATATTTAACACATCATTTTACAGCAATTTATTAATACACCACTTTCTTTTATTAAACAAAAGTCGCCAAATGTTTTATACAATTTAAGGTTTCTTTCCCAACCCAATTTTCTATCTCAAATCTTTGTGCCTTTATTCTTCTTAAAATGTGCATTAATGTCATCGTAGCAAGTTATTGGTATAAATAATAAAAGCATAAAAAGCTTACTAATAAATCATTGTCAATAATATTTATGTGCGAATACTGGCACTTAATAATTAAAAATAAAACTATCGATGTATTAACAAGCCTGTTTTATGTCGCGTTTCCACGGTGTCTGATCTGTGGACGGATACGGACTCTACACCGTGGAAAAATGTCTATGTCCGTCCATAAAATATACCTTTGAGTATTAAAATAGATGCGTGTTATAGTCGTTTGTCGTCAGCTTCACGCACAGTGGAAACACACTTTTAGTGTTGTAAATACGATATATTTCTTGCCTTTTGATTGAAGCCAAGTACGCGATTAGTGTTTCTGGAATTGTAAACAGGTTACGTTGGTTCCAGGATTCTTTGAGGAGCAGTTTATCCGTTTTGATATGTTTGTTTACCTTCATAACAATTTGTAATGAGTATTTTTTTTATAACAAGGCGGCTAACGAGCAGCAGGAACACCGAGGTGTTCAACGACGCCTGTGGACATCAGCAATACCAGAGGAAACGCAGATGCGTTGCCGGCCTTTGAGATAGTGATATGCTTGCTTCTTGAAGGACCCTAAACGGTTTGGAAATACCGCCAAGGACAGACCATTCCACAACGCTGCTGTGCGAGGCAGGAAGTTTCGTGCAAACCGCACGGTTGTGGATTGCCAGCCATCGAGATGGTGTGGATGGAAATGGTAATGTTTGATTAGTCAACTCGTTCCATGTCACCGCTATATTTAACTATTAAAAATGAACTATCAGGACGGGTCGGTAGCACAGAATGTGTTAGAGATAATGAAGTTAGTTGATTTTAGGTTAGAAAAACGTATAATAAAAGTAATCTGTTTGATATATTCATAACCATATGTTTTGAACAAACCAGGACGTGCCTGCCACAAGTGACAGTGTGTGGGCCCACACATTGTCTTTAATTATCCTCTATAAAATTTTATTGAGGAAGCGACAAAATTAAAGGGCTCATCAACACAAGAAATACAACACGTGCTTTTTTAATTTGTCACCTTCATTAAATATGTTTAACGCCATTATCACTATACTGAGGTAGTTAAAATCAAGGAGTTAAAAAGCGTTGTAATTTTCTAAAGTCACTTTCATGGAAATCGCAATATGAACGGCAAATCACAATTAACGCACACTAATAATTATGTACTTTATTTCATTATATAAAAACTAACTGTCGCCACACAAATGCATCTAAACATTCGGGTTTATAATATTAATAAGTTAAATAAAAAGCAGCTCTTCAAGGCATAAATTCGAAAAAAAAATGAATAAATATAATAGTATCCTATGTCCGTCTCCTAACTTTAAGCTACCTCCTCACCAATTTTCAGGCATATCGATAAAGCCGTTCTTGAGTTATAAATGGTGTAACTAACACGACTTTCTTTTATATATATAAGATATACATGAAGGTAGAGACTGACATCTGACATCTGACCTCGGGTCAGGTCAGAGGATCGATAAGTGAATACAAAAAAATTAACGCTCGTATTTATAAATTTGACAAGTAAATTAAATTCCTTTTATTTTGATGTCCGATCAGCGTACCCAAGGCTGAATGAAGATGGTTCGTATCCATAATAATCGCGAACACTCGTAAATAATTTATGGCGGTAATAAAGTCGCCGTTTCTTCACCCAAGTGTTTGTTAACGTTAACTGTTTAATGGCCTCGCGTTACATCACGTGTGATGACTGAATTTTGTACTACACACATGTCGCTTCTACAAAGACCGTCTATTCTATTCTTTTAAACGGATGGTTTCTTTCATTCAGCCAGTAATTTTATAACCAGCCAGTATTTTACAATAGCAATTCCGAAATAAAAAGCCATATTTTTTTTTACAAATGACAAAAGCTTTTATAAATTCAGCCAGTATATAACCTAAAAGAAAACAATGTGTTTGGTAGCATAAGTGCAAGTTTTTAAAAGCTGTTGAAAAAACCAGAACCTGTTGTAGCATGTTTATACCCAGTAAGGAAGTTCATACATAAATATAAAAGCAAAAATAAGTATTGTAAGGACGATTAACTTCACCTCACATAACTTAATCGAACAAAGTAACTTAGAATACTTTGTAGTGAATTCATGCAAAAACAATTCTCAGCTTTCGAATAGATACAATTCTAGGAACATCCTCTAAATAAAAAACGACTCGATTTAAAATAAACACGTCAAAGATTTATTAAATAAATTATAATTATAGAGATGAATCTACTATGCCAAACTTTTAAGTTATAAATGTTGCCTACTATGTATTAGAAAGAGGAATAAAAGATGTCACATTTCATCTGAAATACGTTTATGTTTGATTAAAAACGTTATAAATTTAAAATTTGCTATAATTCGAAAATTTAAATAAATTGCACATAAAATATCTCCGTTTTGACAGGACATGTGAGAAAGCTAGATAGATATGGAGATTGTCTGACATTTATAACACCGCTAAAATAGACACAATGAATTATTGACGTTTCGCATAACAACATAAATTGATTAATAACACTGGCAACATAAAACATGAAATAAATAAAAAAAACATTGTCTATGGTATGTCTAAAAAGTAAGCAAAGAATTGGAACAAAATTATGCTTTCAAAAGACAAAACGTTTCTAGACTTATCAAGCGACTAATTAAAAACTTAATAATTAGCCTATATATTCTTTCAGACTGTTCTACATCTGTGTCAATTCATCGAGATCCGTTCAGCCTTTAAGGAGATACCTTCAAACCAATGCCCTTCCATTTAAACATTCGCATTTATAATATTAGTAAGATATAATTTGTTGAGCGTTGAATGCATCGTATATTTGTCGTCTTGAAAACATCAACTGTCGATTACTTGTACACTTTACAAAGGTACGTTTTGCATAAGAATAGTTAAAAGAACAGCTGTCTCGCCATCTGTGTACTGACGCTTTGTGTAATGTTCCATTACAAATATCAAATCAACTAATCTAAATTAAATGTTAAACGTACGAGTCAATTGATTTTTTTATATCAAAAGGTGGCAAACGAGCGAGCGGCCACCTGAAATCGCTGAAAATATATTCCCTTTCCATGCATCCTCTCATCCGGAAAGTCCACTTCGACTTCCCATCCTTTCCTTATAAAGAAAAGGATGGGAAGGGAAAGAGGACTAAATTAGGCCTCCGGGACGCACACTCATCAGACAAAACGCGGAATTGCTTCCACTTGATGCCTGTTGTCTGTGTGGTCGTGGTATTTCACCGGGCGAGCCGGGCCGATTCGTGCGAAGATGTTAAAGCGGGCTCTACCACTGTTAAATATTAAATAATATATTATAAATCAATTGTCACAAACTAACCGCGGCTTTCTAAAGATAATCACTAATTTAAGACATATTGATATCTTTGTTTTGTCAATAATAATGACATGGATATATTTTATACAGATATTTTGGTCTCGGAAACCAACGGTAAGACAGTTTTTTTGGACGTTTTAGTTTTTTTTTGTAAAAATTAAAAACAGTATTTATCTTTGAATGAAAAAGCTTGTAATCAAAAACAGAGATTCAATGAATAAATGAGTGAATGGATGACGGATGTGCAGTAATCGTGTCTATGTATTTTAGTCTTTGCCAGCCACAGAGTATTATTTCAGACACGTCATATGTATGAGATAATGCTTATTTGTAATGCATGATCATGTGCGGTGATCTGTGAACTTATAAAAAAACAAATCCCATAACATACAGATAACAAATGTTATGACGATTACAAACTGACAGATTAAAAATAAATAACGTACATTTGCGAAGGATGTATTGTTTCTTATGCGAATTGTGACAATCGTGATAATTTTAACACTGAATAATATGCATCAACTTTTATTTTATTTTTAAAGTTTATTGATGTTGCATGGAGACATTTTTATTTTTATGCTGTTGTTTAGGGCTAATCTTACTAATATTATAAATGCGATTGTTTGAATGAATGGATTGATGTTTGTTAGAAGGTATCTGAGAAGGTGTATCTCTATGAATCTAGCTGAAATTTACCATAGAGAAAGGAGACCACGAACCATTACCATAGACTACGAATTAAGTTTTTTTAACACGGACGGTGTCGCGGGCTACTGCTAATTGATAATAGTTATAAAATGGTAAAACAAGTAGAACAATTGCGATTAGTTCTCTGTTTACGATGTTAAAAATATTATTTGATTGAAAAAAATAAAAAGTTAAACCGAAAATTTACGATCCATCTTCGAATCATTCCCATCACGATCAGCGAACGCATTAGAATATTAAAAAAAAAATATCACCGGTAGTCTTCTCACATAAATTACAAACGATGCGTGTACACGTATGGGAACAAGAGACTAAACAATAGAGGAAATCTTAATAAATGATCGAATTCAAAATAGGGGTCGCAAGACATTTGAATCTCATGAATTAACCCTTTCAAAACGACACCTGGCCGTTTAGTCCCGGAGTCAAAAATCTTTTATCGCATTAGAATAATATTTATAATATTGACAATAGGATGCGTTATTCAAAGCAGCTTGAGCGGCGGTTTATACCACGGTAGCTTTTATTGTGAGATAAAGGACGCGACACAATGATGCACTTTGCTTACAAGATTTCTACGCAATAGCGATGCAATATCTATCGATTACATTGTTATTGAAACCTTTTTATAATCCTAGAGACACAAATGCAAGCAGCCATATCCAGTTATTCACTGTTTTATTTCTATGTAAGTTTATAGTAATAAGTTTCTATTTCGTCAGAACACATGTTAAATTTTTTAAACACACTGACGAGTGCATTGACCTTTAAGTGCAAATAAGACTACGTTAGTGCGTCATACGTTTTTGTTTTGTACTTCATAACTATAATGAACTGTCATTTAATTGTGAAATTTGTTAGCTAAAATTTTGCTTATATTATAAATGCGAATATTTGGATGGATGTTTGTTTGAAGGTATCTCCACTGCTGCATGAATCTTGCTGTAATATGGCATAGATGTAAAATAGTCTGGAAGAGCACATAGGTTGCTAATTAAGTTTTTTAATACCGCGCGGATGGAGTCGCGGGCTACAGCTAGTTGATAATATTTTTGTAAGAACTTTTATTTATTTTATTAATTATAAATAAGCACTTAAGTACTTTCTTTGAAGGTTTTCTGACTAAAATAACTACATTTATACATAAAAGATAACCACAGCGTTTTATATTCCAGATTTAAAGCTTTGACAACTATAAATGTCGACGTAAATTATAAAAGATTAAATATAACGGTTGTTATCTTTGTAGTCTAGAATAAAATAGTACGACTTAAGAAAACTAATGGCATATAGGAAACTTAAATTAGACGGCAACATAAAAAGATAAAGTGCTTCAAAAGCGTTGAAAAGTATCGGTTGCATTTCATTATCTAGTACCGAGGTCACTATAAAAAACCCTTTTAACCCCATAACAGATCGATCTATTGTCTAGAAACCGTCAAATGATACGGATTAGTTTTTTTATGCCGCGTTATGAATACGTTTAAAACAGGAAGGATGTGAAAGTTGGGGGTATAAAAGACACCGTATGGCGGGAAAGGGTTCCAGCTCGGACCGGCTGTATACAAAGAAACGTTCATAATACGTGAAACATTAAGAAATGAATTATTACGGTCGTTCATTGTTGTTCATATTTTCGATTTTCTTTTGTCAATCGTATAAATAGGTTACAGACGTTTTAATAATTCAATGCAATCATTAGTGATGATTAAAAAATGAGTAACAATCATTCGAAATCATTTAATTATGATTTATATTATTCGAATTTCGACCTTATTCCTTACTTGATTGGAACGAAAATACATCACGTGATTTTTAATTAATTTAATACGAATATTAAAAACATATTTCTTTTACCCAATTGATCAAATGTTTCATAAATTTTATAAGCAATGTTTTCAAAGAAAAAAAAATTGGCAAAAGAAAATGAATGATTAAGTTATCTTATCGCGACAAGCGATAATTTGTAGGACATCTGTTACATCGGGCATCGTCAGCGCCATCAATCAACTTGTTTATCTACAACTTTCTCCTTGAAACATCCCCACTTATTGTACGGGACATTCGTCATATCACGCTTTAAATAATACCGCACACGTAGCTCGAAACAACTCTTTAATATATATTTTTTAATCTATAAGTTTACTATCTGTCGCCCGCGACTCCGTCCGCACGGAATTTAAAACAAACTTGATAGCCTATATGGTCTTTCAGATTATGTTCTACAGATATGCCAAATTTCGGCGACATCCATGTAGTCGTTCCGGAGATACCTTCAAACAAACATCCATCCATCCACCTAAACATTCGCATTTATAATATTAGTAAAATTTATAAATTCAGCCACATAAAAATAGCGACTAAAGCTTGACAGCGTAGATATTCTATTTTTAAAATTTAAAAATACAGATTGACAAAAATTAACCAAATACTGGCACAAAATTCAATATAAAAAAAAATTGTAGGTCCCGATGGTAATACGTTGAAGATAAGATTGTCTAAACCGCGACCGTTTAGGGATCAACTGATTTTGGCCATAATTTGACTAACATATTCACTAAAGTAATACGTAGCTTCGATAAGGCCCAACAAAAACTGCTACCGCGGTCAGATTCGAACTCGGTTACACCAAGAACGCACAGGCCACTCTTGTCCCAAGACAACATAGGCTATGAAACCGCTTTAAGAATGGTTGAAAATTAGCGATGGACATTTAATTTTACGTCATTTGAATATGAACAATGTTAATTGTTAAAATTATAATTAGAAAAAAGTATTTACCTTGTATGAAGTTTCTATTGTGATGTCATTTTTGTAATCTGTAACAAAGTAATATTAAATTAATTATGATGTCAAAGTTATAACAATGACAAATTGATAATACAGTGCTTTAGTACTAAAATAACATTGTGAAGGTCAATTACTAATAAATGTCATATCAGATTTAACGTGTTACATGCACTGAAAAGCATTTTTAGCTTATTTCCTGATTAATACGCGATAAATAGTTCTAATTTTTAATTAAAAAAAGTATCTTATTAATAATTTCCTACGCAATTTTTAATAAAACATGTTAAAAAAATCTTTTTCTCAGGTACCATAGATTAAAAAGTTTGACACATAACCTAACCTCTTTTTTAAGTAAACAGTTAATTACTAAGTTGCTTAGTAATGTACGACAGTATGATTTTTTACTGCGTTCAATATTTGATCAAATTGTTGGTTAATTTGGTTTCATTTTAAATGTTTACTTTTTTTTTTAAAGACATACGAACTAGAACATACAATAGTCATATTAATAATAGTGTTATATGAAGAAGCTTTCGCTAAACACTTGCGATTAACGGCTCGATACAAAAGGCAGTTATCCTAGAAACCGTACGCATCGTGAGAAGTTTCCTGTCTGCAGTCCTGACCACTGGTTGTTTGAGTCATGGGATTCCGCAGCCGGTGGTGCTCTATTTCAAATATAATATTATATATTTTGTATGTTTTTTATTTTGGATATGAAATATAATATATTAAAAATATGGTGAAAAAAACATGGAACATTATTATTTGTTACCGTCACTATTAAACTCATTATAATAAAATAGAATATAATAAATGAAGAATTGCTTAGTTTATTGCGAGCATGAGCACGAAAATTTAATAAATATTCATCACAGCGTCGACATTTCTAAATTGTAAAGGTTAAAGTTATATGTTTTTTGTGTAAACCGTTGCACAGATAATATATTTAAAAAACCAACACGTCATTAAATCGTACAGAAGCGGTAGCAACTAATTAATAATATGAATATGAATACGTGTCTTGTGAAATTTTATCACGCCTTTGACTTGTCAACGTATACGTCCCATCCATCTTTGTCTAACTCAGCTTATCGTTCGCAAATATCTACGTGTCGAGGGCGAAGTATTATTTATTTATGCATAGAATGCATCTAACTTATCAAAGGTTACCTAGCTTGTATCATGCCTTATTTATCACTAGCTATCGCCCGCGATTATGTCCGCACTATTAAAAATAAAACTTACTAAGTAGTCTAAGTTTTATACCAGATGATGTTCCTATATCTATGCGAAATTTCAGCGAGATCCATACAGCCGTTCTAGAGATACCTTCTAATAAACATCTATCCAAACATTCGCATTTATAATATTAGTAATATATTAAGATTATATAGTTTGACATTTTTATATAAAATTTTGGTAATCACCCTTAACTTAGGGTAGGCTCCGAGCCCCTCGGTGGGGACGTATAGTGAGCTGATGATGATGAATTAAAAGTCATTGAACTTAAAATTATCAGGTTATTCGAATATATAGCTATGTCATCTTTAAAAATAAATGTTAACAAAATCACACAGAGTATTTGACAACCTTAAATCTCCAGCAAAATTTTAATGGCAGTCCTTCAAATATGGATGTAAATCATATTTCACGTATCTATAATAACCAAATATTTTAAAATGATACCTAATTTTCTTTTTTTTAAATAAAGAATCTTATTGCCAGCATTGTTGATTAAAAATATTTTTTTTTGTAACTGGCTGTAAAAGGCGCATACTGGCTGTAAAAACTTAAGCGTTAAATTGCTCGAAATCCATTACAAGTAATATTTTTATTCACTTAAAAGGATATCAATAAAAGCTTGTAAAATAAACGTTTAATAGCAATTATTTCTCAAGAACTAGTTAAATTAATTCATAATTAAAACACTAATAGATATCATTAATTATCTATCAAGTTTTTTCTTGGTTCTTACTATTAAATAACAAATATGTCGTATTTTTAAACATTAATTTGTAGATATTTTTAATTGAAGGTCATTTATTTTTGTACATCGAATAATTTTAGAAATAATTTTCTATGTTACCAAGTAATTTAATCTGACGTAGTTAACCTTGAACTTGGCGAGAGAGTAAGTAAATTTTTTATCTTAAAAATATCAAATTGCCAAAATTAACTTCGTAAAACTGGATGATGTAATATTGCTTGGAATATGACCCAAAAATTGTAAATTGATAACTGATTACTTTCTTTTTTTTAAATACAGCTTTTGATTGTCAGCATTTTTTATGAAAAAGGTGCTTTTTATTTTTTTATAACTGGCCACACAACAACTTTTTTTTAAGAAGTGATAGTGATATTTTAAAAAATGAGTATTTTTTCTTATAAAAATCTATACATGAATTTTTCAAGATGATTTAAGGGCGACTTAAATAATTGCTTCTATTAAAAATGACATCTAAATATCCAATTTAAAAGCTTAACAAAATCAAACCTCTTGCTTTAAAAAACAACAATGCATTTTGAGGTTAGAAAAAAAGCCACTTGGAACTTACAAGAATGGGAAATTAAATTACAATAGTTCTACAAGTTTCGAAGTGATAATAAAAGGTAATGCACCGACGTGATTGTCCCTTTGTGTGTTCGGGCTATGGGTTTCTATTCAATCCCTTTGTGTCGCAGACAGTAATGAATTGCCTGTTACTTTACGACTTAAAACATGTTGTGACAGATCTTATTGACTCATACGAACGTGATACGAAAATAGAAAAAAAAACGTCTACGTTGAAACGTGTAACTAAGTTAAGTGAGATATTGTACAGGTCTTTAAGGAATGACCGTGCGCTTCTGAGACTAAAATCTTAAAGACTTAAGTCCGAATCAAAACGGTTTATTACGAAACAATAACGGAATAATCTTAATTTCACTCTTAGATTACTACTAGCTGTCGCCCGCGACTCCGTCCGCGCAGGATTAAAAATAGATCTTGGCCGATTCTCAGAGCTACTCAATATGCTCACAAAATTTCATGAGAATCGGTCAAGTTGTTTCGGAGGAGTTTGGGAACGAAGCTTGTGACACGAGAATTTTATATATAAGATATTTTAGTCACCGATCGTACACAAACTATTTGAAAATGCTGTAAAGAGTATTTTTATGATGTTGTGGTGAAATGTATAATATAAAACTAAAAATCATAAAATTTACGTATTTAAATGTGTAATAAAATTTAATCCAAAGGTCGAAAGCCCCGAAATTCATTAATATAGTGTCATGCAACGCCCTTGAGTAGAAAACGAGAACGACTCTCCGACGTCGACGGCAATAAATAATAATACTGGCTCACAATGCACTCGATGTCTCTGTTTAATTACCTGTCAAAATGTCTGACATCTAACCTTTACAAGTGGGCGAATAAAAAGAAATAGATTCTTAAAAAAATAAACACAATTTTTACCGCTTCTTTCCTGCCAGTGTTAAAACTGTCAAAGAAACTTTACAAAAAAGTTTTTGTGGCACTAACAGTAAAAAAGATGAGCATTTTAAATTGATATCAAGTTTTTTTTTAATCTTTTGTACTTCAACTTATATGTTAATATTGCGGATTCAATTTAAAACATATTCATTGTAACAAAATTACCAAAATGAATGTAATTAATTTAATATTTTATAAAATAATACACGGTCGTAAATTATTCAAACACAATAATTCATAGACAATTTTTTATATCGCGCAATGATTGAACTGACATTTACGTGTTTTAAAAATAGTGTTTGCGATTGTTGTATTGACATCAATGACCTTTGTCGGTTCAATAACGATACATCGATATGTTAAAGTAATAATGAATCGAATATCTATTTATATAAATAACGTTAAGTTTTTTGTAAGTTTTAAATTACTGTGTAATCCTACTGCAAAAACACTTGTACAAAAATAGTAATTTTATCTCTGTCTATCAGTAAATCTAGACATGTAGTTAGATACTGCCCCTCTACTGAGTACACGACTCGGGTCGACGATTCAAAGTCGTGTACGGGAGCGCACGCGCGATACCCGATTCCAAAGATTTTTGTTGCCATGTGTACGAAGGACCTAAGTTCATAATGACTTCACCGTATGACAAAAGTCCATAGTCCCTGTCACTTCTAGCTAAAAAAAATACTTTAGCCTAGACTTCAACTGTCGTAACATTCCTATTGTTGTCTCTGTTTTGTCTATAGGAAATGAAAAGGATAGCAATAAGTTTCAATTGTCAATGCAGTGCTCTGCTATGATAGCCTAGACACCGTAGGTGTTCTATTCCGAGCCGTGACCGCGCGTGACTCATATCACCTACATTATTGTAACAAACATGTTTTCCTTCATACTATCGTGTTTGTCCATTGGTTCAATGTTTGCCGTTCGCTTGCTGAAAATTAAAGTGCTATCGTATGTGTTTTTATAAAGTAATGATTAATTTAATTGTTTCAAATAATGGTATTAAAATCGCTTTGATGCGGCACACCACTTTTCTTTTTAAATAAAAGATTGTTGGCTGTAGCAGATTTTGATCCTAGGAATTTTATACTCAAAGACGACTACTGAACCATTTGCCTTATTTATATAATAAAATATTGTAACAACAAAGTAATAAATATAAACAATTTTATTTTGTTTAATATTTAGTTTAAAGTTGCAAAAAAAGTGCTTAAAAAATCAAACTTATAAAAACGTGGCAGACCTTTTTCTACATGTAATTTGTTACACATATAAAAACTAAGCTACTACGGTTCGAAAGGAAATTAAGCATAAAATGATACTACACTAAGGAAGACCCTTAGCGATAAATTAACGGCCATAAGACAGGTAGTAGTCAGTCATTTACATGTATCTTTCTTATTAACAAAATACAGTAGCGTAAATGCATTTGCCAAGTAGCATCTTGTTTTATGATGTAATATTATCTCTCGACAATACCATGTTTGGTTTTCATAATTGAAAACACATATTGCAAACTACACAGCGGCAGAAGATATTTAACCTCTATATATTTATGTGTACACGGTAACACAATAGATAATATAAATATATGATAACTACGAAAGATTTTATATACATAGTTTTAGACATTATTAACTACAATCCACACAGAAGACAGGCGTGAGGTGGAAGCAATTCCGCGTTTTGTCTAAGTGTGCTTCCCGGAGGCCTAATTTAGTCCTCTTTCCCTTCCCACCCTTTTTCTTATAAGGAAAGGATGGGAAAGGGAAGTGGACTTTCCGGATAAGAGTATGCATAGAAAGGGAAAATATTTGTTCTTTCTTGCATTCTCTTATCCGTCGATTAAAGGTAGGCAACGCATATGCAATTGCGTATGTCTAAGGGCAACGGTCACTTCGCTATTTCAGCGATTTCGGGTGGCCGCTCGATCGTTTGCCACCATATGATATAAAAAAAATTGAAGTCATAATTCTACAACGATCATGTCTTTAAGAAAGAATAAATAGCTGGCTGAATATATTTTATGTTTAAAAATGATTGATGCATAATAAATTAACAAGCATGACTTCAAACGAGGAAGGAATGAGGATAATTTTTAAGGAAAATAGCAGCTAACTTACAATGGCTTTAATAATTGACAGATGATGTAATAAACGAGTAACATCTATGCAATTGTTGCAACAAAAACTAGTCAGTGAGTACTTAAATAACGGCATATTAAATACACTGATTAAAATATTTCCGTACATTTTATTTATAAAAACAATTTTAAAATTTTTAATTAGTCCCAGATGAAATCATAATGCTTGTCATAAATGCTTCTTATAGGTGTTTTAGCTTAGGTTTAGTAAAAAAATCTACACTGAGGATCTCCCTTAGAGAACAATTTAGACTCTGAGCACGATAGTACGTCAGGATTGAGATAAATGGAAGTCAACACACTCTGGATAACAAACGTGAATGTTCATTTAATTGATATATTAACACTATCCATGCTACTACGTTCATGAAGCGAACTTGAAAGTAAGTTGGCATTTAACGTGTTAAAATTAGAAACAATAAATCGTAATATGAATTTCAAATTGGGTACAATCAATTCAAAATGGTATCCAGTGTTCTCGCGTGGCATGTTAACTTTCACGGACCGCGCCTTATTAGTGAAATGGATCGTAATATAAGTGCCGAATGAATAATACGTGAATCGTTTAGTTAACAGAATTATTACGATAAATTAAAAAGTAACACGCGAGTGTTCGAGCAAACACCACAATTGTCGAGTCTATAAAACATGTTACCAGATAATTGAGCCGTTAAGTACCACTTTACAATTAATAATACTTATAATTGCATTCCTTTAATAAGCAAAAACAGGAAAAACAAAATCTTTGTATAAAACATATCAACATCCCTGTCATTGTCTTTGACAAAAAAGGGATAACAATATTTTTAACGAGGATTTTGGTCACAAAAACCCACTGCTGATCAGAAAGAACGAATCATGAAAGAAAAATAAATAAAAAATGGCGTCGCGCTTTACCAACATATGCTATTGTTCTAAATAAGTTATTAAAAACAAATCGAAATAAAAAAATGTTTTGTTGCCCAAAAATAAATGTTTTAAAGTTATTTAACTTAGGCCTACATGGTACTAAGTAATAAGTCAAAAGCAATCAGACCTTAAATATCGATAAATTCATCGAAGTATTTATCGGGTATTATTAACCATCGATTATTACCAAGAAAAATTCCTCCTAGATTCCGAATCTCCTTGTACGATGAAGGAAGAAAACTGAGATGTAATTACGTTGCGTTCTCTTCATAGAATCAGAATGCCTTTCCATATAATTCGTGTAATAAGTGAACGCCGCAATGCAGCCCATTTGCCGCTGTTATTAATCAACACATGGAATTATTTCATCTTATATCTCATTTTACGGAGAACCGTTGAAACCTTTGGTATTGGTTGTATTAATTAAAATAATTGTACTTCGAAAATTAACCGTTTTTTATCAATTTTGTTTTTACATCAACAGATGGCGCTTCTCAATTTAAATATCTTTGTCTTCAACAAAAAAATTGAAAAATAGTGCAATAAAAGGAACACGCTTTATTTAAATTTAAATATAACCTAGAAGCATTACAAAGTCACTCAAATTGATAAGATTGATACATCATACATCATTTCTGATAGCGATATCACATTTCAACGTAACAACAGGACAGCTTGTCCGTATTAACACCTATCATAAAACAATCCATTAGGACGAAAATCAATCAATACAACTAACCTAACATAAAAAGCAACGGTCAAATTAATGTCATGCATGAGTCAGATCAAAACAACATATTATTTAAGATTATTTTGCCTTGTAAGTCGAAACCACGATTTGCCTGGAGGCATTTAAAATTTATTCGATTTTGAGTCATTCTCAATCTCTTGAGAATTATTACGTTTATTATACTGGTTTTGTACATGAACTAACCCTCTATGTTTTTTTAAAAATCAAGGAAAGCACAAGACACGTAGCTCTCAATAACAATTTTATATCAATTAATTTGTTAACTTGGCAACATTGCGTTGACGTGTACCTATTTTATATTCCGAAGCCATGTGGGTTCGCCAACGTACTTGATCACTGACATAAAGAATGTGCAACATTGTAACAAAATATTATGCATTCAGGGATTCTTAGATATAGTTTATTATTAGATTTAGCTAAAATAAATCCAAGGCCGGTCATTTTCATTCTGTGCGATGCATGTAGCTCCGAAAACAATCTAGCTTTTCTTTAAAATAAATATAAAAGATCGTTGCTTTATTTTTAAATAGATATTTATGACTTTGAAGGTTCACGTAACAAAAATCATACAGGTGAGTTTTGAAACGAGAATTGCATCACGATTATGGCATAGAGCCAAACAATTAACAGCAAATAAAGTTTTCAAAGATTATAGTGCGTAAGCTAGTTGAGGATTAAAAGAAATTTATGAAGCCATACTGGCAACTCGTAATGCGCTAAAAGCTACCAAAATGGCCGCACTCACGGATGACTGTTTGATGTGGCTTTATAGTTAACGATCTACCTACATTTTGTATTTCACAATTTTACAATGGTTTTATAAACTGTCACAACTTCAAACAATTAAAGTTTAATGTTATATATCTATTTTACATTTAACATTAAAATGATTGCTTTCACTAAATCAGTTAGATGGTAAAATATTTTATTAAATGTTGCCAGTAATTATTCTGCTGTATTTTACCCAAATTATGGTGTACTACCTGAATTTGATACTTGTATTATAAATGCGAATGGATGGATGGATGTTTGAAAGAAGGTGTCTCCATGACGGCTGAATGGATCTCGTTGAAATTTGGCAGAGATGTAGAACACATAGACTACTAATTAAGATTTTATTAAATTCCCCGACGGACTCTCGAGCTAGAGTTAGTATAATAATGCTACAGAAATTAATCTCGTATATAATGATCGATCATTCCATGTTGGGTTCGTTAGAATTTCAAAGGCGAAGATCGATTCTGTAGCCTAAGCAATTAACGTTCGAAGTGTTCATGGGGCAAGCATGTTTAATATTTCGTAACACTTCCTAGTGCCTCGGGCGTGAGATAACAGCGGCCATAAATAATAATTAGCGGCCGGGAATCGAACCGGGGCCTCAGTTTGTGACTAACGATCCTCTTGTCGCCTGAGGCACGATTAAATTATTAGTTTAAGCATCGAACCGCAGATTAATATCTTCATACCTCTTGTATTTCATTGCACGTAATGGCCGATATCGATACATTAGAGTTACGTATAAAATTATCTTTACAAGTATAATTTTAATACATTAGGTAGGCTATTAACTAAATACGTAATTTTACCTTTCAATTCAATAATTATTGCGTTATAGTCATATGAATTTAATATAATTAAAGAAACAAAAATGGTAAAACTGTTATAAAAATGATCCGTTCAAATTGCATCTTACTATAGACGAATAATATCAAAATTCAAATTTGGAATGGTTCACACAATATTTTTTTAAACTGGTAACACTATCAATTAAAAACATTTTATTATCTATACCTATTTAAATAGTGAGAAAACTAATCGTTTTTGTTTTTATATATATAACGTAATTTTAGATAAATATAACTTGTGCTACAAAAACCGCTTTTGTTATTTCTTTTTTTTTTTGGCTTTTTGGAAAAGGTTTTTCCGTCTATACCGGCAAGCAAGGTAATTTTAAAATTATAATACAACTGTTTACAAAACAGAATTTATTCCAATAATGATAAAGGAAGTTATATGTAAAATTATAAAAGCCCGCGTCTCCGTACGGTTAAAATTTACAAAAAGCCTATATGTTCTTCCAGGCTATGTTCTATATCTATACCAAAATTTCATCGAGACCAATACAACCGTTCTGGAGATACCGTCTAACAAACATCCATCCATCCAGCCATGCATACATGCAAACATACGGATTTACAATAGTAAGAAGGAAGATTTCAAAAATACATTAAATTTTGTGGTTGCGGTCGGGTATTTTGAAATTTAAATACTTCAAAATTATTATACCAAAGCTTTGCCTTGTAAAATAAAACACACGTACTATAAGGTTTCTATCTAAATAATAAATAACAATTATCTGTCATATTCATAGCGGGTATTAGCCGTATTGTTGATGGCTGTTAATGACAGGCTTCCGAACGAATGACTACGAACTCCTTTATTGCCAACGACCATGATATTTTCAAGTTTCAAATGCATTCCGTAATTAAAACAAATTATAGTGCTAAGACAGATTATATTTATTTTATTAATTCACCTCCGAGAACGCAAGTTCCTCAATAAAATGAACGAATGACTTGTGCATTTTATATAGTTTTTCTTTAACTATAGAGAAACGGACTAGACAAAGTGCAAACGTTGTCTAAATTAATTCTAACACTTTTTACAGAGGTGAGGTAACGATAGTCGCCATGTGGATATTGTTAGACTAACACTCAAAAATAAATTAAATTACAAGAATTTAAACACATCCACAAAAAGATCACTCATGGTAGTAAGTTTAGAACGTATTATTCATTTTTTTCAACAGAATACGTGCGCTTAACAGGCCAAATGATGAAAAAAAAATGATCAAAAAATGTTTAGTTTATGCGACATGTTATTAATATAATTATCATTTAAATTGTTTATGGAAATGGAAACAGCACTGTATACACACGATTTTACCGGCAATTTGTAAGCAATAAAATAATATGATTCGTTTAAAACAATACGGACGAATTGATAACCTCCATATATTTGAAATCGCCTTAAAAATAAATAATTACACAGAACTAAGTTTCATTGCCAAGTATTTTTTAGATTATTTTCTAACTAATTAACCGTTATTTAATCGGTAATGTTTTTGTTTTTATTACAACTTGAATATATACGCATGTCTTTTTAGAAATAAATATTTACAGTTTTTAAACAGAGCCGATAAGGCTTGCTTGAATTCTCGCAGCAACAAGATAATATAGCTGTTTTTATCAGCTATTTTTTTGTTGCCAACCGGGCTTAACATATAAAGAAAAACACCGTACGCCCACATTAGTTGTTTTGAAAATTGTGAAGTTCTTTTTATTTGTTGTACAATACAATGAAATTAAAGACATTATAATTTATTAATTTTAATTATTTATTCTATAAGAATTAATACTAAAATTTACAGTATTAAAAATAGTATGCAAAATTTAAAGGTATTTTAAAAAATACTTTTATAACCGACGGGTCTACATTTTCACACATATAACATAAGAACACTTACCATGATTTTGTGGGTAATCGTATCATTGAACAGCCAAGTTTTCAAATTGGATTTTTCTTTTTTTTAGTCTTCTGCACTTAAGTTCTGGCTTTGTTCTTGTTCCATAGTATCCAGCACTGTATCGCACTCTTCACTAACAGTCGCTAAAAATTTCACAGTTGCATTCTACCGTTAAAAATTTGAAAATAAATTAAATTCCATTTTGACTTTTCGATTTAAGTTCTATATTCATGTAAGCTGCTTGCAATGCGGGCAGCAAATTTACATTTTTTTTTATATTCCTCAATGGTCTTCATTTTTGTATCACTATCGCGGCTCAGTTACAAATCTTCAAAACCATCCAATTATTGCTGTTGTTTTTTTTTTACTTTTAGTTTGTATCATGATGCTCGAAAACCGCAAGATCGTCTTCAAGTCCGGATGAATGTTAGAATTATTAAATAAAAAAAAAGAACAAGTGACGATACGTGTTCGCGCGTCGATTGTCGTCACAAGAAGGGCACGACGCGACGCGACACAAGCATAGCCCGCGCCACGCCAACGGATTGTGTAAACGCGCGCTACTCGATCGCGCCTCGCGCCTCGCGCGTCGTCCGCGTGCGGGCGGTGGCGAGCGGGGGCGAAGCGGGGAGACGCGGGACTGCGCGGGGAGGGGCGCGCTCTCGCGCACACATACAAATCTCCAGCTCCCGTCCATTACTAACGCTCCTATTTTGAATATCCGCCACGCAATTTTAGTATTTAACACTTAAGGCATATGATCGATCTAAGTAATTTACTGCAACAACACCGATCGTACGTGTAGAGCGAGAGATTATACGTGTAGTTATGTGTATGAAAGAGACTGAGTGTAATCGGTAGTTTGAGCGGGTAACGTACGTAACGCATGTGTGTAGTGAACGAACGCTCAGCTAGTCAGCACCACACCACTGCCTACGTAGCGGGTAGCGGGTAGCAGCGTTGTGTCAGTGCCGTAGTAATGTCGGAGTTTGTAAGTACGAGTCGAGGACTAGTGTCGTATCTTGAAATTATAATAAAGGGGCATCTGTCATCCACTCATCGTCTTGCATTTTGAATCTTGATACACGAAACCGCGGCATGTGGCGTGTAGATGTTGATATGAGTCGTCTACTGAAATTAATAACTAATATAACTTCACGCACCGCTGATCATTACAAGCTACGCTCGATTTAGATGTTCACTAATAAAGCGGTAGTCAAATTGCTTTTTAGGAAACTAATTCACTTGACGATCTTATTTCATACGTATTAATTTAAGAGAAACATAATCCCGTGGACAACTTTCACATTACAGAACTGAGAGGTTTATCTTTAGTTTTAGTTCATCGTCATCATAATTGTTTACAAAAAATGAAATAGTAATTTTACAAATTAGTCAAGAAATTAATAAAAATAACTTTAAATATTTTCCAGATTTTCGATTATTACCTTTCATTAAAATTATAAAGAATATTTTAGTTGCCCGTTTAGTTTCGAGTTATGCAAATACAAAAACATCGTCACAAATTCAATCTTCATTCATGAATAATTTAGCCATAAATAATATTTAATATTGCCAGATCTACACAGGTGCTCAAAATAAAGGCTAAAACGTTAAGATTTATTAGCTTAGGCCTAGGCCTACATTTAGGCCTGTTTTGTGTGATTCTGTTAAAGTGATCGGTTTTAAAATCTTGTTGAATCAAATCATATATTATTCTAAAATTGCCTATTATTAATTAGAATTTGATTTATGTTTCTAGTTAAAAGATGGCATTTTTGTTAAGATTCGTATATGCTACAGGCTTCACAAATTGTAGTTATTTTAGCCGTAAAAATGGTGATGCAAATTTCTACATCGTTAGCCTTATTTACTAAAGCTACATTTAAAAATTAGATCAGAATTCCTTCTTGTTTTTCGATCTCGTGTTGCAAATGAGGATCTAGGCCTAACTTTGCTGAATAAAATCACTCATTTATCATTGGACACTATTTTTTAATGTATATATTCATATTCCATTTCATTATATTCATATATTTAAAAGATGGCCCCATTTAGAATATGACTAGAATATTGTTAAATCATTCTGACGGTATTTTATATTAGAGAAATTCCATTATGTTTTAGTCACAATTTATATGTGCATAATTTACTTTGAACGTTATAAAAACTAAGAATCGCATAAATTCTTCTGTCAGAAATAACTTTAGAGAAATAACTGACATTAAATTAAATACACCGGACGTTTTAAGTTTGATAAAATCGCCAATCTCATTTTCCTGTAAGTGTGTGCATTAATAAAAATAAATATTAAATCATCGGGCAGAGACAAAATGATAAAAGTATTTTCCGGCAATGCTTCGTCTGTTACAATGATGATTAACATTTAAATTATCAATCTGTAATAAATGTCAATAGCGACTTCAAATTAAATATAACTTTTCTTGACATTATCATGGTATTTTAAAGTTAAAAAACGCGTTTCACCAGTGGTATAAAATTTTAATATCTTTAAGAGTTTTTTTTTTAAATGCACGTAGACACAAAATATCTGTCACCTGATGCCTGTTATCGGGTTTATCGCGTGAGATAGACCTGACACTAACATTGGTCGACGATAACACTTTTATTATTGTTGAAGGTGCGATTTGTGACACGCATGTGACAACGGTACTTTCTACTTCGAGATAAGAAGTCACTCGAAACCTGATATTCCTATTTATCATTTTAATAAAATATTTTATAAGTTAATTCGATTTAATGACTTTTTAATTTTTCTTAATAATTGAACGTATTTAGAAAATTGACGTAATTTTAGGCTTGCTCTAATATTCACGGTAAGTTCCTAATTAAAATTCATGACTTTAAGATCACGGGATTACCTAAAATAACACGTTATTCGATGTATCAGTTTAATGTTTGTACTATAACAACGATTACACCGTGTGCACTGTTTGTTAGTCCAAAATTTGGTAAGACCGTGATATTTACCTTCTACCGCCTTCACGCCAAACTTTCAGTAAGAGCACTAAACACTTTGGTGACATGAACCGTGGTGACACAAGCATTTTGCGTGGCTGGCACGGTCGCAGTTAGGTCGCAGTCGGGTCGCAGTTGGGTCGCAGTAATTAGCGGGTGTAGTCGCGGGTCGCGGCGAGTGGCGGCTGGCGGCCGACCGCGTCGCCGCGGCACTGCAACTCCACACATAACGCTCACTAACGTCTCTTTCCCCCTTTACTTCCGCGCCAGCTTTTTACCGCCGCGCAGGCGCCCCTGGCGTTTTTTAAACCGCGCCCATGTTACTGTAATTTCTATCGCGACGCGTACCTTTCGTGAAAATCGCTTTTTTCGAATATTTTTTTCGCTACGTCCCTCTCTAACGCATCACTCACTCCAATAGCCCGTCCCCCTTCACCTAACGGTCGTCTGCGCCCCGCTCTAACGCACCGCCGACCTGCTACTTTCTCTCTCTGTTGACGCCGCGACGCCGGTGACGCCAATTATTTCGCCATTTTTCCAACTTCTAACCTAAGTGTTTCATACGACTAAACAATTTTCAACCTTATTCGTAAACGATAAAACGCAAATCTGGTTTCGTACAATGTAGTTGCGACTTTATGATCTAATGCAAAACGTGTAAAGTTCCGGCCATTTTTGCGATAAAAAAAACGGTTAAATGCACGTAACCACGCCTTTGTATACACATATTGCTGTCTATTTTACTCCTTTTTTATTTTCACTTGCGTTCTCGCTCTGTCACGCATACTAGCGCAAACTTGCGAATGCTTCGGGACGTCGTGGGACAGCGCCACCTAGCGGGCAGTAGTAGAACTTTTGTCAAACTTTGCAAGGGTTGTTTTCACCTTTGAACTCCATGTAAGGGTGGCAGCACTGTGTGAAAGGGGTTGGTTTTTTTATTGTTTAGTGCACGTTTTATCCGCGCGCTCGGAGCGCCGTCCTTAGGATTGAATAACACATTCTTAGCATTAGGAAACTTTCATTTGTTGAAAAAATAAAATCCATGTTTTTCAATTAAGAACTTGCCTCAGCTTCGGAGGAAGCATGTTTGTGTGTATTTACAATTTAATCAAAGGAGATTTTGCTGGGAATTAGCATTTTATTTGCTCGTTTCTACAGCACTTGCCAGCAGGGGGCGCTGTAATCCGGTCGGACGGGGACAGCAATGGATTTAACTTGAAGCGGCCAAAGAAAAATTGCTACACAAAACCATTTAATGAGTTCTTTTTCCGACTGTTTGTCAATTACATGTTACGTATAATTTAAACGACGACCAAAGATTAGTCGTGTTTTTCTTTAGAATTGATTTTTCGACGAACAAAAGGCCATAAGGAGTCATTTACGTTAATATAACTTGAAATTTATAGTTTTTAAACAAAACATTGGGAAAGTTCAATGATTTATTCCACAAAGTTGTGCAATAAAGTTAGACCCTTCGTGAACTAGGCAAAGTAAATCTTAGAAATCCAGCGATTTTAGTCACTAAGCTACGCAACGGCGCAATTAAAGGTTCGTATACAGACACGCGTTGCCGACATTTTGTTCTTTAGTTGACAAAACCGATCGCTCGCACACGTTCCTACGTTCCTGGTCGCTGAGAATTAACATGTATGGTCGGATGTTATCAAAAAAATCCGAAAATGTGCCAATGTATTGTCGCAACACTAGCCTTACTAAAATGTCGACGTTTACGTCCCCTCACTATTCATTCTGACACTGGACTTTGGAAGGAAAGCACGTCATTCGCGCCGGGTGCTTCTAACTAATACTGTCTAAAAGTAGTTATTATGCCTTTACTGACGGTATAGACAACTTGAGTTTACGATTCAATGTTGTGTGTAACACGCGCATCGCGATATAACGCAAAAATACCATTAAAGTTTCGAAGATTTACGTTACCTTGTGTAAGAAGGCAATTACTAATATAGTTTTAGACATTATTATTTAGAATCCTTTGAATTACAAAGTCAAGTGTGAGAATGATTAGTGAAGGGACATAGGCGTCGACATTTTAGTAAGGATAGTGTTGTGCCAGTACACCGGCACAATATCGGATTTTGTTCCTAACAATAGATAAATTGTAACCTATATTTTTTATCATATCTTTATGTATTTGTTATTAATATTTCTGATAGAATATTTAAAGTTCCTATATTTAATTTCTCCAGCTTGAATGGAAGTGACAGGACTTTGTAGACTTAATTTATTTTAATACTAAACAATAAAGCGAAGTTAAATGCTAAGTACACCTGCGTATGACAATAATATGTTATGTTGGACATCAAATATAAATTTATGTGCAACATGTTTTATTTATATGTTAAAAGGTAAAAGATAATTGCTATTAAACATCTAATATATTTGAAAGGCCTCATTAGCCCTCACATTTATTAAAACGGTATTTATAATAATAGCGATAGCGAAGAGTTTCTATCAACATCTCAAGAAGCTCTCGCCTAACAGTTGGATTAAGGGCCCGATACAAAAGGCAGTTATCCTAGAAACCGTACGCATCGTGAGAAGGTTCCTGTCTCTGCAGCCCTGACCACTGGTTGTTTGAGTCATGGGACTCCGCAGCCGGTGGTGCTCTATTTTTAATATATGTTTTGTATATTTTTTTTTATGAAATGTAATATATTAAGAATAAGGCTAATAAATGAATAAGTTAGATATCATCATCATCATCAGCTCGCTATACGTCCCCACCGAGGGGCTCGGAGCCTTCCCTAAGTTAAGGGTGATTAGGCCATAGTCAACCACGCTGGCCCAGTACGGGTTGGTTGACTTCACACATATCTTTGAATTTCTTCTCAGATATGTGCAGGTTGCATCACGATGTTTTCCTTCACCGTAAGAACGTCGGATAAATCTACATATGTAAATCGGAAATCGAAAAACACATTGGTACATGGCGGGATTCGAACCCAGGACCTGCAGATTGCAAGTCAAGTGCTTGACCATTGAACCACCAACGCTCGTGTCTAATATTAATAGCCATTTAATCAGGTCTGTGGTAGATAAGCAAATTGAATAACAAATCGTTAGCCGTTACTTACAGCACTTCGATGTATTAAATCACAGAGCATCGAAAGATTTTATGCAACTTGAGAGATAAATATATTGGTATTTACTTTGTGAATTACATCAGAAAATACCATGTGTATGGAAAATTCTATTTTCTGTGGGGAATTTGTTAAGAAAACTAAATATTTTATAGTAAAATTCGTTCTAAGACATTATCAATTTTAAAGCGAAATTAAAACAAAAATTATAGTAAAAATAGTTAATTGTTCTTACTGTTACTATACTCTTTAAAGATTAAAAAAATATGCCTATGTATTCTTCCAGACTATGTTCTACATCTATGACAAATTTCATCAAGATCCGTTGAACCGTTCTGGACATATCTTATAACAAACACATCTAAAAATTATTAAGATTTCCTAATTAAATTACAATTATATTAACTTAATTATAAGATCATCAATCGTCATGACTAACAACTAGCTAAGAGCAAGTCGCATGCCTTTCCGGATTCTATCGCATCTCGAATCTTGGAAACTTTGTTACCGAGAACAAATTTCAATGCGGCGAGAGAAAGGGTTACGTAGAACAGCTGGGTACACACTAGGCGATTTTGTTGCGTGCAATGTGCGTTTTAAAAATCATAACGTATCATTTTCCGTTTAAATATTAGTTGATGAACTAAATTCCTAAAAAAAACAGCCTTTTACGTCATCGAATAATAATCAAATTTAGGGGTTTTTTATACCATAAGATGGGAAACGAGCAAGTCGCCGTCCATCGAAATACGCCAAAATAGCGAAGCTATCTACACATTCGCAATTGAAGATGGGTTGCCAACTTTAAATCGACAGAGGAGGGGACGCATAGAAAAAGGGTTTATCTAGGCACATCCTACGTAAAATCTACTTCCTCTTCCCATGCTTGTAAGAAAACAGGAAGAGAAAGGGTGCTAAAATTTGTCAGATTTTTTTGCTTTATACACTTAGCTATTAATTTGTGTATTAACTTCGTCAGTTATTTAAACGTTTACTAACGCGCAGTGTGTACCAACTGTCGACTCTGGTGAAGTAAAAAATGTACGCTTTGGTTCGATTCCGCGTGCCAGTGGCGCCTGGCGGGATAAAATGTAAACGACCGCTACCATCGGCCACCGCTCGCGCCACTAACCATAATTGGCATAAACTTTTTACTAACAAACTAAAAAAAAAACCTATTCCATCTTTTAAGGAATACGTTAGTTGAGTTAATAGTAATTAATTTATTTCTCGGAAGCAATGAACGGTGTATTGACGGAAACAACATGGCCGTTATTCGAAGTAACATTTCCAATATCCATGTTTGTAAGGAAGTGACCAAAGAATCACATAAATCTTATTATTAACTAGAAATACCAAAATTATCTTCTATTAGTCTGTAAAATCAACCAAACTATAAAAAATATACTGTACTGACTCAAAGCATATATACGATCGAAATGGAAAGAAAAAAATAATAAGCTTATTTTTTTTTAATTAATAGACCTTAAGAACAAACAGAAGATTTAGCATAAAGTAACAACGAGGAAAAAATATGTAAGAGAAATTATATAATCTTATTTTACTAATATTATAAATGCGAATGTTTAGATGGATGTTTGTTTGAAGGTATCTCCAGAACGGCTGAACGGACCTCGATAAAATTTGGTATATATGTAGAACATATCCTGGAAGAACACATAGGCTACTAATTATGTTTTTAATTGCCCACGGACGTCGTCGCGGGTGACAGCTAGTTATAAACAATAAATCACTATAATAACGTTAATAAATATAAATACAGTAATTCAGAATATAAAAACCAGACGAGGCAATTTAATAGTAACACGAGTTGCACAACCAAAGCGAGCGTCAACACAAAAAACTCTGAGCAACTTGTGTGGGCATCTGTACACATTAAAGTGGTTGTATTAATAAGCTTGGTAGTTATAAAACACTTAACCCTAATTACTGTGTCGTTGCACGGATAAGAGGTCGTTCAGACCTCATAGTTTTATGTCTCTATTTTGAACAAGTAGGTGGTTACGTTCAAATTCAAACATGCTGTTTACACCGTAGTTGCAAGAATTGATTTGGAAATAAAAATGAGTTATGGATTCTATATTTTTGGACTTTCATTACCTTGTCTACACTTATTAATAAAATTGTATCGAAAATCGAGTAAAAAATCGTATTTCGTACACGTGATGTATTTGCGTTGATACCGAAAATCCAATTTTTGACATTTTTGTATGTCTATATGTTTGTCCGAAAAGCGTTCTGTGTAATCATTGCAATTACCAGACCGATTTTGACGGGATCTAACAGGTAGGTAGCTAGTGAATGCGGTCATATTCTATGCTGATACTAGTTTTTAAATTCTGCGCTGTAAAGCCGAGGGCGATCGCTAGTCTTATGTTGGAGTTTTATTGGTGAGAGAGTAAATAAAGGGATTCGAAGTAAAGGAATAATTGAATGCGCTTTGAGCTTTAGTATTAGTCACTAATTCAATTCAAAGATTCACGAGACAAATATTCCATAATTTATTTTTTTCTCTTAATTTTAGTAGCATAATAGTTTTTATAGTTCACGTCTATAAATCAAATAAACAATCAGTAATAATTGAATAAAAAAAACATCTCATTATAACACAATATCTAAGCCCACGCGTTACCCCACCCGTGGGCAGTAATGGCGATGCAGGCATAACTGACTAATGAATTGTTTTAAATTGTTTCTCCGATCACAATCATGATGTGGATATGTCTAGGTCACGTCTCGGTCGTAGGAAACTTCCGGATTTACAACAATTATTTTATCTTATCAAATAGTCGTAGGATGAACAGTAAAGAGGACATGCCCTTATCCAAGCCCAATTAAGTATCCGGACCACGCCTCGTTCACGCGTTTTTGTTTTGGACAATTTAGCACGAGTCATACTCTATCGTGCTCGACAGTGTTTGCTAACACTTTGTCAGATATTTACAAAGTCTATCTGTTTAGTATTTTATAAAAGTTCCAGTTAATCATTACAGGAAAACGTTCATCATCAATTCACTATAGGTCCCCACTGAGTGGCTCGGAGCCTACCCAACCTAGGGGTAACTAGGGTATAATCAACCACGCTGGCCCAGTGCGGGTTGACTTCACACATATATTTACAATTATTCTCAGATATGTGCAGGTTGCATCACGATGTTGTCCTACACCGTAAGAACGTCAAATAAATGTACATATGTAAATCGAAAATCGAAAAACTGGTATATGGCGGGATTCGAACTTAGGACCTCCGTATTGCAATTCAAGTGCTTAACCCCTGAGCCACCGATGCTCAATACGTACAATCATGCATTCGTAGAAACCGTTAGTGAAAAGATGAGACCATTGGATAAGATTACGTCAGTCGGAGCAAATCTGACCGCTCTCGATGTAGCACAGGATCCGCTGATAGTAGGAACACGTCGGATGCCTCAATGCTAATCACGGTAGGCAGAAGGAATAAACATCAAGAATTCCTTTGACGATCAACGATAACAATTTGCAACTGCATTGTTGAATGATGATGCGTGATGGAAGGCTAAAGGAATTTACCAGAGAACTACACGGATTTCTCATTTGAAATTTTTTTTTTTAAATTATAACAAATTTAATATTGTAGGATTTTACTTATAGCATGTGTGCGTCGCCAACTCTTTCGATGGTCGATTTACATATGTATTTATCTGAAAAACATCGTGACTGCGAAGAAAGTCAAAGATATGTGTAAACTCAACCAACCCCAGCGCCAGCGTGGTTTATTGCGGCCTAATCACCCCTAACTTATGGTTGGCTCCGAGCCCCTCAATGAGGACGTCTAGTGAACTGATGATGAAGAATTGCGATGATCTGTGACCTGATTATGTACTTGTATAATAAGACTTTTCCTTTAACAAACAATTGGAAACTTATTACAATTCAGTTACCGAGCTTCATGCTAAATGAATCAGAACTATCGATAATTTTTATGAATATATTATTTTTTATTCTACACTCCACTAATTACACGGCGTAACCGAGTAGTTACATTTGGCAGGTAATTGATTTTTTTTTCTACGTTATTGAATCGTATAACCGCCATGCGTGGGCACACTGACAGAATGAAACATATCAAAACTAAATAAGACAAAAAAATAAACTTCTACAGCAGCGTAATTTACAAGTGTTATTTAGGATTTATAAACCTAACAACTTCATAATGTAACCTAGCTGTAGTAATACCGGGGAAGCTGAAGCATGGCCTTCAGTGATAAACTGGAGGCAGCATTAGCCATTCCAACTAGCCAATAACAATGTTTTATTTTTAATTGATGTCTTATATAATTGTCATTTATTTTAAACTTATATAAAAACGACCAAAACACTCACGTATATTCGTCCGGTGGCGGCACCGACTAGTTTCGAACTCAATGGGGGACCCATTTATTTTGTTTTTGGTTATTAAACTGTATTTTATTTTAATTATTTACATTTTGATAATTAAGCATTATACAATCAGACATAGTAAGTAAGAAGAGCATAAAATGATATCGCTATCTCTACCAGTCATATGAAAACAATGTAAGAGAATATACGAAACAGTTATTCAGTAGTAATTAGAGCTTGCAAGTATATAGTAATGCATTAGTACAACGTTCCACTCGCAACACAATTAATTAACTAACACCGCATTAATTGAGGTCAAATTCATTTAACACCCGTCTCGAAATAACCACCAGTGTAGTGAATAAGGTCATCGTGGCTCATAAAAACCAGATAGATCTCTGTGAAGACTTAAAACGATGTGTGAATCACCAAATGCAATATGATGGACATATGTTACTCATTGGCAGTTAGAGTTATGACAGATAATCCTAAACTGTGTCTATTTTATTTCTGACTAGCTGTAAAAAAACTTAATAAGTATGTGTTCTTCCAGGCTATGTTCTGCATCATTGCTAAATTTCAGCAAGATCCATTCAGCCGTTCTGGAGATAACTTTTAACCCTTATTGTGGCAAGATTTCTGTTTTGAAGATAAGCAAAAAACAAAGTTAAAATTCGTTATAGTGATCGTATATTTTTATAAAGTTGTATGTATGGTATACTATACAAAATGAACATAAGGGTTAACAAACATCCATCCAAATATTCGCATTTATAATATTAGTATGATTACTAGGAGACAAAGGGCCGTATCGTCTACGTCTTTCCTAAAGTCTATGTGATAGTTGTTTTTAAAAAAACAAAACAAGGCGTAAAAAACCAAAGCGATCATCGTTTTGTTTAAATGCCAAACGTGCATACAAAATATCAGTAGATCTGAATGTGTGTGATTTCTTACAATTACAGAATTACAAAAGCCGAAAGCGTTTCTCTCTCTGTATAGTGCATGAGGTAAATTGCCTCAAAAACTGGTTGATACACGTCGAATAGTACTTAATTGTACGTTAAATATGTTCGTTGGCCGTTCGTAATAACCTTGAGAAGTGAGTGAGCCGCGAGCGCTCGTCAACACATTACAGGAATGTCATTAATGCGGCCCATAATGTACCTACAAGGACAACGACAAAGTTAACACTACAGTCATTTTTGATATATCCAATGCACAATTGACGTTAGATCGAATGAAATAAGATGTTGAATGAATTGATGATGAGTTTGCTGAACGCAAATACATATTAGCAATGGAATAATGGTGCAAATCAGACATCGTGAGCAAGGTATTATACGTAGTCGTGCATTGACTGCATATGCATCGAAATTATCGCTTAAGTATCGACACGAGGATTATAAATATTGGAAACGAGGAAACGTTCATAGGAAAGGGCAGAATAGTTACAAATAACTAGAGTGAAATAGCAATAAACAACATTTTACAATATAAACTGTTCAATGTACTTAATAGTGGTTTGATGAATTAAAGCCATGTTTAAATGGAATATTCCAGAATGTTTTAAACAGTGAACCAAAGTGTAATTAATTTAGATTCGATTGTCAATATCTTGGTAACAAACCACTAGACAGATATCCCAAATTATAATACCAAGTAGTAAAGTTCTGAAGATAAATCTTACTAGTATTACAAATGCGAAATTTTGATCCAGGATGGATGAATGTTTGTTATAAGATAGCTCCAGAACGACTGCATGGATCTCGCTGAAATTTAGCATAGATGTAGAAATAGTCTAGAAGAACACATTTTATTACGCACGGATAGAGACGCGGGTCACAGCTAGTGTATTGATAATTTAAAGAGATGTCTTATGGGTTGAATGATTAATCAATTTATTAAACACAATTTATTGTAGCTTGTTATTGATTAAAATATCTTCATAATTACGAAAACAAATTGTTTTAACGAAGCAACAAGAAACAATAAATGTTATTTCAAAACGGTACAAAATGGAAATACGTCAGAGCCCACACAGACAGCGGCACTTTGAACCAAACGCTATTTATCCGATTTCCAATCAGTTATGGTCATAAGACCTAGACACCTACATAATTCTATAATACCTTGGATTTTGTCAAGGCTCATTTGTACTGAGAAATCATTATAAAGTAACTATACTGCCGCGGGCTAAGCTGACTTAACAGCTTTAGAACGGCATTTTTGAATTGTTAATAATTATACTAAAGTAAACGATATATTTTGTAATATTAAAAGATTAGAAACATATCAAGCTGTAGAAATTTCATCTATAGGTTAGTTAATTTGAAAGCAATATCCTTTGAAACAAACTCTGATTAACCTAAAAAAACCTTTTTTTTTCCTAATTACTGATAGCTGTTGCCCGTGACTCTGTCTCCAAATTAAGAAAAAATCTTAATTAGTACTCAGTGTGTCCAGGCTATGTTCTACATATTATATATATGCCAAATTTCATGAAGCTGTTTTGTAGATACCTTCAAACAAACATCGATCCATTTATACATTCGAATTAATAAGTTATCCTACTGGTTATCTTACACAGATCATCGTCATCATCATCAACCTGCCCTTATCCCTATGGAGGATTTGCACAGTATGTACTACTCCTCCATACATTTCTATCAGCCTTCACATCTGAATCCACCCCCTTCCTAGGCATCTTCTTCTTCCAATGCCTCTCCATTACTGGAGGTTGGCCGTCAGCTCAGCGAACCCTTTCCGGTCCTGTGCCAAGCGAAAAAGTTGTTCAACGCTGCCTAGGCATATTTGAGTACAAAATAACTACAGTTATCAAATCTAAATGCATTCCTTTAAATTATTATACGTAAAAAAAAAGTCACGTCAACACGTGAGAGAAATTATTATTTTTTATTTGGATACAATAGAACATTAGCGACTTCAGAGTAGACTGACCCGTATGTATATAAATGCGGAACCGTGCAACTAAGTATGCACAAATATGCAATGCAGCACTCGCCGCGCATGGACACCTCGCATACCTTATCGTACCGTCTTTGTACAAAACAGTACGTATCCATTGTACACGTTTTGTTTAACACATTCAATGCCACCGATGATCACGGACATTAAAGAAGTGGCATTGAACGTGTTAAAATTGTCAAAAGCTTTAATTTCAACTACAGTATTGTATTTGTGATTAAAATAACTCAAACATTCTTAGGGTAATGTCTCTGGTATGTTTTAGATGGTAAAAATTCATCTTGTTCTTTAACGTTAGATCACGCCATTTTGGTCAAAAAGGCATGTCTTTGACAAATAAGTTCTACATGATATGACGTCATCATTTACTTAATATCTCACGTTTATATAATTTAATTTGTAAAGGAAGACGAAAGAAAGTATGGATGGATTGTGTGAAAGAGGATATGCGTAAGAAGGAGGTAAATTCAGATATGACGGCTGATAGAGATGTATGGGAGAGTACATACTGTGTCGATCCTCCGTAGTATGATGACGAATTTGTAGCCATTAAATTTTCCTTTTTGACAAACTTTGAACTGTCCAAAGTTTGTCGTCGTGTAACAATGGTTACTTCTATGTTTGAATAAAAACTAGCTGATAAACCTTCAAATTTGCAATAAGTGTACGCGATTGCGATGCAAGCGGCAAACCGCATTTCTTATTCAAACAATATCTTTATTAACAACCGGTTGCGTCGACTGAATGCATAATGCAAACGCGAATTATTGTTCTACTGTTTACAATTCAAGATTAGACGTACTGTACGTTTATATTACCACTAGTTGTCGCCCGCAATTCCGTCCATGCGGAGTTAAAAACGAACTTAATAAGCCTATGTGTTCTTCCAGACTATGTTCTACATCAGTGAGGTCTATGCAGCCGTTCCAGAGATACCTTCAAACAAAAATCCATCTACACTTTCGCATTTATAATATTAGTAAGATTGTAGCTAAGAAAAGTCGTATTGGTTGTTGCATAGATTAGGGTAATTTGAAAAACAAAAGCACATCAAAACAAAAGATGACTGCTAATGAGCTTTCATCGCTTCATATAAGGATGAACTTAAGTACAGTCAGGGCCATGTACGATGTTACACTTACAGAAATATTGTTGTGTTTTTAATAACACGACAAACTCTTTTTACAAAATAACTAATAAGGTAGCTGAGAGTTGCGCAAACATAATAGTAAAAAGCTATTAGTCGTGTGCCACTGACATAGAGTTCTTTTTGCGTACAGACATTTAAAAACCTTTAAGTAGAATATCACCAAATTCCCCGATAGTATCCCCAAAAAAAACCGTTTAAAATATACCTTAAATGGATATCGTTGTCAATTTCACAATTGACAAAATGTTGCTAGTATTGATAACAGGTTTAATGAATTTATTATATCTTAATTGCTGGAAATTATTCGAATAACTTTGAAATTCTACAAGAAACTGAATATTGGTATGCGTATCGATTAATTTGATTGTCATTTAGTTTATAAATCGAATCATTAAATTTAAATAATAATGATAATGGGAATCATTATAAGTCAAAGTTAATGCTTAAACCAATGTCGTGTTATCATTACAAATAAACTTAGCACGCCTTAGGCAGGCATGGATTTGTTATTCAATGCTAGGAGCTAATCATAATTAAATTGTGTACTTGTATTTTCCCTTTTCCTATAGAGTTGTTGTTATTTCAACTTTAAATTTATCCACTTACCTTGAAAATGTTCAAATATTACTATTATTTTCTTGTATTCAACTTCTTGTTTTAATCAATATACTTGAAAATCAAATTGACATTCTGGAACTATGCTTAAAGATCTAGAAATTACAGACGTTAATTGGTACTATTGATCACATAAAAACTCATGAGTTTGAATGTGGATGGCTACAAAGAAGACCAAAGAAATTATGAATAGATTGTGTGAAAGAGGATATGTATAAAAAGAGGGGTTAATACTGATATGACGGCTGATAGAGATGTATGGAGATAAGGGCAGTTTGACGATGATTGGTACTAATAATCACAGTTTTAACATTTTAAATCACCCAAGATGACAAGCTATAAATGGCCATAAATTCTTAACAAATCTTCGTGTTTATATCTATTAACACATAAAAAAACATACAGACGAACATCCTCCTTTTTGGAATCGGCTAAAAAAGTTTATATCTAATAAGTAAACAAGTACAGTCGCGCAGTAAATATATATATCAAATTATAGCTTAGCTTAGACGTGTGTGCTCCACAACTCTATTTCGAATCGATCAAATGTGTTACAATCGCTAGCACAAGCCGTGTTGTGTCTGATTGTACAAGTTGTTTTTACTCGATTGTACCAATATTATCAGATTAATATTCTAAATTATTATCATTTAACATGGTCCCTTACATTTCATTGGAACGTGAAGGGACATAGTTACGTTCGGTATGTAGTTTCGCAATTGTTATTCTTGACCTAAAATCAACATACAGGTAAATAATATATGTTGTATATATACGTTACTTTAAGTTAGTTTATTTTCAAAGTTTTTTAAATATCATTAAAGCTTTAAGTAGCCCTTTGTGCGTATTATTAGTAAGAATCCTTTGGCCTCGAATCGCGCTTTCATTACCAAGTCAAGTGTCAGATTGATTAGTGTGGGGACATAAACGTTGATGTTTTAAGAAGGCTAGTGTTACGCCGATACACCGGCACAGTGTCGGATTTTCTTTTTACCATTACATACATAATTTTTATAATAGAAGTCGGTATAAATATGTATGTCCGCGCTGAATTAAAAGAAAACTTTATAACTACATATGTGTTCTTCCAAACTTTGTTTTATTTCAAGGTCAAATTTTATCGAGATTTATTGAGCCGTTTTGCAGATACCTTTTCACATCATTCAACATTAGTAAGATTATAAATCGAGGAAGGAATGGCAAACGAACCTTCGTTTGCCATTCCTTCCTCGATGAGGAAGATGTGGTTACACCTACCTAGATGTAACCACATCTTCCTCATACTCCGATAAAATCTTAAGCATCGTTAGTTAAGCAAAATCAATCGAAGTTCCTCATAGCTTAGCGCATTATGTTTCCTGCATATAGAACTGCAGACTTGAAATGCGTCAAATCTTACCAGACACACGCCACCAGACCAACTGATATTGGTTAAGCTAATTTAAACTTTATTAATGTTAAGTAAGGCTTTATATTGTATAACATAAAAGGAATGGATCGGCTAAAATTAAATCAAATCAATTCAGCTCTGCTATTTGTCGAAACTGACGATTCATTGGATAGATAAAGGTTTGGATGCACTTAGTTTATAATTAATTTATTTATTTTCCTTATAATTATGACATGGCTTACGAGTATGTACAGATATGGCTTGGTGGCAGATGGCTTGTATACAGAGCTACGTATTTAAAAACTCAGTTACTCGTAATTAACATTAAGTAAGTCCTGAGTTGAATCCCGCCATGTACCAATGTGTTTTTCGAATTTCAATTTACATATGTACATTTATCAGACGTTCTTATAGTGAAGAAAAACATCCTGATGCAACCTGCACATATTTGAGAAGAGATTCGAAGATGTAATGTCAACCCGCACTGGGCCAGCGTGGTTGACTATAGTCTAGGCACCCCTATCATATGGTAGTTAAAAATGTGTTAATATGTGCCTTTGAACGCCGTTGAAGAATATTATAGACGTCAAAGTTATATCCTTCACCATAACCATGTAACACCACACTTTATGCAAAAGTATTTTATAAACTCTTGATCAAGAACTCATTTCGTAAGCCTACCCATAATGTTTCCATTAGCCATGATTTGTCAAAAATCCGCACCAAGAGTTATATAGCCACAGTATAAAATTGACAGTATAAAACTGTATAGAAAATGCAAACGATTACACGTAGTAAAAAGTTCTTATCTTTCTTAAGAAAGTATTTATTTTATATCTTTAAATGAGCAATTCTTGCATATATATAATTGGAATCTCGGAATCGGCTGCAACGATTTTCATAAAATTTAGTATATAGGTGGTTTCGGGGACGATAAATAGATCTAGCTAGGAATCATTTTTAGAAAATGTCATTTTATTCGTGTTTTATCGATAATCAACTTAAACATAAACTTTTTCTATCGGTAAGATCGAAAAATATTATTCATATTTCATCATTTTATTAGTAATTCGTACTTAAATATAGTTTCCAAAAAACAAAATTTAAAAAAAAAAACAAAATACCGAGCAAAGCTCGGTCATCCAGGTACTAGCTTCTTATTTAGACTGACGTGATGTGTAAACACCCTTAGCAATATACCTATATAGCACAGCATTGGCCAGCCGTGAATTGACAGCTTGACAGATGAGATAAGAGAGGCTTAGCTCTTCAGATAGTGGACCCCATTTGCCTTTAACGACGGAAGGTAAATTTCACTTATAATTCACGCAATGAATTATTCAAATCAGAAAGTTATCTTAAAGTTTATTCAGTGTAATGCGTCTTGTGAATACGATTTATCTTTTGTCGATATATCCAATTAGGATAAATGTATGAAAAAAAAACAACTAACTTCAAACCTTCGTTAATTGTATTTTAAGTATTAATTAAGCATTTCTTACTTCAGGAGCGTCGGTGGCTCAGTGGTCAAGCACTTGACTTGCAATCTGCAGGTCCTGGGTTCGAATCCCGCCATATACCTATGTGTTTTTCCATTTCCGATTTACATATGTACATTTATCCGATGTTCTTACGGTGAAGGAAAACATCGTGATGCAACCTGCACATATCTGAGAAGAAATTCAAAGATATGTGTGAAGTCAACCAACCCGCACTTGTCCAGCGTGGTTGACTATAGTCTAATCAACCTGAACTTAGGGTAGGCTCCTAGCCCCTCGGTGGGGACATACGAGTATAGTGAGCTGATGATGATGATGATATCTTACTTATTAATATTATAAATGCAAATATATGGATGATTGTTAGAAGGTGTCTCCAGAATGACTGATCATGTTGAAATTTGGCATAGATGTAGAACATAGTCTGGAAGAACACTAATTAAGTTCTTTATAATTCCGCGTTGACGGAGTCGCGTGCGACAGCTTTCAAAAGTCATGAATTTGTCTGACGAGATATTAGAGAATATTTTCCATTATTTGTAGTCGTAAGTAGACATATGTAGGTATTTAATAGACCTAAATTGTCTATTAATAGAACTGAATCACAATTTAAAATACAGATATTAAACATGTACCTTTTTTAACGTGGGGAAATGTCTTATGCATATTATCCTTGCGGGGAAAAGAGTGGTTATGTCGGGCTTGCATGTAACATGTAACCTAAGGTACGAGATTGGTTATATCGGGCTTGCTTGTACCTAAGGAATAATTGTATAATCATTCCGTATTACTTTAACAATAAATCATTACTATAGCTTACTCAGCAAATCTAGGTCTGTAATCATAACGATTATAAAGAGTTTAATTGAAGGAATGAAAATGCAATCTCAAATGGAATTCAAATAGAATATAAATTGCAACTCTGAGTATGTATTTAAGTGATACAAGTTTGTATTAAGTCATATTTAATAGAGACTTCAGTACAGAATTTAAAAAAAAGTAGCTTATAATATGCATGCATCAGCTTCCCTCCCGATACAGTCCAGTCAAAATTAGTCCAGCCGTTCGAGAGGTTACCCGGAACAAACGCGGCCTTGCGGACAGATATACAGACAGACAGATTTTTTCTCTCTCGATATTACGTATAGAAACTCAAATTTTATTAATATGTATAGATAATAGAGTCCTAGAAGAAATAAAACAATGATTGTTGCAAATTTTTTGTTCCTAAAATATAACTTTAATTTTTTTTAATTTTTTAATTAAAATTAGTTAAATAATATAAAAGTGCGCACTATAATAT
>NW_013531704.1:6422986-6652041 GCF_000836235.2 Papilio xuthus
AGCACATGTAATTAAACTCTATCGCCGTAGTTATTAGGTACTTTTTGATATTGCCTTGGACTGAGTTTGACCGTTAAAGTACTTTTCTATTTCAAACAAAAATGAAGGAGATAAAGCGATGCTATTGAAATGTAATTTGTTTATTACTCATGTTTGTTAAACTTGTACCGGTAAAAATAACACTTTTACTTTTACCTTTTACTGATACTGATTATATTTAAGAAACAAAGAAAAAAAACTGAATGTCAATATCCAAACTACATCAAATTTTTGGTCGATTGCAATAAACATTCCAGTGTGCGTGGGCGCGCACACATATGTAGATAACACTTGTACGTATAGTTTCCGCGCGTACCATTCTTAAAACCCGCAAAGACAATCCACGCTCCGCCCACTCACTTCACCCGCGATGGTCTGACCTAATTGTTGTTAACTTTATTTAAATTTCTTTCTACCCGACAGCGAAAATTATAAAAAAAAATTGTCGAGCAAAATTTTACATAACCAAATTTTTACTGGTTATGAAAAAATAACGCCATGAGTGATAAAATGAAAAAAAAAGTAGCCTGAGATTCGAACCGGTAAACTTACATATTACGGCAAACATACTAGAATACTGCGCCAATCTAGTATTATATATATTGTGACAAGACAAAATTTGATATTAGTTAATACGTATCTGTCATATTCGGCGTGACAAACTTTTATATTTAAGCGTTATGACAGGAGAAGAAAAATATTGGGTTGCCCAGTAAGTTCGTGCCGCTTTATAAGGAAAATTGAAACCCTGTTCTCTTAAATTTTTGAAAATGTTTTTAAATTATATTGGTACGACTCTATACCTAAAACGTCTTTTATTATTGGATAAAATTTTAAAAATTAGTTTTTATCTCAACCAATGAAATGAAATTATTCACAATATAGAAACGTTTGATAATGGTGGAAATCCGAAAATGAATCCACTTCAGCTACAGTCTATTGTAAGCTTTATATCGAAAATCAGAACGAACTTTCCGGACAACCTATAATGTTAATACGAAGTGTCAAATGAATGTAACAGAAGTAGTTTATTCCAAATTGTATCACAAGTATATAGAGATAGAGTTCAATTTTGTCAAATGTACCGATATTTTTGCGCACCTTGACTGCTTCGTTACTTATGACGCTGTGGCTGCTACGATATTTATGAGCATCTTGCATGTACTCATATATTTGACGCTGTGTATGTACCGATGTATTTGAGCAGGGTGAATGTATCTATTATTTTGAGGACTTTTGTTGTACCGATATAATTGAATACTTTTGGTGTACCTATATATTTGCATATCTTGTCTGTGACGATCTATATGACGCTGACTGTACATTACGGGTAAATTTGGTCTTTATAAAAAGGATATACCTTTTGACATAATTAGTTAGAATCATTTGACGCGAATGAAGTGCTTTCGTTACTGTAAAGTGTCAGAATAAATAGTGTGGGGACATTGTGGTTGTGGTTAAAGTCTTATGTCCCCGTAGTGGGGCAGAGGGCGTCCATAGTGCGCCGCCAGTTCGCTCTATTTTGGGCTCTGCGTTTGGTCTCGGGCCATGTCAGCCCAATCGCCTTCATTTCGGCAGCTACTGATCGCCGTCAAGTTTTAGGACGGCCACGTCTTCTTGTTCCTAGCGGGATCCCCTCCTGGGCCTCCCTGAGAATATGACCGGGATCCCTATGAAGCGTGTGGCTAAGTGAGGGGACTTGAACGTTGATATTTTAATAAGGCTAGTGTTGCGCCGATACACCGGCACAGTGTCGGATTTTTATTCCTAACAATACTAATGTTATAAAACATTTGTTTGTTTGTTCGAATTACACTACGAAACTATTGAACCGATTTGAAAATTTCTTTCACTGTTTAAAAGCTATACTATCCTCAAGTGACATAATCTATATTTATTACCATTTTCAAAATTCTGTTGAGACGAAGACATGGGCAACTGCTAGCAACAGATACAAGATATGAAATAAAGAAAAACTCAATACTATGTGATCGAGTGCGTAATCTTTTCATAATTTTCTTGATTTTTAATGTAATTCTAACTCAATACCGATTACAATATCAATTTAAGACTCGTGTAAGTGTACTGTGAATATTGTTTAACAAGCTTAGGACATTCCGACACGTGACAGACGCAATAAATAATTCAACGCGCTGATTGTCTATACCATTCAGCCGCTAACTAAACGAAAGCATAAACAGTATTCACTTTAAAATATTTTCAATCAATCAACTTGTCTCAATTGTATTTATAACTATTTGAATTGCTTATTGAATAGCTTTTTTTATTATCATCACCTTTGTTATCGTTGTAAAAAAACCTTTTGGCATGTGCCACTAGCGATAAATGACCAATTGTTGAACTTCTTGTATGGCATCTTAACAATGGAGTGTTAAAAAGTATGGTCGGACACGAAAGCTCCATCCTTGGATAAATGCGACAAGCTTGAGTTTCACATTCTCTCACATAGATGGCGCTACTAGTAAGTTTAGTCTTTAAAGTCAAAAAAGTACTTACATTGCAGTCGCTAGATGGCGCTGCTTGAGTTATTCGTTTCGGCAACCTGGAACAATTTGAAGTTTTTTTAAATAATGTTATCAACATCATCAATTCAATGTAAATATAAGTTAAAAAGAAATACTACCTAATTGCATTGATAATTCAAACAAAAAAACTTAAATAAAACAATTTTATAGAGTAAGTAGGTATGAGGTTACGTTCTAACGAGAATAACATAGTACGAATAAAGTGAGGTGAATCATTCGTTCAAGTCTTTATGTATGACAGGTCTTTCCTGTTTGTTATTAATTACATATTGAGTTGAATTAATATTATTTATAATAACATAAACCTACGATGATTCATCATGAACATAGTCTATCAACACAGCAGTTTTCTAGTCATATGAGAAACAAATTAAAAAATATATATTTTTTTAATTCTTATAAGAGTACTAGCGGACCCGACAGCCGTTGTCCTGTCTACACGTATTTAATTCGAATATTATTTAAAATTTGACACTGCCATGGTAGCGCCGTCTGTCGGATCCAATGTAAAACATTCCAAAATCAACAACTACTAATAAATTAAAAATTAATTAAAAAAACGTTGTCCAGCGGACAAAATTGTGAATCTAAACCATTCCCAGATCCCCTCGAACACACACAAAAATTTCATCAAAATCGGTCCAGTCGTTTGAGAGAAGTTCAGTGACATACATACTCACAGAAGAATTATATATATAAAGATTTATGGCGTAAACTCTTATCTTTATTGAGATTGTGGTCTATGTAATACAAATTTAAAGGCCTTTATTTTTTTTTAATAATAATCTCTATTAGAAAAATAATCTCTTTGAATTTCGAACGACATTAAAAAAGTATGTTCGCTGCAACCCTATAGTGTAACTTAAGAAGGTATAGAGCGGACAACAAAAAAATCTTATAAGAAACGATCCAGCTGTTACCCTCAAAACTATCGGGGGCCGTTTCATCCCCTCTAAAAAATAAATCGATGGGCGTTGCGATGCGGGGTGGGGTGCCCTATGGGGTCATTTGGGGTACACGCACGCCAATTTTTTGGTTCATACCACACTGTTAAAAATTATGGGGTGACGCTGAATGTAAGTTTTTTTTCTACTATCAAGCCCAAGGATATTTGAGGTAATTTTTGTAAATTACTTTAGTGTTAGTTACATTTTTTTATTAGTTAAGTATTGGTTGCTTTATAGACATGTCATTAGGTGTGACAAACGAATTTTTCTTTGTTTATATTTTGTTTTTCTTTGACCACGTTTTTAATACTTATGTTGCACTTTGTTGTTTTTTTCTTTGTGCATTGTTATCTTAAATACATGATAACGTAATTCGTGTTACAAACATAATTATTTAGGCACGAATCTAATTTTTTTCTAGTTCGGGAACATTTTAAATAACTAAACTATAATAATCTTACTTCTTACTTATATCTTACTAATATTATAAATGCGAATGTTAAGATGGATGGATATTTGTTTGAAGGTATCTCTACAATAGCTGCATGGATCTCGCTGTAATTTGGCATAGATGTAGAACATAGTTTAATACTTCGCGGACGGACTCGCGGACGACAACTAGTTATATTATAAATGTGAATGTTTAGATTGACGGTTTGATGAAACGAATGACAGATAGATGTTGATGTTAGTAAGATAATCCAAAACGTCTAAACGGATCTTAATTAAATTTGACGCATTTTTTTTTAATATTATAAGTTGGCAAACGAGCGAGCGGCCACATGAAATCACTGAAATAGCGAAGTGACCGTTGAAATCTAAATATAAATGAAACTGTTAACTAATTGTGGCCCACTCATTCGTTGTTTAAGTCTGTTTATGTCAGGAATTTACAATTAAATAAACGAGTTATATATGTGATGAAAAATCTTATGGCTAATAATATATACGTCTTACTATCTCCAATGTTCAAACGTTTACTTATAGGCATTTAATTTTGTGCCCGAAAAACTGGACTATCAAAATGGACGATAGAAACTATTCAATACGTAATACCCCTCTGTAATAACGTTGGGGGAAACGACAAAGGATGTGGGATGGTACCAAACATTTTTGGGGTAAAACCGGCAAATGCATGAATTAAAATAAGGGGCGGTCAACCAGGAAATTGTCCTTTTTATATTGCGTGACAATCCTATAATTTATTAGTTTTTTTTTAGTTTAAAATAAGACGATAAAGTACCATATTGGTTAAATATTAAGTTCGATTTTCAAATTAGGTAAAAAAAAAATTGTCTGCAAATTCCGCCATCTTACTAAAAATGCGAAAGTTTACATGGATGGATGTTTGTTTGAAGATAGCTCCAGAACGGCCCAAAGGATTTTGCTGAAATTTGGCATAGATGTAGAATAGAGTCTTGAAGAACAAATAGGCTACTAATTAAATTTTTAATTCTGCGCGGACGGAGTCGCGGGCGACAGCTAGTACTTAATAAATTATAAAAGGCTTACAGATCGTAACTATTTCTATCTGCTTATCAGTAAGTGTTTAATGTATGCATAAAGAACGGAAAACTACGTTCAACAAAGAGTGTCGTCTTGTCTATTGCTTTAGCATCTGTAACTCATTAGAATGTTGTATAGCTTACAGTGGGTTTCTGAGACTAAAATTCCCGTAAAACGTACTGTTATCTCCATTTTGTCAAAGATAATGACAGGGATAACGATATGTTTTATACAGATATTTTGTTATCAGAAACGAATGCTTACTTTAGTGGTTACTTAAAAGCGATTTCTTGTTTTTTTTAAATAAATGAGAGTGGATTTTATTATTTAACTAAAGTCGTAGTAACATGTTAAGCCAATAAATCACTCGAAGAATCAATAGCCGTATTGATCCCATCCTAAAATCTAACCCTACCGTCGCCGGGGACATTGTTAACACTTTGAAAAACCGAATTTGCATCGCAATGGAAATGAATTTGCATATTGGGTTACAGATTCAGATTTTGCATAACAAAATGAATTGAATAGTCGTTTCGACTTAAAAAACTACCTGGATTTACGGTCGTATACAGGATGTTCTTTTTTACGACGAAATAAAAATTAAACTTTAAAATATTATAAGATAAAGAGCCAAATTTTCAGTAACATAGTTTAGTTTTAAGATCTACATATGTCTTGTCAAGAAAAGTTTGCGATCACTAGCATAAGTTAACATTTTTTTTAAATTTTTTTTTCAGGTAAAAAAAATGTCTTTTTGCAATTTAAAAAATCGTTCTAAACAATTGAACTTAATCGAATTGTTTTACTTATAAAAATATATATAAATAAAATAAAAAACTTTCGCTTGCAATTGCAAAATATTTCAAGAGATATTCGTTTACGATTAGGTAAGAGAACGGCAACACTGGGACGTCTAAACTTAACGCTGTATTACCTCTAAAACTTTAAAACTCTACATCATGTCAGGTTACAGTGTGTCAAAAACGTCTATCAATCGATACAGAGACGTGGGAACATTAATTTAATCATAAATTTTAATTGACAGTTACTATAAGAATTAACCCTAAGGGTAACGGGCGGTCTGAGACGATTATTACGAATATTGCGACAATCATTTCTCAATCGATTTTAACATTCAATAAGACCCTCCGGAGTTAACGAACTTCATAGAGTAGTATGCAAATATAAATCATGTAGTCACAAAATCACAATGCCGCATTGTAGTGCTCTCAGGTGCTCTGCGACGTTAATAGGGTTGCCAACACCAAGATAAATTAGACTCGAGTTGTCAGGAGAAAAACGTCTAGGACCAACTCGTATTTTTTCACTCTTAGGTCATAGACAAATGATATTCAATTAGTGTTAGATTAGATTTTGTCCCATTCGGCGTCGAGACCCTTGGTCCGTGGGGTTCTAGCGCTTTAAGACTTTTTAAGGACATATCCCGATCATAAGGACCGAAGAGCTGGCAGCTACCTTGGACAAATAATTAGTTTAGCTGCCCAAAAGGGAACACTGCCAGTATCTTCGGGAACTTGCCTAAAGGGACTCCTTTTAATAATATATTTAAGTAAATTATTCGTTTTTTAATATTTTTTTTATATCATAGATTTAAGACTATTCATTAGATTCTTTCCTAGTAACTAGTATAAAAATATTGTAGTTGAAAATTGTACTTAATAAATATATACATGTCATCATGTTATTGTTTTATTAATGTTATACTTAGTACGATTATCAAAAAGTGTTTAAATGTAAGTGTAAATTTTTTTTTTATTTTATTAAATTTGACTTTTAACATTCCTTGGCAATAGATATTGACAACAAACAACAATCAGCGACTTAATTTACACCTTTGGACCTATCGTTATCAAGCATGTAGTCTGCAACGTAAACCCGTTTGTGACAACCCTGATCGTCAGTCACAATGGTCCGTAATAAAAAATCTATTCCCATTATTGTTGGTAACACGGGGGCATGAATGTAGTCTATTTAATATTCGTGCGAATATATTTCTTGCTAACATCTTGAACATTGTAGAACGAGGTATGTTTTTATTGTCTATGACTAATTAATAATCCGCGAATTCATTTTTCTTCCATAATTTCTTTCTTTTGTAACGGAACTACGTTATTTAATGCTGTTTATACGACTGAGTTAATTTATTCAAGGTTAATATTGTATAATTAAAGTTTAAACGAAACTGTACCTTTTGAATTTTTGAAATAATTATCATTTGGGACGTTTTTATTCTGAATTTAAATATTTAAACCATGCAACACTTGTATTGAAATTTAAACAAAAAGGAATCAAGAAATTAACGAACTATACAAATCTTACTAATATTATAATTACGAATGTTTGGATGGATGGATGTTTGTTTAAAGGTATCTCCAGAACGGCTGCATGGATCTCGCTGAAAGTTGGTATAGATGTGTAGAACATAATCTATAAGAACACCTGGGCTACTGACTTGTTTTTTCCGCCTAGACGGAGTCGCATGCGACAGCTAGTAAGGGCATAATCAAAACCTGTCAAATAACTCTATATAGTAACAATAAAAAACAAAAGGTAAAATAAACGTACTGGTAAATTACGCAGCATCAGAATTCCCGCGCAATTCAATTCGAAATCCTATTATAACATCCCATCAATGAGGCATCTTCCGGTACAGATTGCGCGACCCTACGTACACAGTCAAGGAAATTTATTTCCTACCCATTTCATTTGACACTCGCATTGCTATTAAGGCGAAAACTTACCGGAGTAACATACATACGTGTTAAATTACAGCTCTTATGGTTACAATTTAGTGTACGAAATTCGATCTTAAATGGGAAGCGAATTTAATTCTCTGACGTGTACAAGATTCACTTTCTACGCAGGTGTTTAAACGATCCCGAAGATTTCCTGCCCCAAATCAAAGGGTTGACTGACAATAATGTCGATAACAAAAACTCCCTAAAACATCCCTTTGTGTAGTCTCAGGTGTAGACGTTTTTTATAGAAAGGGTTAGTCAGGTTAAGTGAAAGTGATCTTGGATTTCTAGTAGGGAGCTTATTTTATAGGTTTTTATTAGGTAAAGCAAATTCAAAAAGTTTTTATTTTGTATTTGTATTGACCCATTATGGATACTTTCAAAACCAAAGAGATTTAACTATAACAAGTTACAGAAAGGACATTAGGACTATTTTCCTTATATAATTTATTTTAATGTCATAAGTTTAGTTCGTAATGTCCAGTCTATGTAATCTTAAAAGTCTTTGTTTAATATATTCAGAGTTCTTTACAGTTGCCTTAGGCAGATCTGTTATACTAAATCTTCGCTTAAGAACACTTATAATGATCACTTAACGAATACTCAGTATTGCAATTAAATAGTGCGACGTCGGCCAGTTTATTTATATAAATTGATTATTCATAATCATCATCATCAGCTCACTATATGTCCCCACTGAGGAGCTCGGAGCCTACCCTAAGTTAAGGGTGATTAGGCCATAGTCAACCACTAGTGCCAAGTACGGGTTGGTTCACTTAACACATATCTTTGAATTTCTTCTCACATATGTTGCAGGTTGCATCACGATGTTTTCCTTTACCGTAAGAACGTGGTTTAAATGTACATATTTAAATCAGAAATCGAAAAACACATTGGTACATGGCGGGATTCGAACCCTGGACATGCAGGTTGCAAGTCAAGTTCTTGACCCGTGAGCCACCGACGCTCTATTCACAATAATGGAATTTAATTAAAAACTTTAGACGACACAAGTGAAGTTCAACAAAATGTATTATTTACTTCCATACATAGTCATACATAAACACACAAAAAACGTTCAGTTTCGATGCAGATAATCATTAGTTACGGTGTTGTGTTTACATTGTAACGAAATTATTTTAAAGTGCCAACTAATTCATGATTAATATTATCTAGTTAGCAGTATTCAGAACTAATGAAGAATAGTTCTAAATGTAGTTTTAATTGCCAATTACTGGCTGAATGTTAGACGTATATTACATTGAAAGGTTGGCACTACGATCAACTAGTCTTGGCCTCATATTAAAAATATATTTTATATAGAGTTTTTATGTTTACAGGTTCTATCGTGAATATTTGCGATATGCGTTTTCGATAAAATAAGTCAGAATTTCTATAAGAATAAAATGAAATTTTGTCAAAGATATTACGAATATATTCTCTCAAATTTTCGTAGTCCCCTGGTTTTAAATGTTTTTAAACTGCTACTTTTAATATTACTAAAAGTAACTTTAAATAAATAGTTAATTTCTTCTAAGTAGTTGGATATACCAACTACTTATTTATTTAAGTAAAGTTATTTTTAGTTTAAAAAAAAACAAAAACGTTGCCCAAAAACAAAGACAAATCAAGTTAATAATCAATCGTTTCTTCTAAAAAATATTTTAATAGTAACCGTTAGAAATTATACAATAAGTATAATTTCTAATTAAACAATAAAAACTACAGTATGTTCTATAATAATTTAATAAATTAATTGTTCAGTTGAGCGAACAATGCTTGTCTTACACATGGTGTTTACAAACTCCACTATACTGTTAGAATACTATATTCATTGTAATTTATTAATTCCGCATTCTTAACAAAGATATACATATAAATTAACCGTAGACTAGATATGGCACATATTTAATAACAGCGACATGTCATGTCATAGTTTTTTAACAATAGGAAAGAAAACAAATTCTAGTCTCATACCATTAGCTATTTTTTTTAAAAACAAAAATATTTTAATAACAAATAACAGAAGTATCGGGCGATAAAGTTTTGAATACATTTGCGGATACATGGAAAAGATACGGGTTTTCCGGTCGGTCCCTTCCTCTGTTTTCTGTAGCAAATAAAGTTACATTACATCAGACGAAAACACAAAAGAGAAATCATATAGAATATAGTCATAGATGTATTTATTAAAAAAAAAAACAAAAGAAAGTCGCTTCTAGTTTTGGCTTATCTATAAATTTATTCGATAACATAGTTCGTTAGGTATAGTTGACAAATATTGCAAAGCAGATGTTCATACGTTACTCGGACCTCGTAAATACTGACCGAGCGACGAAAGGAAATAATTGTTATCGCATATGTTCTATTATAAATGCTGTTAGAAAACACGCGACACACGACACCTTCTTATATTTAATTTCTTTTAAATATTTAGAGGCATGTCCATATAATTCTGTCATTTGGAAAGATTCGTGTGGATATACCTTCTAATTTAAACAGTAATTTAAAGAATAAAATGTTGTTAAATACTATTATTTACCGTATCATCATCATCATCATAACCGTATACAGCAACAAAAAACGTCTAAGGCACTTAGTACAAAGGTAACATAAATCTTCGAAACTCGGGGATTTTAGTCGCGAAGCTTACGACTTACGCAATATAATGTAATAAAGGTCGTTACACAGACACGCATCGCCGACATTTTGTTAGTCGCTAAAACTAGTCGCTCGTAACCGAACTATCAAGATCGTCTTGGGAAAATTCGCTGCTAATTTCAAGATGAAACAAATCTATACAGATATATCTTGACATGTAGTCGCTATGCCTTTACTAACCGAAAAGACGATTGCATCGACGATTCCATTTTGCAATGGGCTCACGCAACTCGACACTCGCGACGTAAACTTTTTTCCTTGTATAAGAAAGGACTAAGTATTGAAAAAGTAATCTTCTGTTACTACGTAACATCCAATACGTTAACGTACGTACAAAGCAATATTAATAATCATATCTTTTACATCATAACGTCTTCTGCAATTAAAACTCACAAAGCATTGATTCAAAAGAACTAGTATAGATTTATTGACGCAGTAAGTGTTCAATTACTACTAAATTGATGTTCAAAGTAAGAGGAATTTGAAAGAATGAGCCATTTGTATGATAATTTTCAAGAATAGGTAAGACAACTAAAGTAAGTACGTTTACACAAGCCCTAACTTCAATTAATTAGTACTGAATGGAGAATGAAATGTTAACGAAGGTACATAGTTGCACGTTACTTCTTGTTAGAACTATTAGGGATTGTGGAATAAAAAGATCTTCATGTTTACTTCGGAGTTTTTCTTATATATTTATATATATATATATATATATATATATATATATATATATATATATATATATATATATATATATATATATATTAATATTATAAATCGGAAGAGTTTGTTTAAACGCGCTAATCTCAGGAAATACTGGTCTTATTTGAAAAATTCTTTTTTTTTTGGAAAGTCCATTTATTGAGGCTTTAGGCTATATAACATTACGATGCGACCAATAGTTTTATGTGAATTCCGCGCAGACGGAGTTGCGGGCGACAGCTAGTGTATTATAATACTTTGTAAGAAATTATTATGCTTCTTATGTTAATTATTTGTATCTTGATTACGTAACTAACGTTAGGTTTCTGATACTAAAATCTCCGTTTAAAATTTATTGTTACAGATTTTTTGACAAAGATAATGACAGGGATGATGACAATAATATTTTATACGTATATGTTGATTTCAAAAACCAACATCAAATGTAAACTGATATAAAAACGGCTAAACACTCTCGTATATTCGTCCGTTGGCGGCACCGACTAGCTTCAAGCCCATCGGGGGCCCTTCATCAGGATGAGTGGTACTGCTATTATTTCGCGGACGCGGCCCGTTTCTCACTGAACTTAACATCAAATGTGTTTTTAATCAATTTTAAAGAATGTGGGATTAGTAGTAATTAGCAATTTAAATTAAAAAGAATTTCCATATACAAAGTACGAAAGTAAACAATGTTTGGTATTTCCGGAGTTCTTAGTAGCCGGCGCCAAATACGGTCTTAGAAATTTATCTTAACAATAAACTGTGGCTACTGTGTGGCCGTTTTTGTCATTGTTCAGATAATTTATAATTGTACAGTTTTCATTGTTCGTTAGCTTCTGCGTTCCTGGTACCCCGAGAGCGCCTTGTTAGGACAGTAAATGATCCGGTAGCATTTCTGTTATCCCAATGATTCAAGTCCGCAATTACTTTAGAATCTTTTAATGATTATGATAGATAATATCAAATTGATACGAAGAAATGTATTGGATATCACATAGATGGTATTGTTAATTGGGATTTGTGTTATTTTAATGGGTAGAGTGTTTGTTGACAAATCGTGGAAAGACAACAGGAGATTATATAAAAACTAGTTGTCGCCCACAACTCCGTTCGCGCGGATTTAAAAAAAAACTTAATAAGTAGCTTATGTGTTCTTCCTGACTATGCTCTACTTCTATGGCAAATTTCAGCAAGATCTGTTGATTCGTTCTTGTGTCAAACAAACTACAAAGAATGACAATGAAGCATTTAAACAAGTCAAATAACCAGCAAAATCTCTGTATAAAATATATCGCCATCCCTGTCATTATCTTTGATTAAACAGAGATAACAATAAGTTTTAGACGGGGATTGTAATCTCAGAAACTCACGGTAAGAGTTTTGCAAATAAACATCTGTTATAATATTCAATTGTTTAAAAATAGAATAGATTTAAAAGTTTATCCGTATTTATTTCTACAGACTAAAAATAAAAACAGACCGTTACAACTGGCAAGTAAGTACCGTCTTTATCAATTACGACCGATAGAAATAAAAAAAAGGACAAGAGCTAATGTCAAACGTCAATAGTTGGACACTAGTTACTCGCTATTGACTTTGTAGATAGACAGAAGGCCCTTAAAGTAGACATAAGATCGACATATTACGGATAACGTTTTGAATGTAAATTGTCGTTGTATTAATGCGTGGCCAGGGCCTCTGGGGCGCCAGGCAGGTGCGGTCAGCCGATCATACGGCTAATACAATTAGTATAATCGTGCTTAGTTGAACAGTCGTTAGTCACGCTATCCTTTGAGGTTATACAAAATAATGCAATGTCATAAGAAATTATTCCTGTTAATAACTGAAATAGTGTTAATTAACAGACTTATAAGGCATTAACGTTATTAGAGTTTGCCACATTTAAAATATATATGTATATTCGTAAACATCGTCTGTCCTTCTTATACTATTTTCAACGACTTTCTGTCTTCCTGGTACAGTCACTTCTAAAGGCCTTTGGTGGTCTCTATAGATTTTTCTCATTCACCTACTCGATTGACGTAAAATAAATAAATAAATTAATGAAATAGACTTTATTCAGTTCTGCTTACAAGTTACAATAAAATAACAAATATAAATGAAGTTTGTCAGTAAGGAGACATATGTAAGTATAATAGTTGAAATATAAATGTTAATAAATAAGTAAAAATTAAGATTAGACGTTAAATGTTTTACTTCTAGTATACTTTTTTTTTGCCAGTTGACAAAGGCCTCCTCCAGTCTTTTCCACTCACGCCTTTCTCGAGCTACTCTGTTCCAGGTCACCCAATTGGATAAATTATTATAAAGTTTACAAAAAATGACTAATAAAATATTTATAGGAATAGTCAAATATAGCATAAAAATTACGCCACAACAACATATCCAATTCGAATGAAATCACCCGAAAGATATAAATTTTTGAAATCACCCATTACAGAATTGGAAACTAAAATTGTTATTATCTACGAGGGGTCGCTATCGTTACGTCGTCGTGTCGTGTCAACGTCGTAAACATGGACTCGTTAACGCACCGTACCAATACGCTGCGATCTTGGCAAGCGAATGCAATATACAAATGTTCCGTATCCCGCATTGATTGCTTCAATGTTACAACTCTTAACTGCAGTAAAACACTTTATGTTGTATCTTTCGCCTTTTTGATTTATACTGTTTTCTATTTGCAATTTACAAGACAATTTGCATCTGAAAAATCTGTGTACGCTCTTACTATATTAGCTGTCGCAAGCGATTCCTTCCGCTCGAATTAAGAAAACTTAATAAGTAGTCTATGTATTCTTCCAGACTATGTTCTACATCTATGCCAAAATTTAGTGAGACCCATGCAGCAGTTTTGGACTTATCTTCAAATAAACATCCATCCATCGCTTTTATAATATTAGTAAGAAATATGTAGCATTAATTCTATTACAATTTAAATCTCTATTGAACATGTTAGAATAAATTAAACTTAATAATGCCCAAAAACAATTTTTAAAAATAAATCTGCTGCTGGTTATACTATTCATCATCATCAGCTCACTATACGTCCCCACCGAGGGGCTCGGAGCCTACCCTAAGTTAAGGGTGATTAGGCCATAGTCAACCACGCTGGCCAATTGCGGGTTGGTTGACTTCACACACATATCTTTGAATTTCTTCTCAGATATGTGCAGGTTGCATCACGATGTTTTCCTTCACGGTACTATACTATTATACTATTGTCCTTCCTAATCTATAAAATACTGTCCAGTCTAAACCATAAAATGACAATAAAAACCTTCGGAAATTAAAAAATACGAGTATGTTACGTAACTGATGCACTGTCTGTCTTTGTACTTCACAAGTTTTAAAATTACATGCCGATAAGCCAGCGTCTAAGCCTAAAACATATTTGGTGGAATAAATTTGAGTACGTCGGACGTCCTGTCCAGACGATCGTAGATATCCAGACTTTGGCACTGAATGCGCTTAGGAAACGAGCCACGCCGGGGTTCGATAAAGCAAGTATCAAACACCCTAAATCCCGCTATACCTATTATTGTTAAGTCGAGTGAGTTCGAGATATTTCCTGTTTATTCTCTTAATTTCAAGCTTATTTACATTGATCTATATGTTTACGATACTTAATTATTATGATGTACTACCAGTCTCCTACGACTCTGCCCACTCGGTATTAAAAAAAAATTAATAGCCTATGTGTTCTTTGAAATTGTCGGATCTTGCTGTCAAATGTCAGCAAGATCCGTTCATCCGTAGTGGAGATACCTTCAGAAATCCATCCATCCATCTTAACATTTTCGCATTTATTATATGATATTAGTAAGTTATTTATTTCTTAAAGAATTTCAAAATTGTTGGTCGCATTTTCACTTTTGTGTCAACCCTGAAAACAATGTTAAACATATAGGAGTAACATCGTAAAATAACTTTCACTTCATTGTTGGAAAACAAAATTAGTTGTACCGCAGTGAGGCGACACTTTCAAGGCTAATGTCTGTTTTGTTCTGAACTCGAGCACGTGTCCGAGAGGGAATCTGTTTAGTTCTGAACTTGAGAACTTTGTTGTTAGTGTATGTTGTTAAACAAGTTTAATGTAGTATTTGATGTTGGTATGATAAAAGCTAAGCTGTAGTAAACTAAATTGATGATGCTTTTTCATTCCCATGTTTAAAATATAAGTAATAATATTTTAGATTGCTAGATGACGTCGAGCGCGATCTAAAATATTTCGGCGTTAAGAGGTGAACGCAAAAAGCCAAAAGAAGGTATGGAGAAATGTGCTTGTTCAGGCCTAAGCCCAGATTCTTCCAGATTATGTTCTACATATATGTCAAGTTTCACCGATATCCGATAAGCCGTTCTGGAGATACCTTCAAACATCTATCCATACCACATCATTTCCATGGCACCTATCCATCCATACATCTAAACTTTCGCATTTAAAATATTAAAAAGTAAGATTTGTTTATTTCTAACTACTACATTTTTCTGTTAACGTAAAATACACTAGAGCTTTCTATTTCAGGTTTAGACTTTCTAACGAATTATACAATTTTAGTATTTTATAACAAAAAAATCGCCTGTTAATACACAATACTTCAAATCTCTGTCGGTACACAAATCACGAAGTATTACACAGCTGATTTACATATCACATGAACGCTCACGAAGCATACGCACCTAAATGTATCTTTAACACGATACAGTTTTATGGAGCGTTCACTTCTTTTAAACAACTCGCTAGAGTACTTGACTTGAATGACGTAATATTTTTTGTTAGCAAAAATAATTAAATAAACTATAAAAAACAGACGAGTTATGTAAGCCATGAGACGATTACCATCCGTCAACAATTTATAACAATTAACATGATAATGTAAAAAAAGAAACCCGCTTGATTTGCGACTTGAAGAAAACGCACGACTGACATCTCAATCTTAAAAATCGATAATGAAATCGATCGATAATGAAATGAACATACGATAATATTAACTCCTATCATTCGGACGATAAAATACGATTCTTTTGTCAATTTGATATTCTCTGAAAATTGTATGTCCGTTTACAAAACAATTTTACACTGAAAAAAATTGCATACAGTAACAATAAGAATAGTACTAACTACTTCTAATTTACATACATGTTACATATCAACTTAGTTACTTATTGTACTAAAACCTGAAAGAATTACTCGTTCAAGTTAACTCGACAATGTGAAGCTACCTATGCGTCAGGATCAAATCGGAACATTAACTTTAGACCGCAACTTCCGTGCGATTGTACATAAAAAGCCTGTCTGATCTATATGAGTTTAACGTTAAATATATAATCTTATATACTTCGATAACTTATAACCATAACTATTTTATACGAAAATATATTTAAAACATATATATTTAAGTCACGTTTTACGATAATCCAATATTTGCAGAATTTTCAGTGGTTGTAAAAGGCGACAAGAATATTGTACTTCGAAAGTAAGCCTGTCTCTTTATGATACGTAATTGAAATGAAAGAAATGACAATTCCTTTAGATAATGGCCACTTAGTTGACACTTAATTAGGGACAATTAAACGACAATTATTACTAGTAGTTGTTAGAAAGTGTTAATAAAAATTGTCGTCTCTATTTGTCATAATTAAAAAGTGCTAAGTCTATATACAGAACGTCGGTGGCTCAGTGATCAAGCACTTGACTTGCAATCTGCAGATCCTGGGTTCGAATCCCGCGTCACCAATGTGTTTTTCGATTTCCGATTTTCATATGTACATTTATTCTACGTACTAACGGTGAAGGAAAACATCATGATGCAACCTGGACTTATCTGAGAAGAAATTCAAAGATATGTGTGAAGTCAACCAACCCGCACTGGGCCAGCGTGGTTGACTATGGCCTAGTCACCCTTGGTTTAGAGTAGGCTCCGAGCCCCTCGGTGGGGACGTATAGTGATGATGATGAAGTCTATATAAAAAGATCATTGTTTTAAACATAAATATTTTTGTATATTTTTGTAATGAGACAAAGAAAATCGTTTATTCTTTCATATTTGATATGAAAATTTTCTTTGCGCCTTTTATCAAATGCAATAAGATGGTTATGAAATAAGAGACATATACGTTTTCAGACAATATTCAAATATTCAACAAATAGCAAGTTGCAAGAAAATATACTCGTATGTGTGCGGTACCCAAGGGTATACATATATGCACTACAAATAAGATTGTTATATCCAAATATACGCGTATTTGTGTGTGTGATCTAAGCCTTTCCCTTTGTCTGTGTGCGTGTGATTTCTTTACGGCTGATCTGAATTTTTCCGAGTACTACACGCACACATTTTTATTTATTAAGGGTAAGTTGACATTCGATTTAATGTGTTATTTCGTGGAATTTTTTAAATTCTTCCTTCAATTCTTTCTGTTAACGTGTTATGTTTTATTTGATGACTAATTAAATCGAAAAGAAAACTCTTAGGATTACTCCTTGTAAGGTTTTTACAAAGGATTTATCCAATAAGTAAATTATTCTTAATCTACTCAGAGTTCAAAGTTCTAAGAATTTAAACTCTAAATAGTGTGTAGTCCAAGCAAAAAAATTGATGTACACTTCTTGTTATTTCAAATGTAACAAGATAGAGTTTCCCCTTAACAGATCCGCGTCTGTGTGCGTAAAGGTAACCCGTACACCATTACACTGACTTCTATTCAATCTTCTTACGTTCCATTTTGCAGGGACATTTGATTCCTTCCCTGTCCCTCGCACAAGCACTGTATATCGCCATCCCTTTCCACTCCTAACGGGCTTAGAACCGTGTGATATATTGTATTGAATGGATTTTTCGTTCCGAAATGGAATTTCTTTCCCGAGTCCGTACCTGACACGTTGGATGTTAGATCAAACCACAATTTCCTTATTCCGTTTGTTATGGAACGTTGAATTTTACGTAAATTCGATGCTTCGAACATATTTCTGTGTTATTTATTAAAGTAAATCCAAGTTTAATCTTTTCATATTATAGAAATATGGCGTTAAATTATATATCCATGATAAATTGGGTTACAGCTTTTCGTATATATTTGCGTTGCCTTGTGATTTATTTGGCTGTAAGATGTACATTTCCCTTATTCATATGTTTTGTTAAAAGTATTTTAGTTCTGTTGGCCTAATACGAATATTTGTGACAATGACTATATTATCGTCATCGAAAAAATCGTAAGGTGACTAAAATCTCGTACTAATTTTAAAATAATTGACGATAACAATACAAAGACGATTGTCCCAAATATTCGTGATAGGCCCACCGTAAACCTATAAATTAAATTAAACGATAGATATGTCGCAAAAGGTCATTACTAAAGACTTCTAACAAAATGCAAAACGTTTTGTTTCATATAAATTTTCAATCCAGCTATTATACAGGATGATTCTTTAACACTAGGACTGTATATCTTATATATAAAATTCTCGTGTCACAATTTTCGTTCCCATACTCCTCCGAAACGGCTTGACCAATTGTCATGAAATTTTATGAGCATATTGAGTAGGTCTGAGAATCGGCCAACATCTATTTTTCATCCCGCGCGGACGGAGTCGCGGGCGACAGCTAGTTATTATTATAAGACTTTGATTGTGACAGTCAGTGTTTTTAATACTAATGGTAAATTGTAGGGAAGATATACGCTTCATTACGACACTAACGTATTCTGATCACGTCTGTACACGCACCACAATCATACGTGATCACTAAACGTCGAACATCAAGCGCGGAAAGGAAAAAAAATATAATTCAAAGGAAAACGAAAATATTCGTACCCTTCGGGTATTCCGGGAAAATTGGTGCCTCCAAAGAATGGGGTATATTTTGAATTTTTATTATGTTCTATTTTCTATGCCGCTCCCAAGGTAACCCTTCCTTCTGAGGGGCCTAAGAGCGGAGACATTCTATAGGTGAGGGTCGGGGGTTCCCACCCCCTGCCACCCCCGTTTGGGGAATGATGCCACCCTGTCCCATCTCGTTTCACTGTGAAGGATTTAGAAAGTAGCACGTGTAATATACATACAGTAATACAGACATCTTTATTCCTGATATATATTTCTGAATAATTCGAATGGCGTGTTCTCAGATCCGGCCTAATAAGGTCACTTTTAGAAGCTTCGAAATGATGATCCTATGTCAATAAGATACAAGGGTTTTTTTAAAAAGAAAAATATCCTTATACGTTATTCAAATTGATTTTTTGTAATCTAGAGAATAGAATAACGTAATATGTATTTGATAAAACCTTGTTCAGGCAAGTTATAAAACGAACGGTTTGAGAATCATGTTGGGTACAACATCTAAGTATTACTTATTTTAAGTTTATTTAACTTATTATCTATACTAATATTATAAAGCGAAAGAGTTTGTTTGTTTGTTCAAATCACTAATCTCAGGAACTACTGTTCCGATTTGAAAAATTCTTTTTTTGTTGGATAGTCCATTTATAGAGGAAGGCTATATAACATTACGCTGCGACCAATAGTTTTTTTTTAATTCCGCGCAGACGGAGTCGCGAGCGATAGCTATTCTTATTATGTAAATATTGAATTAATCATTTGCACTTAATAATTGAAGGAAGGTTTAATGGAATTGATAGAAGAGGAGACGCATAGTAAGGGAAATATTCTCTTCCTGTGCGCCTCCTCCATCGATTAAAGGTCAGCAACGCATCTGCATTTCTGAATGTGTACAGCGGTTGCTTCGCTCCTTGGGTGAATACAGATGGCCGCTAGCTCTTTTACCACCTTATTATAAAAAATCGCTAGTTTTCTGTTTGGAAACAGTGGTCATTACATTTTCTTCTTACAGATTTAAATTATAATACGATCAAAAAATATTCGATATTAGCATTTATCTATATTAACTAGGCTCTTATAAATCGATTTTCGATACAATTTATTAAAATACATAATAAAATTATACTGCTAAATATTATTTGTGATTAAAATAAAATATTCGAAATTGATTTGAAGTAACCTGACTATCATTTCAAAGTAAACAAAATGAATTAGCTTAATGTAATAAACAATAGCATTGAAAATTAGGTCAAATAAGGTCTTAAAATTAGGTCTTTAATAGCTCAATTACACAATTATTCAACAATAACGAATGAAAGTTAGTAATAACAGATATTGTCGTTTTACAAAGCAATTTGACATGAAATTGTAAGAATTGAATGGAGCGAAGTTTTTCAATAGGATTTTGTCACGATATTAAACTGTTTTACTTGATTTTACCTTATTTTTTACTAAATTAAGGTATTGTAACTATTTTTTTATATCATAAGGTGGCAAACGAGCGAGCGGCCACCTTAAATCGCTGAAATAGCGAAGTGACCGTTGCCCGTAGACATACGCAATTGCATATGCGTTGCCTACCTTTAATCGATGGAGGAGAGGATGCACATCCGGAAAGTCCACTTCCACTTCCCATCCTTTCCTTATAAGAAAACTAGTTTTTACGGCTTATATTCAGATGCAAAAAGAAGTAAAGTATTAATTTAGTGGACTCTTGTTATAACTTCCTTTCTTATTTTTTTCTTATAGAAGATCTATTAATTAGTTTATTATTATTATATCAATCTTACTAATATTATAAATACGTATGTTTAGATAGACGTATGGATGGATGATTGTTTAATGGGATCTCTAGAACGGCTGAACGGATCTTGATGAAATTTGGCATAAATATAGAACACAATCTGGAACAACACATTGGCTAGTTAATGCTTTTTAATTCTGCGCAGACGGAGTCGACGGCGACTGTTAGTTATCAATGTAAATTATTCTATTCCTAATGATAAATAGTATATCGCAATAGAAATTATACTATTAAATCAAGTGAAAAGAAAGCTTTAAAGTCAGATAATTAAGGATAAACAGTCGAGAAAAATTCAACAAGTGTCAGCCCCTAAAATAGTCGCTTAGCGAAATATCCCACCCTATTGACTTAGTCATTACGCCTCGGGTCTATTAGACCCCGACCTGCCTCAATTCGCGTCTCACAAAATTAAGATTGTACAAGATAAAGAGCGGGAGGACGAATGAGTTTGAATTCCTCTCGCCTCCACGTCGGAAAACTCTGAGGCTCCCGCAGTAGACAAAGTGATGATGTCATGCAATATCAAATCATCCATTAATTGTTTTTATTTGTTAATTGGCAATTAAATTTTATTCTTCTGAATATTTAAAAAGAAACTTGTAAACCCAATTTTCGTAAAACAGCTAAATATATTGGTTAATAACAATCTTAGTAATATTAAAAATGCGATTGCTTGGATCGGTGGATGTATGTCAGGTTTCTCCAGTACGACTGCATCGATCTCGATGATATTTAACATATGTAAGTACGTATAATAAAACAATAAGATAGTACTTACTCAGAATATGATGAATTTAATAAAAGAAAATTATTTTTAAATTTTTAATTATTTAAACAGAAAAAAAAATAACTCTTCACTGCAAAACAAACACAAACACTGAACTATAAACAAGTACAGAGTCACGTTGTGACATCGTGCCACAGTTTGCGATCGTAAATGGAGCATTTCGCTTCAGCCGGGAAAAGTCCAATCAAACTTTCCCACTTTCACTTTCGCATAACGCCGTTCCGAGGCGGTATAATTAAACGTTTCATGAATGGGAGGGAAAGAGAGGGTCGTCGCGGGAAAAGGACAGAATCGTCTACTGGTTGAGAGGAGGTAATCAGTTTTACGCTAAGCGCAAATTATGTAGGGGTGTGGGGGATGAATTAGCTAACAAGGTCACAGAGTTTTAAACTGAAACGTGGGTGTACTTTCCTTATCAGCTGATCGGGACTAGGTCACTGACACCAGCTGAGACGGCTGAAAGAAATCCTTATGCATATCTCCCATCTTAATATTATGAGACGTCAAATCACAATTAAAATGTTGTATGAATTATGGCTTTTCTCTGATCTGTGGTTGTTTGATGTCTGAAACATTATTAGAATCAGTGAATACGTATTACGTTAACTTATGGACTTGTTATTCAATATGGTAATATGAAACTGAATTCATGTAAAACGTTATTGGCAATTATAACAAATCTACATCGACTGAGTTTAGTCTGTCACGCTTCAATAGAAACGTTCCGTTATTCCGAAAAGAGCAAACCGACAAATTACAAATGGAAACAAAACGGAACGTAGACACGACAAAGGAAAAAATCGAACGCCGTGAAAATTTGAATAAGGAATCATTTCTTTTTTTTCTTCTTTCTTATTTTTATTCCTTTCTTCGTTCACTGTCAATCATTTGTCTGAGGCACGAGCGAATCGTTATTTTCTTTGTTGATGGATGGGATTCCTTTTCCGTAGGAACGATTTCCCCCTACCCTTATAAGGTTCGGGTGTCTCAAGTATAGATCTTTGTAGTTCATATTTCATTATTCTATACACGCGTGTGACGTAGAAGACAAAGAGAGGAAAAAATAGACATTATTGTATTTCAAAGTTTTCCATGTTGTCTATCGTTACATTTATTGAGGATATATTTTTGTAGATATTTATCAAGAATGTCTATGCTTTAGTATATTGCTGAAATTTGGCATAGATGTAGAACTTAGCCTGGAAGAAGACATAGGCTACTTACTTTTTTTAAGTCCGCGCGGAATTTAAAGTCGCGAGCGACATGTAAAATAGGTCGTTGATCCAAAATTATTTATGATCGAAATATATACAAATACATTTTACATTTATCCCGTCGTATTGGAATATAGGCCGGGCTAGTCATGTAGATGGGGCGCCGAATCGCATGGAAATTCGATGTTTTCTTTACCTACAGCATTACCTATTCTGAGGCGTCCTTTGTATTTGGCTAAGGGTATATTTACATTGCGGCAACGTCGCTTTCCACCGAACGTACATCAGAATTTGAATTATGTTTTAATAACTATATTACGATTTATAATATTCTTTTCATCAGTAATTTTTAGTCGCTTTTAGTCAAATTGTAAACAACCTAATATAAAACGTGTTGAATAATAACAGATTTAGTTAGGATAAAGATTTTTATGAAATAAGTATATGTACGTTACAGCTTTATGTGTTCACGTAATAATGATTAAGATTCTGTACGATATTACCATAGAGGCTAGACAAAGTGCGCTTCGAAACGATTCCATAGCGAACTTCAAAAGTATGGAACTGACAAGTGTATTATCGAAAGTTAATGTCAGTTCATTTATGAAGTTTGTTATAGAATCGCTTCGGAGCGAATGCATTTTGTCTAGCCCTCTTAATAAAGCATATCTCCATGTGATACGTTTGTTAAACTACATTAACCATGTAAGAGTAACATCGGTTGTCACAAGATGGCGGTCGCACGTACGGAACGCGCCGCCACATCGCGTGAACGGAATTCCAAATCCAAAGTCGAAGGGAGGTTTTTAAAGCTCTCGGTATATTCGACTGGCTCTTTAGCAAATATAACTGGATTGTGACTGGAATAAGCGGCAATTGTTAAGTTACGCTGCAGCTGAATAAAGAGTTTGTTAGCCAGACACGGCGTTAGCGCTACGTGAAATTTTATTGAGATTTTGCACGTCCGATGACGATAAGATTCTTAAGTTGGATTTTCATAGGAGTAGTATTAAACGCTCGAGAATTACTATATTTGTAGACTATCTTTATCGCTTTATCTATGTTACTTTATCATATTTAGTTGTGGTTTAGCCGATCTTTGTTATTACTTTACTTAACTTTTCTTTTTATTTTCTCAGATTTGTTTGAAGGTATCTCCAGAACGGCTATGTGGGTCTCGCTTAAATTTGTCGTAGATGTAGAACGTAGTCTGGAAAAATAAATTACTCATTGGTTTTTCTTTTAATTTTGAGCGGACAGAATAGCGGGGGATAGTGTAACATAAAAGTTAAAAACGGCTTACAATATTTATTTAATATCATTTATTTCTATGTCTTTCTTCACTGGTTTCAAAATAAGAAAATGCTAGTAGTAGTAAAAATGTAAGGCTTGTAATTCTAAAATCCATTTCTTTTTATTTGAATGTAAGATTATATGAAAATAAATTATATATATTTTAATAAACAGTCTGCTTTGATATGCGAATGTAAAGTTAGGTAGAGTCGCTTCGCAATTTCATAACGTCTCTACCCCATACTATAACACTCCAAAATAGAACAAGAAAAATCATAACATGCTTGAGTAGGCGATACATTTCTTCATATCCTCCGTATTCCGAATGAAAAATGCGCAAAGAGTTGACTGCTCCAAACGAGTCTTTCTTACACCCCCTTAAAGGGGGGAACTACAAATCCGCTAGAGGGGGACGACTGTATACGTTAGAGTGAGTCGAAATACTAAACCCGAAAAGATGGATGGTACACACAATGTCACTGGCGCTATGCTGAAATTGTATATTTTATATTCGGTATAAAAAAGGCTTCCACAACATACGATATTAAAAAAGCGGTCCGCATGTGAAATATTTTCTGCGTAGTAGTTACTTATATTGTTGAAGAATTTAATCTTGAGATGACAGCGTGAGTACCTACTTAAGTAAAGGATTATTGGAATGTCTCGGGCTTTTTTTGATTTTATGTCGGATTTTTTGTCCGACAATATTGCGGGCACGATTTTTCCTTGGATAATGTATCAGATTAGATAATATATTGAAGAGATATTTTAATAACATGTTTATTACGAACTCAATATTGGTTGATACATATTGGATATTTATGCCTTGTTCTTCATATAATACATCTTAAGATTTAGTGGAACTGATAAACCTAGCAAATGAATTCTAAATGATGTTTGAATATTTCAAATTCTATTTAAATGAGAAATTAGATTTACACATTCCACTGGCTCATCATCATCATCATCAGTCTATACTAGTCCACTGCTGGACATAGGCCTCTCCCATGGCAAGCCACTGAGCACGATCCTCGGCCACTCTCATCCAGCTCTTGCCAGCTGCTCTGCGAAGATCATCGCTCCACCGACTCTGAGGACGTCCTACGCTACGTTTGCCGACCCGTGGTCTCCATTCAAGAACTCGTCTACTCCAACGGTTATCGGTTCTTCGAGCTATATGGCCGTTTCACTGGCTAATATCATCTATTATCTACTATTTATTTTGGAAAGTTTTAGTGTATAAATTGGTAATACAAACAAGTCTGTTATTAAAGAGTCTGTGATTATATATATAAAAGAAAGTCGTGTTAGTTACACTATTTACAAATCAAGAACGGCTTTACCGATATGGCTGAAAATTGGTGAGGAGGTAGCTTAGAGCCAGGAGACTGGACTGACATAGGATACTATTTATTCATTTTTTTTCGAATTTATGCCTTGAAGAGCTGCTTTTTATTTATCTTACTAATATTATAAATGTGAATGTTTAGATGGATGTGATGTGGATGGATGGATGGGTCTTTGATGATATCTCTAGAATGGCTGAACGGATCTCGATTAAATTTGGCATACACTAATTAAGTTTATATATCCACGCGGAGGGAGTCGCGGGTGACAGCTAGTATTCTTATAAAGGATCAATTGTTTCGATCGGTTTATGATTTTTTATTTCCATTGAATTTGACTTTAAATTTATATTAATACAATAATTGTATCAGAAAAATACGTACATAATTCATCTATGAAATGTAGATAACTGGCTACTATTTTTTTCTTTTAAGTTCAAGTAACTCGCAAAGTCTTTTAAAGGTTCTGTAGATAAATAGGCAAGACATTACCAAAACATCCTTTCTAAGGGATGTAATCGATCATACGAGCTCGATGTTATGGCAGCCGCTATCGTCCTTGTTACAGGAAATAACCCCGTATGTTTTATCTCAGAGTTACGCGCGGAAGATTGATAGGGCATAGGCACTACCACGCGAAGGATGATGCATGATCCTATACTATGATATGCTTTTCAATTTCATATTTTACGACTTAAAACCTTTGCAGCAGCAAATCTAAAGTACCTAACTCTAAAAGCAAGATTGAAAGTCATTCCAAAAATGTTTAAAAGTTTACGCCAACAAAACAAATTCTTCGAACCATTGAATTTTAAGACTGGAGAGTCTTAATTTATAGTTTAGGAGTCACACCATAATTTGAGCCATAAACTTCTAATCTTTGATCTTTCGTTTCTTACTCAAAATTGTGTAATTACTTCAACGTTAAGGATTACCTACAGTAACCATTTAAACACTCTGAGTGTGGCATAAAATATGTTTAAGAAATTTATTTGACCTCATTACGTAGGTCCCAGCGTTGCATTTGCTGCAATTGTTATGTTAATGCATCACAATTAGTGGTGAGCTGGGGCTGACATCTGCTGCAAATTTGACTAACAATAACTCTTTTTATATTCAAATACACCTTTCCGATGCTTAGAGCTCGTAGTTCATGTCCATAACGTTGTATTATAGAAAATTCTAATATCAAAATTTACTAACAGATATCTATGGACAGCCGTGACTTTGCTATTTAGCAAAATTAGGTGGCCATTTTCTTGCTTGTCGTATTTAAAAACACTTAGTTGATTTTTTAATTTAATACGTATTATTTCAAGTAAGAAATATTAATTCTTTTTATTAATTGCAGGTCTTTAATTATAGAATATTTAGTAGATGAAAAGATGGCAATTAAATAATTAAGTTTTTAGGGCTGCAGTAAAAATGTTAACTTACAATGTTGCCAACTTATTTTTTTCACTTCCAAGGCGCAGTGTAAAAGGGTAACATTCATAAATCCTTTACCGGCCTGTCAGCCGCACGCCTAGCCTCCCGCCGTATATTTGTTAGTAAGGAATTTTCTTATTTTTTTACAATACAATCGTTCCAACTGCAATAAACAAACTGATGTCATTTGCATTGGTATCATTTAAAAAGCGTTACTAAAATATCATATTACTTTGGTATGCATGCGTTTTATTTGGTTACCATTGTCATATATTACATCTAGCTGTTAAATCAATCATAAGTTGCATCTCTAATCCTTTCTAAGCGTTCATTACAACGTCGGTGGCTCAGGGGTCAACCACTTGACTTGCAATCTGCAGGTTCTGGGTTCGAATCCCACCATGTACTTATGTGTTTTTCGATTTCTGATTTTCATATGTACAATTATATGACGTTCTTACGGTGAAGGAAAACATCGTGATGCAACCTGCACATATCTGAGAAGAAATTCAAAGATATGTGTGAAGTCAACCAACCCTCACTTGGCTAGCGTGGTTGACTATGGCATAGTCACCCCTAACTTAAGGTAGACTCCGAGCCCATCCGTGGGGATGTATAGTCAGCTGATGATTGATTGATTGATGATTAATTTATAAGCAAGTAAACAGGTTTTATCATTTCTTTAGTACCCAAAGTTAACAAAATACGACTATCATCTTTTAAAACTTTATAAGATGAAAAAAAAATGTTTATTTAAGTGAAATTAGTAGTTTTAAGTATTTTATATTATATTACATGATTACTGGTTTTATTTTGTATTCAAATAGTAACGGAAACGGCACATTTTCCACACCACATCTGGTAAATTTATTTGCTGGCAATGCTCCATGGTGTGTGAAAAGGATAAATGATAGTTGTGCGCATAAAATAAGGATCAATCAGAGCGAGATGACAAGGCGTTTATTGGTTACGGCGTGCAGTTTGCGGCTATCGCTACGAGCCAACTTTGACGTAATTTTCTTGGCGAGCAACGGGTTGATTTTTGTTGGAATTTATATATTATTTGTTTGGATTACTTCACATAGTTAATAGTTTTTTATTATTGTTCCATTCGATTTAGTGATCAGACACAAATTTTAATATTAAATTACATATAAAACAAAATACCTAAAGCTTGATTTTTAATCAGAGCCGCTTTAGTTTCCGTAGCCTTTCTTTTTATAAGCGATATTCAATAATAAAGCAAAATTATATAAGTTTAGAAAGAATACAATGAGAAAGAAAACCTATAACAGTATAACAAAGAAATATATTATATTATAACAAAACCTTTCCCTTTCTTTCGATTCCTTAATAATGTGACGTAGGAAATACTAATTTATTTGAATCATTTTTCGTCCTTTCACTTAGGGCACCACTTAGTGTATATTTAGCATAACAAATATACACTAAAGTTTTAAATAAAGAAGTGGCGTTATTCGTTCCAGAAATATGTTACGATAACATATTTTTAGCTGACTTCAAAAAGAAGATTCATCAATTCCTTTGTATTTTTATACTAACATATTCTTAGTATAAATAAATAAGGTATCCGTCAATTTATATTTAGTTGAAGACGTCCTCATAAAATGGGATCATTACGAATGTATCGGGCTCCGTGAAGGATAAATGTATCTCGTATTTCTACACACTATCTTACAAAAGGCAAGGAACACTAGATCAATACTTCGCTTTATGCCGCACATGTGTCATACGGCGCGGAACAAGAACAACAGATGCGTGGAGTGTTTCGTCAAAAAATATTTTTACTGTAGAATATATAATAATATTGGGCATGGTAGGACAATTATTTAACTGTTATTTCACTGAACATATTAATATATTTTTATATTCACACAAAAATGTTATTTGTTTTTTATTTGTGTTCGTACTCTTGTAAAAAAATAAGTTGACGTGATTTTGTATCCGTAAAAAAAGGCGGTAGTTAATTAAAAAAGACTAACTAAAATATTTTTATTGTCAAATCAATCGAAAATTAATTTCTTTATCCTCAGAAGCACACAAATAAATAATATTCATTCGAATACTTGTAATTGTACTAACAGTTTTATTAAAAAAATAATTTTATACTAATCGACTCCATATCTTTTTAGTTTAGCCCGTGATAGATAATGTGGTACTCGCATATGCGAGGGGTGGAGGGTGTATGAGGGGTTGTTTTGTCAAATGCCACCCGGGAAAGTAGGGAAAACTCACGATTTCTGAGACGAGCGCGACCTTTCTTTTAACGACTATTTTTCTCACAGATATAGCGAGGTTTCTCTTCCAATTTTACTCACCATCTCTTGAAACATCTTTGTGATACAAAGAAATGTTTTATTATTGTAAATAACCTTATAATGAGTCTTATATATATTTCTAATATATTTTTTTAAGAAATGTATATATTTTTATGTAGTTTTTTCATAGAAAAAAGAAATTTAAATGTAATTGAAAATTATTATTGATTTTTTTATAATATTCGGTAATCACGTAAAAATTAATAAAAACTTAGCTTTTTTTCTTTTACTTTAGAGTGTGAGTAGTCTCAGAGAACTCTTCGAAAAGAAGTTTATGAACAAAATATAACCGTTCGTTTACCTTTCTCATGAGATAAGGCTACGACCTGAGTGTTACTAAAAAGCGGTTTTAAACGAATTTAATTCATAATTATCGTGTTCGGCTGAAAATTAATGAAATATTTAATAACATGAAATCACCCCAAAAAAATAGCTGAATTAGCGAGGTGACCGTTGCCCATAGACATACGCAATTGGATATGCGTTGCCTACATTTAATCGCCGGAGGAGAGGATGTACAGAAAGAAAATATTTTCCCTTCCTATGCATCCTCTCATCCGGAAAGTCCACTTCTACTTCCCATCCTTTCCTTATAAGAAAAATAGTAGGAAGGGAAAGAGGACTAAATTAGGCCTCCGGGACGCACACTCATCAGACGAAACGCGGAATTTCTTCCACTTCACGCCTGTCTTCTGTGTGGTCGTGGTATTTCACCGGGCGAGCCGGGCCAATTCGTCCGATGATGTGGGCTCTACCACTGTTAAAATATCTGTAACGGTACAACAGCTTAACAGTGTGTGTATTGTACGCATTAGATATAGATATGATATCAAATCTTATAGATGAGTGTAAATCGCTATCTCTTGTACTGTGCTCTTACCCAACACACAGTATGCCCGCAAACAAATATATTGTTGGTAAAAGTTTCCCCCGACTTCTTAGAGTGGTTTCTGAACTTACACAGTCATAAGTTGCACATCCAGCCTCTGTGAATATCTCATTTTATTTATAACGTCTTTTATACGAAACTTTGGCTTTTGAACGTATAGTTATTTGACTGGTATATGTTCTCGCGTTCACAAACTTTGGCACGACTCCTATTTGTTAGCAGTTTGTTAGACAAAGATAAGAATTTGTTACGTTTCTTTATTTTTTAACATATGTGAGATTTTCTTTTAACAATAATTCTGTAATTTTAGCTATAACTTAAGTTTTAAGGAGTAGGTATTAGATGAAAAAGAGATCCTTTAAAATAAATTTTACTAATTTTACTGTAAAATCTACAAATGAAATTAACATATTTGTCATAATTAGAAAAAATCTACTTCTGTCAGTAAGCTATTGGTTTTTAATTCCAGATTTAAAAAAAAAATACGCATTTAATTTATACGTGCATGTTTAATAATAGTCCTTGCACACAACCCCAAGATAGTCGACAAAATATAGAACATTCATCGGCTGACAATAAATTATCAATACAATACAGGATCGTCCCCGTTACCTCGAGTACCACTCAAAGGATTACGACTATCGTCACCAGATCCATATTCTAAAATCGTTACAACTGATTAGTTTATTTAAATAGGACTTTATTGGCCGTAACGCGACTAATGTTGTGTGAATTTGAAATTGGAACATCGTCGTGTTGTCAGATATAGTGCCCGCCATTTTGGATTTATCAAGAAGTTTTCTCAAGCTTTAAATAATCATTTTATGTTCTATTTGAATTGTTGATATATTTATATCAGTAAATAACATTTATCTACTAAGAAATAAAAAAAAGAATTATTTTTAAATGACTTTAGAGTTTACATTGTTTACTTTTTATTTTTTAAACAAGCGATGTGTTTTAATTTACTTTCACTTTTGGAACAATGTAAAGAAATTTTACAAAATGTTTTTTTTAAAACAAAGTTTGAAATGAATAAGAAATAAAATGAATACAAAAACAGTGCGATGTTGACGTTCTTATTTACGAACGGTTTTAAGAATGTAGTTTGTGAATGAAAATTATTGTATTTTTTTTCGCGAGTCGACGCTGTTTTAAAATGCATTTTCTTTAGGGTTGAAAGTGAAAGTAGACAAGATTGTGGCACGGAAGAATACAACAACAATTGGTTTACATTCCTAAAAATATTCGTTAAGACTATTATCATAGTCTAAAGATATCTTATTAAATAATTTTATAGTCTAAGAGCCAGCAGAAAAACTTTTCATCATCAAAAACCTTTGATAAAAATATGTTTCATTTGGTTATGAGATGAGTAAAGATCAGTCTCCTGTACTATTTTTTATCGTATGTACTGATTAAATCCATCAAAACATCTGTGTTAAAACATGTTGTTGTCTCTGTTTTACATTAGGAATGAGAAAGAGAGTGAGATATTTTATACAGATATTTTAGCACTAGGAAACCACATTTAGAATGAATTTTAAAGAGTTGATGTCACATTTCTTTCTTTTATCTAAGAGCCATCCATCTTTACAATAGTAAAGCTATAAACACGTACTTCTTTAGTTTAAAAAAGGTTATTAGAAAAAAATGTCAGTTAACTTAAAAAGAGGGTTGTACACCGCGGGACAACAAAAACTACATTAACGGTCATATTTCAAGGTTTTGTCAACAATAATAAATGTATATTGGTTTTAAAGATTCACCTGATAACATTTTTATGATATGTAAAATTTCAAGTTAAAATATTTTGTGCTATGCTAGTTGATTTTCATATTTAACTTGATTAAAATAAGGTCTAAATTACGTTATAAAATCTCTACTTCTGTGAGGTCAAACTAATTGATGCTAATAGAATGTTTGATATCATTTATGCAGGTGTAATAATTTATAATACATGCTAAAATAAACCTTAATATCAAAGGTTAAAATTAAAAATTGATTGGAGTATTAATAAACTAAAACAATAACATGAAAATTGTGTATAAAGTAATTAAGAATCATGACATCGCATGATACAAGATACCCGATTACTTACAATTTCTATTCAATGTTTGATTTAAATAAAATTATCTTTTAAAGCTGATACGAAAATAAAGTGACTCTATTAATATTAAAATGTTCTCTATTAAAAAATATAATTGAACTTCGTTACGTGGGATGTTACAAGTTGAGAGACCCCTACCGGCTGCCGTCCAAACCTTTGTCGAACATGAATACCATAGATAAAATATTACCCACATTTTTTAAACACGAATAATACGCATAAATTTATCTATCCATAGATTATAGAAGGGTTTAATAACCTATAAATCAGTATTTTAAACAATGGATAGTCAAATTCTATACAATAGGATGTTTCTCATTGTGAATAGTTGGGAGCACTTTTTTTTTGCTACCATAAACCCGTGAAATGTTTGTTTTGTTAGTAAGTGTAGTGGCGTCCTTTTTTTTCTATGCTATATTTTTTGCATCAATATTTGTTCAATACGTCGATGATTGCAATAATAAGGGTTTTTTGTGTGTGAAGTGTGTTTTTGTAGCAAATATTTGGTTTAAATTGTCTGTTATCGGCTTGTTTATGTAAACTATCATCTTTTATTAGTGAAGTGACATACCGCGAATATAAAATCGTTTGATAGAGTTTAGATTTTTAATTTTATAAATTACTGGGGACACAGCAGGACCTCTGCTGAGTTGAACATAGCCTAAACAACAATTTCAATGCTTTTGATATTTTCGTTACTTTTTGTGAAGTATAAAATTTTAAGTAAATAAGTTGAGAAGTAACATTTAACTGTAATTTGTAAAGGAAAACAAAACAGTGATTTTTTATTTAAAAGAGGTCGTTCGTCGACCGATCTTAAAAGCCGGTTTGATTAATACGAAAGATGTGCCGTGAGATAAAGGGGTCCGAATGAATGGGAACTATCAAAATGGCATCCCATTGAAGAAATCGAATCACCGGAAGGGTTTGAGCGTCTGTTACAAAAGAATTGACTTCCGGTCCATCGGGCGCATTGTGGTTACGAATATTAATAATCATAGATAATAAAGAACATAATTCTATTAGTTTTATTATTAACAAGCAAAAGCATATGTTGCAACGCAAATCTAGAAAAAAAAAACAAAAATGACCCAATTCCGGTAAAAAAAAATTCAATAAAACAAAAAAAAACCCTTTTTTTTTCATTGCGTATTCTCTTCTGTAAAAAAGCCTAAGCAATAATAAATTCTTCGATATTATAGTAAATATAAAATTGTCTATTTTAGTGATGTGACTCTGCATGTGAACTGAGACATCGATATAAACCAATTCACGTGTACACGTAATATGTAACTACATATCTTTAATATAATTTCGAATGTACAAAGCAATATTTTTTCTTTTGATGTCGAATAGTATTTATAATGAAGTAAAAGTATGTTTTTAAAGAGTATATCATAGTATATGAAATTGAAAGATATCTTTCTGTAAAACCGTGGGTTTCTGAGAAAAGAGAAAAGAAACTCAATTTAAAACATATTGTTATCCATGTTTTGCCAAAGATAATGACAGTGATGATGTTTTGTTTTATACAGAGGTTTTAGCCTCAAAAGCCCATCATAAACATACAATCGTATGATTACATCAGTCAGTCGTGTGTTGAGGTCGTCATCAAATTATGACTTCATGTTCATGAGCTACATAAAGACAGAAAACAAAGTCTTACTTAGATGCACTGTGTACAATATCTTATAGTCCTAAAACAACTCTTTCTTAAAGTATTTAGTAAGCTTAAGATGATGAATTTTATTTTACGATATTTTAACTGTAACCTTCCATGTTCTACAAAAAAATCTTAACTGACAGATAGTCGACAAAGGTTGATGCATCTCGAAGCTCACTACACGGTGCTTACCTCCATAATCTTTATTAATACGGCCAATTCATCAACCCCGAAAGTCGTTACCATGACAATAGGGTACCCTTTTTATAAAATAAATAATAAACTAAAAATTATATGCAAATTCACGACCCATAAGTTTCTATAGAAATAGTTTAACCCTTTGCCGGCTATGGGGGACAACAAAAAATAGTAATAATTTATTCACGTTGAAAGATACAGAGGTCACGGGATAATTTTGGTCGCATTCGAATATGTTCAACATTGGTGCACAGACGTGTTTAGTGTATAAATATTACATGCATAGTGTCTAGAAATCAGTGATGTTTTAGTGCACAAATTTAATAAAAAATCGGTACGTTTTTTTCTTTTTTACAATCAAAGGTAATGTCATTATGTGGCCAATATTTATCTTGATATTACTATTTACATTTTAAATGATGATCCTATGATTTTTCATCTACATTTTGGGTAGACAATAACAAAAATTAATAATTGTTCAAACATTCTTATTAGAATCCATATGTAAAGTCTTCAAACGTCGCAGACAAATTATGTTGCTCTTTTTCAATTCTTGATTTAAAAATAAAAAGATAAATATATTAGTAAAACAAGATTAACGAATCTTAGACAGTAGGATCGTAAAGACTGTGTCACCCCGAACAATAGACCATATTCAGACAAAATGTAGAGATCATATAGAGAAGTAAACTTACTAATATTAAAAATGCGAAAGTTTATATGGATGTTTGTTTGAAGGTATCTACAGATCTCGATTAAATTTGGCATACATATGAAACATAGTCTTGAAGAACACATAGGCTACTTATTTTTTTTCCGCGCAAACGGACTCCCGGGCGACAGCTAGTATATAAATTATCTATGTACACAATATTCCGTTAGCGAGATATTTATTCCGTCTAATATATAATTTATTTCGACGTATCTCAAAAAGAATAACTCAAGATATATTCCGTCGTGTATACCTTTTAAATAAATTGATATAAACAATATCCTAATGGATGTAACGCGATATATTTGTCAATACATTTTCCATCGCATCTATGAGTCCTATATAAAAGAAATATGTCCAAATTACGAACATTCTAAATGTACTGATCTCACGAAACATTAACATCAAAGGAAAATATACTTTATTCTTAAAACATAAAGTTTATTTTACTTTGTCAGTTAGTCAACTGTTATGTCCTTATAAATTTGCCCGTGTCCCTACACTGTTTGCGATGTTTGATCGATTGACAAGTCGGGGGTGGGGTTTGGTAATAATATTGCCCCCAAATCCATCGGCAAAGTGTTGTTAGTTCGTTTTACATGTTTACCATGTTGTCCGAGGGATAAATATCATTACATAAGCTATCGAATACAGCCAATATATTACTATTAATAAAATGTTATTTTGTTTATAAATTTTTATCTATTCCTAGCTGTCGCCTGCGAAGTAGCATATGTGTTCTTCCAGACTTCTATATGTGTGCCAAATTTCATCAAAATCCGTTGAGTCAACCATTATACCTTCAAACATCCATCCATATGCAAACATTCGCATTTATAATATTAGTAAAATTAATACAGCATTTAAGTCCGCCTTAGATGAGTATGGATTTTTATTTGCCAAGACTTACGGTGTTCGTGATTTCTTAAACGGATAAGAGACTTTTATCTAATAGAAAAGTTTACCCCAACTGTTAAAAATAGCTTAAACATAAAATTGAGAAATTAATACTAATATTATAAAGAAGAAAGATTTGACTGTTTGTTTGTGTTGAATATGCTCTAAAAGTACTGAACCGATTGGAAAAATTCTTACACTGTTGAAAAGCTACACTATCCCCGGATCACATAGGCTGTATTTTTTAGTAGATCCTTTTAATTCCGTGCGTCAAAGTCGCGAGAATCTGCTAGTTAGGTATAAGAGAGTTTACCTTTGTTTATATGACGATATCTTAAACATAGTATAATCATCATCAGCTCACTATACGTCCCTACCGAGGGGCTCGGAGCCTACCCTAATTAAGGGTGATTAGGCCATAGTCAACCACGCTGGCCAAGTGCGGGTTGGTTGACTTCACACATATCTTTGAATTTCTTCTCAGATATGTGCAGGTTGCATCACTATGTTTTCCTTCACCGTAAAAATGTCGGATAAATATGTAAATCGGAAATGGAAAAACACATTGGTACATGGCGGGATTCGAACCCAGGATCTGCAGATTGCAAGTCAAATGCAACATAGTATAATATGTTATGGAAAATCTCTTCGTCCATTTATTAGTTTAATATTTGTTGTGAAAACAGTAGATTAACATACCTATTTAAAAAGGTAGTAATAAAATGACTCCCCGTTGAGAATAAATCTATATTTAAATCAATAGGGTAACATTAGGCATACTATCTCTAAATGTTATCATCTTAAAAGTAATAAAATTATATGTCTTATATTTTAATTGGAACAATATAACAAGTTTGAATGTTTATGAGAATTATAATGTTAAAGATAAAAACAGCTTTAAATACTGGCCGTATAGATAGCCATAGATAATAAATAAAAAAAAATAGTAATCTAGTCATTGTCAAAATGCAAACTCCTTACTGGAGGAGGGATGTAGGCGTTGTTTATTTTTGAGTACACATTACCTTTTTTCGTTTATTAAAAAGACAACAACAATAATAAATTGCGACGCTGACGAGTTTGTAATGATTTCAGCAATCGGTATAACATCTAAAAAATTGTTAATTTAAATTTTGAATATGCAATTAACGTGAATCTATGAAATAGTGCGAAAAAAAACACTAATCATAGCATACCAATATTATAAATGCGGATGGATGGATGTTTGTTAGAAGGTATCTCCAGAACAGTGAACAGATCTCGATGAAAATTTCCAAACATATAACATAGTCTGGAAGAACACATCGGTTATTAAGTATGTTTTTTTAATAGCGCGCGGACGGAATCGTGGGCGTCAGCTAGTTTCCAAATCATTTTAACGTCTACAGATAATCGAGCGGTAGCTGAGGCGATTAAGCAAGTTCTTTATTAGGCATCTTTTAAATACAAACAACAAAATAAAATTTTACGATCCAAGTCATCCGTCGTTAAAGAAAATAGCTTCGCGTTCGGTTCCCCGTTTGGTCATGCTATAAATTACCAGTGCACGTGAAAGACGAGAGAAGAGTTTTATATAATTAAAGACAAGTTTCTTTCGTCTTACATTGTAGGATAAATGCATTATTTGTTGTCGGAGGTTAAAAACTTTGACTATAAATGAAAGGATCTGTCAATCGCGTGCAAATTAAAAGAATAATAAGTTCTAAACTTGCATGCTTGTGTGTAACGTCTTTATATTTTTGATTCGAGAGCATTCGTAAATAAGTATTTGTTTTTTCTAACCTCGGCGAAAAGTAGCAGAATTTTTTAAGTACAACGGCAGTTCTTGATCTAGTCCTTTCATCTTTAGTCAAAGTTAAAAATAAATTGGCGGGATGTTTCGCGGGCAAATTGACATCACACAAGATATGAAGTCATTAATCAGATTAAAGATTACGTGCATTCGAGAGGATACGTCAGTTGCTGCGTACTGGCCGCAACGACGGTTTTGTTTTTTTAATTTGATTCAGCGAAGGCAACAAAGAATGGATTGTGAGACTAACTTTTCAGATTTTTGACATTATAAACGGAAAAAAAGAGTTTATTTGAAATATAATAATTGAATTACGATTTTGATTGTGATAAAGAATTTGTTTTAATTGACTAAATCACCCTTAACTTATGGTAGGCTCCGAGCCCCTCGGTGGGGACTATAGTGAGCTGATGATGATGATGATGATGACTAAATCTAACGAGATGTAATATCACTACGCTGACTTTATGAGATATAAAAGAGAAAAAAAAATGATTGTTTAAACTAAAGATAATAATATTTTTTAGGAATGAGATAGAGTTTGGGAAATTACGATTAGGTAAATCTTATACAGTTAAATTTTGTCAAAGAAGTTATCGATTTTGTCGTCAACCCTACAGTTATCCATGTGTTCGTTATATACCTTTGTGTGCGTCGGAGGGTCGAGGTATGAGGGTGGGTCTCAAACTATTCTCTATACGTATGAAATGGGTACGTATATAAATTATATGTCGTTCACCCCATCAATGGGAATTTACCCTTCGATTTTACATCATTCCCCGATCGGAACTACTCGGTCAAAGTTTTTATTTGCCTTATCTATATCTTAAATCCAACCTGGCGGTCTGTCTACAATATGTCGGTCTTCTGATCGATTTCAATTAATTTTTTATGAAATAATAAAAAAAATTAACCCGAAAAGAGGTTATAATTTCGCCTAAACTTTTTAAAGAAATATCTTTTTTCAATTGTTTAAAGCTCTACATTTAATAAAAATTTAATTATAAAATACTTTTCTACTAATTTGATAAAACCTCGAACATTGTCATCGCCATATAAAAAGAAATATAAATGTTTGACATTCCAAATTCAAATTCACCGAAGATGAATTCAGCTGACAAGTTTTTTCATCCATAAATGTCATTTATTTTTAATTTTTAATCAGGCTACGGCAGAGACAATATAAACATTATGTTCAATCGAAAGTATAATTAATTAACGATGATCCGAAGTCATTCATATTTCAACAGTCGACGATAAAGAAATCTGTTATCGGGTCCATGTTAATTTATTATAGCAACGCGTTATTAATAATTTCGACGGCTGGGAGTTTGCTTTTTTATCGTATGATTGACAGTATAATAGTAGTTAGTGCTTTTACCAAGATAATTAGCGTTAAAGTGTAAGACATTTAAGTCTTAGCGATCTTTACAAATGTCACAACTCGTTATCAATACCCTGACGATAGCAAAAAGGTCCAACGGCATTTTGATGCACTCTTTCAATTTTTTACTCGTCTTGTTTACTAACTTTATAACCAGTAACAAAACTGGATCGAAATGAAGTTGCCTTGTGAAAATGTCAATAAAGTCATTTACGCTGCGTTCGTTTGTATCAAGTTATGTATTGACTAACCGTGAATTTCTTTCACATTTATCCAAAAGAAAGACAGGGATAACTATAGTTTTGTACAGATACTTCAACAGTAGAGATTAAACGTTATTATGGAATTAGGCTTCGTAAGTTTTATAAAATACTAGCTGTCGCTCGCGATTCCGTCCGCGCGGGATTAAATATAGATGTTGACCGATTTTCAGACCTACTCAATATGCTCAGAAAATTTCATGAGAATCGGTCAAGTCGTTTCGAAGGAGTATGGGAACGAAAATTGTGACACGAGAATTTTATATATAAGATATAAGTCAAAACGTTTTTATTATATTAGAGGCAACAATACTAAATTCAATGGTTAATAAAAACTCATATAATTCTCATTAGAATGTATGTTTTTTTTATCAGAATAATGTCATATGAAGAAAAGTATTAAAAGATACAAAAGTTAAGGAAAGTAGGACTATTAAAGTTCCACTGTAATAGTAATGAAGTTAAGACGTCAAAATATGCAGTAAAGTTATGTAAGAATGACTTACCACTGTCTGTCGACAAAGTTTCAGTTCAGTTTCGTTTACAGCGGCGCGTAATATTATTTTTAAACACATAGAACACGTTGAAACTAAAAACAAAAATATCAAAGTATCTGGCTGAAGAGAAATACAATGAAAAAAAAAGAAAAAAAATCTAAAGTCAAATTCAAATTTGGAATTCGGAGACGCGCTCCCGAAGGAAATTCGAGAAAATCGTCGTCTCCAGGCGGCGAACGGTGAGCGAATGTCCCGCTCAAACCGCGCTACAATTTCCTCAGCGAAAACCAAATCGACTGCGCCGTATAAGCATAGGGAAGGGTGGTTTTTCCTTCGAATTTCATAAGTATCTACCTTTCTTTATATCCAAGCGCAAGAACTACGCTCACCCCTTGAGAATACCTCGTGAGACTCGATCACGGAATCACAATGCTGTAGTCTTACACGACTACAAAGCTACAATAGAAAATCGATTCTATGTCCTTATAAATAGAAATCCAAATCAAGTCAATATTAAATAGCTTTATGTCTTTTTTACATTTTAAATTTGTCTAGTAAGGCAACGGTAACATAGATAAAATGTATTGGGTGGTGAACAGCAATATATTTATGTATGTAGATTCGTGTAGGTTCACGAGTAAGATACGACGCGGGCTTCGTTCCATACGACTATAGGCTCTTATTTTTATGTTAGTACGAAATGAAACAGCTCACTTCGTAAAAATTCCACGGCCATGTGTAATAATTTGACATAAAATATGACATTGTATCGAATAGGTTATGTCAGGTTTCCTATTATATCGTATGTCTTTTATTTTCATCGGCTTCAACGAATAATAAAATTAAGAAGGTTTCATTGCGTCTAATACGCGTGAAATTCATAATCAACGTGTTAATTTTAACGCCTAAAGGTGACTAATCGTGTGCACATTTGCACGCATAAATAAATTTTACGATTCAACGATAATGGCGATATGAAAATTAGCTTCAAAGAGACACAAATTAAAAAGGTCTTGACCGAATTTAAGCTTCGCTTAACCCGATTAAAGCGAGGGCGACAATCTTAAATAAACGTGAAATTATATAAGCAACAAGTTTCATTCATTCATGTAAGGGAGAAAGCGATTCAATTAGAAAGGGAAGGAGAGGAATTTAAAAAGTGAACGCCCGGAAAGTTAGGCGGGAAAGCTCCGTGCTAATAACCTGTTGCTTCCGCGGCTAAATTAAATATGGGCGCGAGATGCGAACTCAAAAGAACTGGCTATCGATAAAAAAAACTTAGCATTCCCTTCTAGTGTCTTTATACACCCTTCGAACTATATTTCTCATTTCATTTTTTATATTGGATCTGCATAAAACAAGTCTCAAGATTGAACACATTTATCATTTCACAATTTATAAGCTCGACTCTGCCACCCTAAGAGAACGTTTTGGAGTGCTATCGTGAAATATCGATAAAGCAAAACGCTGACGTAGCAGACACCCCTACGCCTATTCCTTGGCAAAGGGAGCGAATGAAATAGCATTATATAAGATATTATAAAACAGATAGAGACAAATGCAAAGACCGCGACGAGATAAGTGCTCTAATTTATACTCAAATTGCGAACGTCGTCACAAGAACCATGTGCTAAATAACCTTTTCATATTTAAAATGTCTTACGTTTGAGCTTTTTTGTATTCAATTTTGCACTTTATTATGTAAACAATTAAGCTTTAATTAACAAATGTTTTATTTTAAGTTAAATTATCTCAAAAATTTTCATTTTAAAGAACGAAACGTGGTGTCAGTGTGATGAATTTTATCAATGTGAGTCGTATTCTGTTTCTATAAGGTTGTTTTTTGTTTATGGTTAAAGTTTGCAAATTAATACATCAGATTTTAAAAGAAAGCCCGTGCATACTAACTAGGGCTGTGTCAAGGTTAAATTGGTGTAGGTATTACATTAGCGAGTCGGTTACTGGGTTAACTGAGACTTTAAGGGGTGGCTTTATGCAATTTGCGGTTAAGAAAACTCCTTTAACGTTTCTTTGTTTGTCGAGTTCCTTTTGTATTAATTTATATTTGGTTATTCTTTAAATGTAGAACAGTTTAAGTTTAAGATTTGATCGGAACTAACTGTGGCAAACCTATTTTGATGGTGATGTATTGTAGTCGTAATTAATATTTCATTGTTTTGGAAAATGCCATTTAAAGTTTTCACTTTTGATAGAAATGTGAGCTTTTATAGAGGTTATAGCTCTTGTTAAGAGTGAGAAACTTGTTTAAGATTAATTTTATTACTTAGTACAGCTTTTAATTTTTTGGTTTTAAATTAGATTTGGTTTATTATTAGGTTTTTGGAAATATACTTTACTAGTAGTTTCCTATATTACCTGGTAGAGTAGCTTTCCAACAGTGAAAGAATTTTTCAAATCGGTTTAGTAGTTGGAAAGCCTATACAATGCAAACAATCAAATCTTTTTCTTGTTGTTGTATTTTTTACAAAAAATTTTAGCATTTTTTGTTGTAAATATTTCTTTTACCATTCCAACTAAAATCTAGGCTTGAGCTAGGATGTGGTTTACGACAATAATCAAATGGCGGGATTTGAACTGCCGACCTTGTAATTCTGTATCCTTAACCATTACGCTATTGACGCTTTTTTATATTATTATTATTTAGTATTGCAAACGTATTCATTTATTTATCACATTTTTAATATACTTTATTTCATATACAAAAGAAATATACAAAATATATTATATTAAAAATAGAACACCACCGTCTGCGGAATCCCACGACTCAAACAACCAGTGGTCAGGACTGCAGACAGGAACCCTCTCACGATACGTACGGATTCTAGGATAACAGTTATAGTTATTATTTATATTATTAGTAAGATAGTTTAATAGTTATAATCATATTAAGTAGTTTTCGCTTATTTCTATTATTTAAATTTGTAAGGAAAGTCTAATACATATGTAGCCATTAGCTTATTAGAAGAATATTATTCTAAGTTTGGAATGTCCAATGTTATATATCAAATACACAAATATATCAGTCATAATAGTGGTTTCCTTCAGCAATATCTTTCAGAAAGCAGTAAGATCATTAGTAAAGTTATTCTGAAAATTTAAGTGGCTCATTTCAAACTAGAAGCAACTAAAGCCTCCCAGTTGGCATCGACTGGCATTATCCTATGCTATATCAACGAACAGTAAATAATAATAATTCCGTATCCACATACGATCCGTGGCTGCATATTGTCGCCTAACAAGCAACCCTTGAGAGGTCGATGGGGGAGCACTACGTTTGCGCTACACAAGTAGAAGGGAGTATGTGAAATTCTTATCGTAAAAGTAACTGTACAGAATTTTAAAAGCATTGTTTAAAACTACTAATTCTTGTTATGACATTACTAAACATGCTTAAAATCATTAAATGAACACTAAGGGTGAACCTTAAGGTAGATTAATAGAGGGAAATCTAAATGACGATTAAACAATGTCATAAGTTACCCATCGTACTAATTGCAAAAAATCAGAAAACGTGAAAAGTAAAATCTTACATTTTACTTCTTACTATATTTTACTAATATTATAAATGCAAATGTTTGGATGGATGGATGGATGTTTGAAGTTATCTCCAGAACAGCTGTATGGATCTCGCTGAAATTTGGCAAAGATGTAGAACATAGCCTGAATTAACACGTAGGCTACTAATTATGTATTTCTTAATTCTGCGCGGACGTAGTCGTGGCCGACAGTTAGTTTGTTACAAAATTGAACAGCAGTTAACCTGAACATGTATATAATTAATACAAACTCTAACATGTTTTCTAAGTCGTTAATTACTACTACAGACTAGATAACATAAACATTATTGAAGGAAATTTGCATTTGCAACATTACGAAGGCAGTCCGTGTTGCCTGTCAAAACGAATGGGAAATATGCGAGAAAGAGTGACTGGATAACAAGCACACACACACATAAATACACACACACTACACGTGGGGTCGAGGCGGCCATCTTGAAAACCATTCACTATCGGAAAATTTAGTTTGGCTCAAAAGGAATTGGAAATAAATAAAATTGAGACGGCTCGTTGCGGGGAAGGTAACTCGAATGGTCGAAGTTAGTTATCGTATAAATGGCTGGACGTAAGCGAAAGCGAGCGAGGGAAATTCTAGTAGTTAAAATAAATAAAAAGCAAAACTATTTAATTTCATCTATTTAGAATTAAAAATATTTGCGAAATGTTTTGACGACAATGTAATTTATAATAATTTAATGGCACTTAGGACTTTACGTCATATACGCTATAATTTTAAAAAGTAACAAATTATCCTTTATAACCCAATTTAATTATAATTCATAAAACATACATATGTGTTGGTTGAGATCATACATTATTGAGTTCGTATTTGCCAAAAAACAGCCGATAAAGTTTCCAACCGAGACCAGGCAAGGAAAGTCATTTGGTAGTCGATTTAGTACGCGCTTATTTTCGGCTATCCGGCTAGAGGGACCAAAATCGAGCAGCGAATGAAACAAACACTTCGTATTCTTATGAATAGTGATGTGACAGATGTTAAGCATATCGACAAGTCGATAAATCAACATAGATTTAGATTTACACAGTGGTAGAGCCCACTTTAACATCTTCGCACGAATTCGCGTCAAGTGTAAGCAATTCCGCGTTTCGTCTGATGAGTGTGCGTCCCGGAGGCCCAATTTAATCCTCTTTTTCTTCCCACCCTTTTTCTTATAATGAAAGGATAGGAAGTGGAAGTGGACTTGGATGAGGGGATGCATGGAAAGGGAAAATATTTTCTTTCCGTGCATGCTCTCCTCCTTCGATGAAAGGTAGGCAACGCATATGCAATTGCGTATGTCTATGGGCAACGGTCACTTCGCTATTTCAGGTGGCCGCTCGCTCGTTTGCTTATGATATATAAAAAAGATAATACTCAAATATTTGATAAATCTCAAAGGTCTCGCACTCCTAATTTTATTATTACTATAAATTTATCTACAAAAAAAAATTACTCGTAATAGAATAATCCTGGTCCGTAACAGAACATAGCGATCACTGTTAACGATAAAAACCGTATCTATTAATAAGAACGGTGCTCCACAGACATAAATTTTATGATCTACATTACGCACCTTTTCTATGATAATCAACTTGAATAATTATAACTATGGTGTGAAGCAATAAATTACAAAGTCGTGATGATAACTGCCCATTTGAAAGATGCAAATTTTGCATATATTTTTTAATTGCACACTTCTAACCATATACCTTGAATAAAGTACTATAGTAAAGTTTATTATAGTAATTTGTAGTAGCAATATAAAGAACTGAATGTGTTTTACCCTTTTATTATATAGATGTTAACCGTGAAGTCACTCAAAGGGCAATGGAGAGGGCAATGCTCGGTGTCTCTCTGCGAGATCGTATCAGAAATGATGCTCAGCAGCAGAACCAGAGTAACCGACATTGCCCGAAGAATTGCAAACCTTAAGTGGCGATGGGCAGGCCACATTGCCCGCAGAACTGACGGCGGATGGGGCCGAAAAGTCCTAGAGTGGCGGCCGCGGACGGGTCGACGCAGCGTAGGTAGGCCTTCCGCACGATGGACCGATGATCTGGTCAAGGTTGCGGGAGTGCACTGGATGCGGGCGGCACAGGACCGGGCATTGTGGCAATCGATGGGGGAGACCTACGTTCAGCAGTAGACAAATTTAGGCTGATTATGATGATGATGATGATGAACCGTGATCGTATTCTTACAAAGTGATAGTGATAGTTTTTTCTTGTTAATAATTCTTTTTTAATTTCTATAGAGTTATCGATAGTTTATCTCATCACTATAAGTAAACGTACAAGGAAGCGAATCGCGTCGAAGCGAAGAATTTCAGGGGCACTATAAATGTGTACAGTTTTGTTCCTGACGTCTCTCCATCAATTACGAATTTCCTAAAGTAACACTCTAGCATAGCGGCCCATTTGTTTTTATTTATGGCCCGACTTACTGGCGATAGGGTTTGCCCCGACTTTGTACTTACATACTTCAATTTGTTTGTATGTGTGATGGAAAGCTTTGATGTGAAATAAAGCTGGTAATGCAGTTGTTAGAATTGTAATAGTAACTTACATTGTTACTTTTTTTATATCATAAGGTGGCAAACGAGCGAGCGGCCAGCTGAAATCGCTGAAATAGCGAAGTGACCGTTGCCCATAGACATACGCAATTGCATATGCGTTGCCTACCTTTAATCGACGGAGGAGAGGATGCACAGAAAGAAAATATTTTCTCCTTCCATGCATCCTCTTATCCGGAAAGTCCACTTCCACTTCCCACCCTTTCCTTACTTACTTACACTTATAATACACTGTTATCTTAAATTTAATGATATGATAAAATTTTAATCTTACTTATATTTATAACGCGAAAGTGTAGATAGATGGATGGATGGAGAGATGTTTTTTTTTTACTAAAAATTTTTGCAGATTTTTTTTGTAAATTTACTTATATTCCAACTAAGCTCTAGGCTTGTGCTAGGATATGGTTTACGACAATAGTCGAATGACGGGGTTCGAACCCCCGACCTCGTAATCAGAAATCCGTACCCTTAACCATTAGGCTATTGACGCTTCAATATTTTATTACAAGGTATCTACAGAATGGCTGTATGGATCTCACTGAAATTTGTCATAGATGTAGAACATAGCCTGGAAGAACACATACGTTACTTATTAAGTTATCTTTTCCGCATTTACAAATATTAAGTTAATGTGTAAATTTTACTTTGATTCCACTGACGTGTAATTACACACAATAAAATTCCTAAAGTCTATTGAGTCCTTTCAAATGTCGTATCACTTCTAAATCGTTAAAAATAATTTAAACGACATAGCACAAATAAATTCACTATGGAATTTATTAACGAAAATTTAGACATCAATAAATTTCTCTTCGTATGATAAAAACTGTCGGTGGCTCAGTGGTCAAGCATTGGACTTGCAATCTGCAGGTGCTGGGTTTGAATCCCGTCATGTACCAATGTGTACAATTATCGGCATATGGGGACGTATAGTGAGCTGATGATGATGATAAAAAACTAACCATTTCATTTGCTTTACAAAATTCACGCAATTCAAACTGGTGAGATAGAAATTAATCAATATTGTTATGGTTATAGGTAAATTATTATTAGTTTTCGCTTATATAAGAGATGTAATGACACATATAACTATTTCAACATTTTTAGAGAAAATAAGAGAGATGAAAATATGTTTCACTAAGAATATTTAATCAGTGTAAACTCACAATAACCACAGGCTTCATACATGTACAAAATGTCTCCGTATTTCGTCGAATGTCTCATAGCCAAAAATTCAAGATCGAGATATGAATTTACCATTTTCTTTATCAAAGAATAACACACACATACAAACTAATAAGGTTTTCTCGTCGCATAATAAATGTCACACTTGCGCAATTGAATTTGTATTATTATTCAATTTTCGACTTTACGACTTTAGGAATACAAATAAAATTCAAAGTACTTCAAATTTGATATCAGTGAAAAAAGTGACTTTATTTTGATAAACATTAAAAAGGCATTTTTATTGCTTATTTTATCGCACATAGGTCCATTTCTGGTTTAAAGTAAAACCTACTATATCCGTAACTGCTCAAAATACAACCTTAGTGGTACAGAATAAAGTCTATATTAGAATGAGTAGGAAACATTGAAGGTATCGCGTGGGTGAGCACGCGTAGTAACAATAGTGTCCGAAAGGGGTTGTTAGTTTTCGGTACACTGCGCATCAGTTCTGCGCAATCGCAAGATGGCGTCGTATTGTTAGCCACGCGCCATTTTTCCACAATTCACGGATAATACTTATTATGTTAAAAATATTTGACCAAATTAACTACAGAATTATAAACGAAGTGTAAGTTTTAAGCCTAATTTTATGGTAATCATGAAAATAATAACAATTATGAAATTGCAGTGAGAAAAGTGTTGTGTTTCAATATAGTCTTGTTGTTTGTGTTGACCTTCATTAAAATGTAACATAGCTGTCGCCCGCGATTCCGTCCGCACGAAATTAAAAAAAAAATAGAAGCCTATGTGTTCTTCCAGACTATGTTCAATATGTATGCCAAATTTCATATAAATCCGTTCAAATTATTCAAGCTTTCGTGTGACATTATACTAAACTGATATATAAACACGGCTAAACACTCACGTATATCCGTCCGGTGTCGGCACCGACTAGTTTCGAGCCCATCGGGGATGCGGCATAATACCAGTACCACTCATCCTGATGAATTATACAAGTTTCTTGTAACTTACTTGAAAGCTTAAATTATATTATATTTATCTTATTTTTTTTTATTTGTTACAGGAATCACACAACAGGGAGAAAAGCTGAAGGCAGAAAAGAATAAAAACATTTTTTTTAAATTAATCTTTATTAAATAAACTATATATTTGGAAAAACATTAATTTTATTTTCATTGATTTCGAATTAAAAATAATTATTTTAATAATACACTAAATTTTATTTTATAAATATTTTAAATCGAAGGAAACATTCTTAAATATGATATTAATTTAATTAATAGTTAATAGAAACAATAAATTAACTCTATAACAAAAACACACACATCAACATAAAAAAAACCTTAAGGTGAATATACACTAGAGCATTTTCTCGAGCATTTCTATGTAACGAATGGTATATACAGGTAAATGCACAATTTCCAAACATATAGAGCGAAAAAACTTGAACATATAGAGCGGCTCGTTGTTCTGTTACAAGTTAAGATCTAGTCTATACTTACCTTTATGTCAAGACTAGCTGTCTAGTGCGACTCCGGCCGCGTAAGTAACCTATGTGTTCTTCCAGACTATGTTCTACATCTATGCCAAATTTTATCAAGATCTGCCGTTCTGGTGATACCTTCAAACAAACATCCATCCGTCTAAACATTCGCATTTATAATATTAGTAAGAAGTAAGATTACACAAATTATTTATATTAGAAACTTGCACCTGCCAAAAGCTATTCAAATCTTGCAAAAGAAATAATTCGATCTCTTAAATAACCACATGCAAATAATTTTAACAATAGTATTGTTACATTCTTTGTTAAATTACGTATCCATTGTTGATAATTTAAATATACACGCACTTCAGTTCCCAAGGCGTATTGTGTTTGAGAGAGTCATCTTTAATAATAATACAACCCTTCCGTTGTCAGGCAATGTTTAATAAACCCTTCAATGGAATGAAGGAATGGATAAAGAAATATGTAGATATTTTTTGATGCAAAATATTAAAATTGATAACATTTTTTTTATAAAACATTTGAAAATCGAACACAATATTTTTTTTTCTGTGCATTTTTAAGCATATTTATACAAAATGTAGTAAAGATATTTATTGCTTTGGCATCAAGCCAAATTTATAATATAATGTATTACTTAGTCCACTAAGTTATTTGTACTTAAGTTACTATTAGGTTTACTTGGGACTATCTAAAATCTTTGTTAGGAGATATCTTTACAATGTATGCTTAAAACCCACTGAAATTTGGCATGGTTGTAGAACATAGTCTGGAATAGATAGGCTACTAAGTTTTTTTTTATTCTGCACAGACGGAGGCGCCGGTGACAGCTAGACATTTAATAAATGTATTGGCATTAAATTAATTTATTATTTTAATTTTTTCGTCCTTTTATTATTATTTATAAAACATAAAGTGTGTAAATAAAAAGAAAAACTATGTAATTATTAAATTAACGTGTGTACACATTATCAAAAAACACTTTTTCCATCTGGCAACTCGGAAATTATTAATACTCTGTGGTAAAAAAAAACGAAACCGCCGAGCCCTCCACTTTCGATCTCGATCGAGTTTTTTCCCGCTTCCTGAACTTTACATCTGTGCGACAAAAAATGACAAACACTATACGTACGCGACCATATCCTAATTATTCGTATATGTCACCGTCATATCTTGTACTCGGGCCGTTTGTAATTTGCCCAGGCAAATCGAAAAGAGTCGATGAATTGCACAAACGAATTCATTCAAAAATCGAAGAGTTAATTTTTGATTATATTTCAAAACTAAGATAATGACACTGATGTAGGCAATCACATTGTAATTTCCAATGTAAATTGTCACCATTTTAAATTGCCCAAATTTAAAACGTCTTTTTAAAATTCGTCTGATATGCGACTTGCGGAGTCTTGCGATTTGGTAAATTTACGAACAAACGGCTAACACAATTTGCCTGCGACATGTACAACGAACTTTAACATGGTAAAAAATAAAGGGTTAACTTTTTGCTCTATTGAAAACGAACACTTTTGTATTATGCAAATGCAAGACATTTGCATACGGTTTTAGTAAAGAATCACGCACATCTGTCGTTAGTTCCGTTTCCTATTTTTTTTAATAAATGGGATTAGTTAATAACCAGTTACTGCTTTAAATACAAAAAAAGTTTTCCTAACAAGTAAAAAATGAGATGTTACCTAACCTTGTGTTACAATGTTACCACGATTATCAATTAAAGGTATGGAATGACTGTGTGAAAGAGGATATGCGTAGGAAGGGAGTCGATTCAGATATGACTGATAGAGATGTATGGAGGAGTAGTACATACTGTGCCGACCCTCGATGGATTAGAGCAGGTTGATGATGATGACCTCGATTATCAATTGTTACCTCAGGATGCTATGTGCAATATTTCGGCAGTGGAAACCGACATTATAATGTAGTAATATCAAAATACTCCGTCGAAGCGGAATTTAAAAAAAAACATTATAGATAGACCATGTGTTCTATCAGATTATGTTTGATATGTCAAATTTTATCGAGATCCGTTCGCAGTCTTTTGTAGATAAATTCAAAGAAACATCGCATTTATAGTATTAGTAAGTGTTGCGAACATAGTTTATAGTTATACTAGCTGTAACCCGCGACTTTGTCCATGTGGAATCAAAAAAAAACTTAGCAACATACCTTAACCTTATGCTTTATTCTAGATAGTAATAAATTTCTATGATAAATTTCATTTAGGTATGTTTATCTAAGGGGACAGCTGATTAAAAATAACTATAAAATATCAAACCTTAAAGGCTTTTCATTTTTTTATTACAAACATTAATATTTATGTTTTATTATACTTGAATTAATATTAAAATTCAAGTTTTAATAACTAACAACTCAGTCATAAAACAGTATAAGTCTTGTTCACTGGTAATTAGAGAGGCATAAAACTAGGGTTGTCACTTTCATATATCATATTCGAGGTACTTTAACATTGATGTCTCCGGATCGTACTTGACTAGGTCACTTCGCTATAGTATTTTGTCATAGTCTAGTAAGTTTTTCTACCAGTACTTATGTATTTATTGAATATTGACAGCCCTATATAAAAGCTAAGATGCGTATCGACCAAATGCGGATACGAAGAAAAGCCTATAAATAAATGTATGACTATAAGTATACCTTAATAATGTCTATACATTTTATTTATAAATAGAAAACATCAGCAAAGCGACCGAAATGTATTAATTCGTTAAAATGCTATAATTAAAATAAACATTTAAATAAAAAATCTCGTAGTTAATTTACACTTCCCGCGCGATTCCCTTCTCTTCACCTATCTTTTTTTTAATCTAAAAGGCAAAGGCCTTTGTTTACATTATGCCACCTCTTTGACAGAATTCAAAGTCATTGCCTACGAAAGATATACATAATTCTTCACTCAACATCATGTATGTATGAAATCCTGGTACTTGAAGTAGTACTATCAAACAGCTGATGCGTGTTTTATTCTCTACCTATAATCCCGTACAATAAAATCCTCATCTATCCTATCCTTTGGATATACAAAAGATAACAGAACTTGAATTACACCTTACATCTTTTATGAGGTCCTGGTATTTGATCTGTTGAGTAAGCTCATTAGAAATCGTAGTTTTTGAATAAAATGACATATACATAGACTAAGTACTTTACTATTATTGAGTTTCGAAATATTAACTACTAGTGTATACCGGACGCTGGTTTAATTCTTAGAATTCCTGTCTTTGATAGTTTTATGATTACGGATAAATAGATATTACGATAATTTATCTCAAATCTTATTATATGACAATCGGCGCGCGCGCAATTCTGACACCTTATTGCCTATTACCGATGTAGATAATGGTAATTTATTGGGACGACAGTGATTTTGTGTTGCAACCCTTTGAGTCCAGTAGAACTGTTGAAAGCGAGCGTTTCACAATTATTATGAACTTGCTGTCGCCTGACTCTGTCCGCGCGTTATTTAAATAAACTTGATTAGTAAGTAGCCTATTCTTCATATGTTCTACATCTATGCAAAATTTCAGTCAGATCCATACAGTCATTGTAGCATCAAACCAACATCTATGCATCCATCCATACATTCGCATTTATAATATTAGTAAGATTAGTAAGGTTTAAGACAAGATTTGTTACCGAACAATTATGACAATCAGCCGAGTAATTCAGATAACGTGATTTAGTTTATTTTGACAGTAATTTAGTTTAATTATGTAAATGTTTATAATCACAAATCTTATATATATAATTGGGATCTCGGAATCGGCTCCAACGATTTTCATAAAATTTAGTATATATGGGGTTTCGGTGGCGATAAATCGATCTAGCAAGGCATCAATTTTAGAAAGTGTCATTTTATTCGTGTTTTATCGATAATCAACTTAAACATAAACTTAACTTTTTCTATCGGTAAGATCGAAAAATATCATTCATTTTTCATCATTTTATTAGTAATTCATACTTAAATATAATTTCCAAAAAACACAATTTAATCCAGATTTTTAATGTATAAGTCGGCAAATCTATACCGACATCAGTTAAATTCATATTAAGTCCGTATTTAGAGAGATCATTCTAGAAATACACTTGTATCACACTACTAACTCAACTATCCACCAACTTACAATTAGCTCATCATCATCATCAGCTATACGTCACTATACGTCCCCACCGAGGGGCTAGGAGCCTACCCTAAGTTAAGGGTGATTAGGCCATAGTCAACCACGCTGGCCAAGTGCGGGTTGGTTGACTTCACACATATCTTTGAATTTCTTCTCAGATATGTGCAAGTTGCATTACCATGTTTTCCTTCACCGAACCATTGTCTAATTTTATATACTAAGGTCCATAGATTTAAGAATGACTAATACTAGAAATGTATAATACTTAACACCCTCAATGCCAAACCCTATGTGACCGTATAAAAACACAATATTATTTTTTGTTGCCAAGTGTTTAAATACAAAACTGTATACTTTTGAATACACAGTGTTCTAGACACTCTGCGGCAAAAAGATACATATAGCGCCTAAGGTGTTAAATAAAATTTGGTTGAATTAAATGCATTTTTATTACCTATTGACCCCCGTATAAACTGACTTAGAACTAATGAACTGATCTGTCTGTGTATTGAACCTGGAACTGACGAGCTGGTGCCTGCCTCACTGTGCCACTGGGGTCAGCATTAACATAGAGATAGATGGGATATTGAACGCCCCATCATGCGGTTAGATTGTCAACTCCCCGCAGCGCTACCTCTTTTCGAGGTACAGTCGCAAGCATAAGTGAAAACTATTTTTTTTTTAATTTTAAATTTTTAAGGGTCAATAATTTAAAGATAGCCTTTGTTACTAGTTGTTCCTTCAAGGGACGCTGAAAGGGTAGGTATATAGTATATAATATATAACATTAGGTCTATATGTAAGGGTTTCGTCTAATAAGAATACGCTATCTTATTGGAAGTAAATTGTTCCAATAAAAATTACTTGATTTTGAAGCTTTCTTACATTCAAACTGCTATAGGTTATAAGCCTTTTATTTTAATAGTTAAAAGTTAAGAGGAAATTCCTAAAGTAAACTAAAGTTTTAAAATAAAATAAATAATGTAATCACTTGTGTGTCGCAGTGTACTGTCAACATTATGTAAATGCGGAGGTAGAGGTACATGCACATTGTGATTGAACATGCAGCAAGCCGCTGCCGCCGGTAAACAGGATTCTTATAAGAAAATCAATGAGTGAGCCGTTTTCCTGCCGCCGACTCATTGCCGCTTACTTCTTATTCATTTAAAAATATACATTTATTACCTTACTCCAAATCGTTAAGTTATCAAGAATCTTGTTGTTAATTCAGTATTACGATAGCTGTCGCCCGCGACTCTGTCTGTGGGAAATTAAAAAAAAAAATACGTGTTCTAGACTATATTCTACATGCGAAAGTTTCAGCTATTTGTTACTCAGAAGAGATATTTTTAATGTTGATTTTGTATAAAATTTAGCCTACAACCGAATCTGAGAAATTTTTTTGGATCTCAATAGTAAATAGACAATACAATGCTATTGGATTAAACTATTATAATAATTTATGATTTGCATAAATGATGAAATTACAGCACCGTAGCGACATCTTTGGGGTTCGTTTTAAGTTTAGGGCTGAAAAAAAAATTACAGCGCCATCTATCCGAGGGTGAGTCACAACAAAAATAAAATATACAAAATTATAAAAAATATTGCCAAGATTATTAAATTTAACTTAAAAAAATTACTAATGCATGTTTATTCTATTAGTTATTATATTCTAATAATTACATAAAAACAACAGAACTAAAAAAAACGGAAATATTTCAAATTGTAATTATTTTCTTTATCTTTGATATGTTGTAAATAACATTTAATTAAAATGTTTTTCAAAAAAAGTGCAAGCTCCTTTTATGGTATAAAAGAGAAAAATACACAGAAATATATTTTTTTAAAATAATAAATTCTTATTGGAAATTTACTTAAACTGCTAGCGCCATCTAGTAGCGAATAGCGGCTAAGAACGTTTGAAATGATAAAACAGTACAGCGAATGCTTCGGGACGCTTGAATGTGAAGGGTAAAGCCCACGCCAAAGTTTTCATCGTCCTAATTGCGTTATGAAGTTTACAATAACTATATTGCTACGAGATTCGGGTTTATGCCGCTAAAAACTTTCTGCCGAGTTTTTAACAAAGCGGTTTATGGAAAAATGAAATTAGTTACCAACAAGAAGGAAATTTAAGAAGGTAAAAATTAAACTAAATTTGTTGTTGGGTTTAGAGCATAAAATTGAGATGAATTTTGTTACATTGAACAAACATTTTTATTTACATACTTTTTATACTATTATATAAATCGCTATAAACAGAACTACGTCGTTCTTTTTTAACTCTGTTAAACGACGTAACTTATAAAAAATATTTTAACGGACTTCAAAGTTCTCAAATGATAGAAATTAAAAGGTTGGTTAGTGGTTAGTAAATTAAAAATTAGTTATTGCCATTGTTTTTAGAGTTCCGTACATCATAGGAAAAAAACGGAACCCTTATAGGATCACTTTGTTTTTCGTCCGTCCGTCTGTCAAGACATTCTCGTGTCAAAAACGCGTGAAGGTAATCAAGCTGGAATTTGTTTAGAGAAGAGAGGGAGTTAATATTTAAAAATTGATTCTCATTTTAACTCTTGTGACCGCTAATCGGAAAAAAATAAAATAAAAACATACATTTGACCATTCCAAACGTCGATGTTACAAAACAAACCGACATATTTCAACTGATACACAAAATTCCGGGCTCTCAGTTCAACTAGCACGCAATTACGATCAAAACTTTTGACATTTTAATTCAGTTCATTATCGCGTCAAAATTTGATTCGAAAATTACAATTCTTCATTGTAGAGATGTTACTGGAATTTACGGACAAATAAATGGTTTGTTTATTAACTGCTGAAGGCAAACTCTTGAGGAAAATAGCTAGATTTTTAAAAACAATTGACACGCGACACAAGCCTAAGTTAAAATACAAGTATCTACGGACTTAATATCTATAAATAATAGGTTTTAAAACTGAAGAATACGTTACACATGTACATAAGTTAGTTAGCATAAGCTATCAAAACTAAAAAAAAAAATCTAATTTCAAAACCAGAAATTGTTACCTAATGTATGGATGGATGGATGTTTGATGGTATCATGAGAATGACTGTATGGATATGTAGTGTGGAACACATAGGCTACCAAGTTTTTATACACCGCACGTACGGAGTTGCCGGCGATAGCTAATATAGAAATAAAATAAAAATGCACCAAATCATAATTAACTTTTATTTACAATTCATTACAGTTAAATAATAACAATTTATTTAAATAAATCTTTTAACGAGTAGTAATAGTTACATTATCAAATATTCTTTGATATCAAAGGAATAAATCCAAATATTGATTTGGAAAAATCCTAACAAAAACAAACCCTCCTTTGATTCCTAATTGAGTTGTGTTTTATTGACATTTCATTAAGTACCAAGATTATATATCATACTATATACAATTATTTATAATATTTTAGACCTTACGACATTGGAATAAAGGTGATAATCGAATACCAGGACATCCCTAACTTATCCGAAGTCGATGATGCGTGGACATTGATGCTTTAAAAAAGGTTTCCTTGTTGAGGTAGATGACCTCGTAGGTTTCCAAATAAAGTGCTCCAAGTTGATAAAAGAGGGCGCTCTATCTTTAGGGTAATCATTTAATTATGTAAGATAATATTTTAATTATATTAGTGTACGATAGATATTTTCTAATTATTAGATTTTTATGTTAATTGAGCTGGAAATTCCAACGTATCACTTGTTTTTAATTATTTTTTTTTATCAAAGTTAAAGAGTAAAAGATTAGCGTGGTTTGGACATGTTATGCGGAGGGATGATGATATAAGCAAAAAAGTAATGAGATTGAATGTGGATGGCTACAAGGGTAGAGGAAGACCAAAAAAAGTATGGAATGACTGTGTGAAAGAGGATATGCGTAAGAAGGGAGTAGACTCCGATATGACTGATAGAGATGTATAGAGTAGTACAAACTGTGCCGACCCTCGATAGGGATAATTTGATGATGATAGGGCAGGTTGCTGATGATGATTTTTTTAATCAAACGTAAACAGAGCTTCGACAGTGGAAACCGGCCCTAAGTTATTCGTGTACACAAAATGTTACCTGATGTCAATGACGTCATATGTACATTAAGCGAGTTTACATAGTCAAGAAATATATAGTCATACCAAAAAATGTCTCAGTCCATACCAAAAATATTTTATTTAATTGAATTATTCAAATACTTAAATATTCAGTTATTTTTTTCTTTTTAAAATCTTTTTTAAGGCATCTATTTGCCTTTAGATTTGTTTTCCTAATAAATCTGTTTAAACCCTTTTATTTCAGGAATCCATACCAACTTAGTTTAAGTATAATTTTAAACTTTAAGTAACTTCTTAAGAAACAAAACTTACGATTGGATTAACTTAAGACGTATAAGAAAAAGTCGTAAGTTGTGTTTTTAAGAATAAAGTTTGAATATCGTAGATGTGGTCCGGATCAATTCGCGTGCAACCGTATTACGAGGCATGGTTGAACGACATAAAAAAATATGGAGTTTTGTCGTGATGATAAAAAAATCCCACCCCCCAAAGCGGAGGTTCTCCCCCAACACATTAAATTCCATGGGGGACGTTGTCGCTTCGAAAAAAAAATCTTATGTGCGCACGGATCGGTGCTTTACGAATAATATATGATAAATAAAAGATCGGGGTTTTTGCAATTTTACGTTATCTATAGGTGATATATAAAGAAGGATACTTGCTATTATATTTTAATTATTAAAATACTAACTGTCGCCCGCGATACCGTCCGCGCGTAATTAAAAAAATTACTTAATAAGTAGCCTATGTATTCTTCAAGGCTATGTTCTACATCTATTCCAAATTTCAGCAAGATCCGTTGAGCCGTTCCAGAGATACTTAAATCCATCCACTTAAACATTCGTATTAATAATAAGATATCCAACCAAATAAAAATAGAAGCAAAATGACAAAGAAACTTGTTACATGAATAATTTTTTTTTTTAATAATTTGGCATAATTTTAAGTTTATTAGTGAAACACTAAAAAACAAATAATTCTTCTATATATGTAGTAACTTGTTGCCGTGAGTTTCCATCATCCAATCTCGATTAATTTCAATTACATTACAATTTAATCATCTTTGTCTATTCAGAAATCAAATCGATTATATAATTCGTTACCTGGCGTCTGTAATAACGTCCCGTCTCTCGGGAGCGTGTTCCAGTCGGAGCTAATTCTTACAATCACAGGGTCCGGACTAATAGAGGGCGCTAATGTTAATTATCAATTAGTTCAGTCCCCTTTTGTTATTAGGGATGTCAATAGTACGGATATTATTTTGATTTTTTTGATATTCAACCTCTTTGGTAGACAAGGAGTCTACTCTAAAAGGTACTGGCCACTAAGAATGGTATACATTAAACCTTGGAAAAGAAATATAAATTGATTCGATAAAATACTTTATAATATTTATTTATAATATTTTCACATTATACTATCCCAAAGAATCCAATAGAATTTTAGGTTTAATTCTACTTATTCATAGCTGTTTTTCATCCATACAACATTAATATTTCTATGTAGCAGTTTTCCTAAATATCTGAAAAGAAAAAAAACCGTTTAATTTCTTTTTTTCATTTATCTACATAAAATATAAAAAATAAACGTATGAAAATATGACTACATTAAAATCTATAAAATTACATTTTTAAATGTAGTATCATCTCTAGAGATATCCAAGCCGCGAGATATCCACGATTTGGTTTGATTAATGCAAATAGAAATTGCTCGAAATCGTAGTCAAATTGAATCAGACATTGTTTAAATAATTCTTATAAACGTACTCCTTTAATTCTGACAATTTTATTCATGTTCTGTAATTGAACAAAAAATTATAGGTGTACCAACACAACATAAAACATATCGTCATCCCTATCATTATCTTTGACAAAACAGAGATAACGATATGTTTTAAACAAGGATTTTGTTCTTAAAAACCCACGATTAATAGCTCAATCGGAGAACTATCAACTGCCAGAAATATGGCCTTAGTTGGTTTTACTTATTTCCTGTATAGTAAGGTTTAATTCTAGAATTCTAGAAGTTAACTTACCTAATCTAAATTTAACATCACTTCAACATGCATCTTTTTATTAATACTTTTTTTTTAATATAAGGAAATAGTAAATAAGACATATAAATAAAGAAGTCGCATCAAGCGGTGACATCCAATGAAAAATTAATGAAAAACGCATCGCGTGGCAACTTATGCTAAGCACCCGATAAATCTCAACCTCACTGCCTCCCCCCCTCCTCGCCCTTACCCCGAGGCGGTTTCCTCGCAATTTATTCTTTCTGGGAGGCCCCTAATCCCGTTATTAATGGTATTTTGCCTCCCCGCGAGTGTGTGCCATTCGGTGCATTATTTGAAAGGAAATTGAGATAAGAAGCTTTTCAAAAAAAAACACGCAACGAACGATCATTGACTCAAACTAAGATGCAGCTTATAATAAAAAAATTCTAACCTAAAATGAACTTATCGAGAACAGTTTAACATCCAAGATAGCAAAGACCTTTCAGATACATCATTTTTTTTTTCATAAGGTGGCAAACAAGCGAGCAGTCACCTTAAATCGCTGAAATAGCGAAGTGACCGTTGCCCGTAGACATACGCAGTTGCATATGCGTTGCCTACGTTGACTAAATTAGGCCTCAGGGACGCACACTCATGAGACGGAACGTGGAATTGCTTCCACTTGACGCCTGTCTTCTGTGTGGTCGTGGTATTTCACCGGGCGAGCCGCGCCAATTCGTGTGAAGATGTTAAAGCCGGCTCTACCACTGTTAAAAATCCAAATTGAATAAATAATGGCCACAAATACATAGCAGAAATGTTTTTTCGTAATTCAATTTTATTGTTCCATTCTATGGTCTTCAAAACGATACTCAAGAAAATTATAACCAAATATTAATTACACTTAAAAACAATAGTATGCCCTCGGCTGCGGCAATTTCGTATATAAACGAGGCAAAAATTTCAGTAACAAAATATAAACGCGCTCAAACAGTCGAGGGGATGTACGTCTCATATAAAATTTATTTCAAATAACAATCAATTTAGCCCCAGCTCACTCGGCTACGTTATTAGGACAATATTTAATACAATTCCACGATGCTAACGTTACAAGCAATTGTAGTCTTTATGTGTACGTAAGAAAGAACGTTTTCGTAAAATTAAGGAAGGAGGAATGGACAACAAAAATATTTCCAACTGACTACTCATCAACATTGCGCTTTATTGAAATGAAATAAAAGGAAAAAAAAGGAAGATCGAAAATACAAAGGTATTATACTTCATTGCAATAAAACATGGACGTATCTAAACTTCAAATATTAATATTTTTAAACGGAACATCTTTTATTATGTAGTGGTTCTGATACTCTCAAATGATAATTAGGCTCTTCGACGTTAATTGTAGCGTAGCATAAATAAAGTTTTTCATACCTAGATGTAAGTTGAAGTCGGGATGTCCGTTTATAAAAAGCTGTAGCTGTTCTTCATCAGCAATTCTCAAACTTTATTTGGCTTCGAAATTCCTATTTGGAAGAGAAGTATTTGACGGAACTCTGAACCTAGGTTTGATTTCCATAGGCCCAAGAACTAGCTAGAATAAGACACCGATGTGTACCTTATTCTTTACTCGCATCTCTTGTTCAGTTTGCTTCTAAAAGTTTTTTTTATAAATTTTGAACGGATTTTTGCTCTGGAATTTCTAGTACCGCTTTAATATTTTATTAATTATAATCTATACCTATTTTCGTGGTCCTATAGTGGGGTTGCTAAGGCCCAGGTTCTGTGAGGCACTTCGAGTAATGCTGTTCAAAAGCATCATCATTTAGTCACCCTTGAAGTCATTCCAAGATAAGCAAAGTGCTGTCAATCTACAAAAGGAAAAGATAAGTCATTAAGTCACTATTGTTACACTGAAGTACATCAAAGAAAATAACACAAATAATATATAATTTTTTTCTTTACGTGTACCATTAAATTTGTCCCGTAGTGTATTTTAAAGAAAGCAAGCAACAGGGATTGGCCCTAGGCTGAATTTTAATAAGATGTCACTGCCATAACAAGGGCCGAAGGGAGGAGAAATTTTATAACAACAGAAAAATCTTATCATCGTATAATAACACGAAGAATTAGGCCGTTTTAATTGGGCTTAATCGGCTGCAGGAATGTTCTAATACATTGATGGGGCGAAAACGACGCCCCGGGACTTTATAATTTGACAGCGCGGTTTGATAATGAGTGTATTAATTCTAATGGCCCCGTAATTAAGACGCTGTTTGGAGTTTTCTTTCGTTTTTAATTCGAAGTGTTAATGTTATACGTTTTTTAATTTATAGTTATCGTTATTATAATTATAGCTTTTAGTTATTTGTGATCTTCCAATGTTTAACTATGGAACGCATATGTTATCGAATTATTTTCTTTTTTTTGTTTTTTTTTTTATCGAGTTAATATTTGTGGGATAACCTTTTAATTTTGTACCATTTCTTTTTAAACATTAAATGGTCAATGACTTATTTAAATTGGATTAACGAAATAGAGTTTACTTTGAATATTTATTGATAAATTAGTAGTTGCACGCGACTTCGTCCGCGCTGAATTGAAAAAATATAACAATAAATATAGCGTAGGTAACTCACCGATGGTGTAGCTTCTCAACAGTGAAAGAATCTTTCCAAACGGTTCAGTAGTTTCGAAGTTTATTTAATGCAAACAAAAAAACAATCTTATCTTTCCTCTTTATAATATTATTAGCTGTTACCAGCGACTTCGTCCGCGCGGAATTACGGCTACGGAGGCTACTGCCTATGTGTACATCCAGACTGTGTTCTATATGTATGGCGGCAAGTTTCATCGAGATCCGTTCAGACATTCTGAAGACACCTTCAAACAAACATCCATCCATCCAAACATTCGCATTTATAATATTAGTAAGATAGTATAGATGTGAACTCGAATCGTAATAAGTAAATATTCTAACTTTACAGAAATTTTAATTGATTAAAATAGAAACAATTTCCTAAAATGGTTCATTCGGTAAACGTACGAAATGACGTTTCGAAGGTCGTTGACGTGACACGAGTTAAAATAATTTTTGGTGTCCACGGGGCATTTCGGACGTGGCATACTTATTCATCACTAAACTAGAAATCAACGGATGCGGCATTAAATACAATTTGGATGTTGTGATATAGTGTGATTTTTGTGATATTTCGTAATATTGGAACAAAAGTGAATTTGGAAATATACTTTGGCTAGTAAAATTCTAAGTTTCCTAATTTATTTTTAGTAATAAACTAAACTAAGATTTCATATACATCGCGAGCATTTTAAATATTTATTCGAAGTTTTTATGTAAGATAATATAAGTTAGAGTGAAGTCTTAGACTATTTATATTGAAAATGGTAATAAAGAAATGGCATTTCAATAAATCTGTAGAAAAAAATTTAAAGTACATAGCATTTCCTAAAATATTACCATTTATTAGGATAACTTTAATTAAAGTACTTGACAAAAATTTATAAATTAAATAATATTTATCTCAAAAGTTAAACAGACTCGTCTCCTAAAAAACTGCAAAATACGAATTATATTTTTTCCAAAAAAAAAATACAAAATGGCAGTCAAACACTTCTTGCGTCATACACGCTAACTCGCCTTACCGCGGCTTCGGGGGAGGGACAAAATGGATTCCAGCGACATTCGGCAGCCATTACTGTGACCCTCCGAGCCCTCACCCTCCCGGTGTTTACTAAAAATGCCTTCAATTTTATATGCGGGTGTATGCGAGACGTCTCGTGTGCTTTGATATGGCCTCTTTGATACAACTCTTTTGAAGCAGCCATTCTCCACGATTACGAATTCCGATCAAAGGAGGTTTTGTTATAAAATAAACGAAAGTGATTTAGTACCGCTGTGGTATTGATTAGGTGAAATCAAGGTCCTACACATAATTTGTTAGGTTTTATAATCAATTAAATTATTAATTAAAATAAAATAAATCAATAACCCAGACTGACCATTATACTCGTACGTAAAACCAACACGGTTTATTTTGAAGCAAACTTTCTTTTATATGAACGAATTGGAACTTTACTTACATCAAAACGATAAAAACACGTGCTTGACATAGGTTTCCATTGACAAATATACCGAAAAACATAATTAAATCGGTTTCTAAAGGGAATGAGCTAGAATAAATATATGTATCGATAGTGTAGGACCTACCTTATTGTTAATTTTGTTATAAATTTCCTTTCATTACGAACGTCTCACGTCCTCAAGCGTAAGCATTTTAAAATTAAAAGTAAAAAAGAAATAATTTATAAGAAAGGAAACGTTGACCGGATCGGTTGCCACCGGCGATGTGAAACTTTTAATTACGAACTTTTTTAAATGACTACTCGACGTATGAGTTTTAAACACTGCCCACCTGAAGTTTCTTTCCGTTTTATTAAATGAATAAGTTTTAATTAAGATTTATTTTCTATTATACGACTAACGGTTAAATAACGTGTAGATAATTTAATTATTACTTACATTTTCGAACGAAAAAATAATCATTTTCATTATTAGTTAACTGAGTCGAATAATATCATCAGCTGGAGTAGGCCACTTAGCACAATACATTCAACATAGAGTTAAATTATTTTAATTAAAAATAAAAAATAAATACAGTAAAACCTTATTGTTATGGTCAAGGTCAAAGAGTTTCATTTTCAAACTGGCAGCTTATTGTCGTTCCAAATTTAAAAACAATACAATTTGAATTTAGAACACTAAAGACACGTCTCGCACAAATCACAAGCCTCCACTAAATGCGGCCGCAAGTCACCTCGTTTCTGTCGGAGAACTATTATCCTTTTTTTATTTACATCTTCCCGGTTTTAATGAATTCCGGTTTTTGTGCGTATTACATTCGGCCGGGACAAATTGCGGAGAACGCCTTATAAATATTCGGCCGGTTAATAAAGGGCAAGTCAAGAGAGAGCTCTACAAGTTTTCTTATTCAAAACTTCGTCGGTAAGTTTTAGTCTAGAGAAAAGTTTATAAGACTCAAAGTAGAACAAAGTAGTAAAAGTTTAAGGACTTTCAATAGGATACCATATCAGTGTTACTGGAAAGTTTGTCGTAGCAATTCGACAGTTTCAGAAATATTTATTTCTTATTTTTGAGTATTCCTACAGTTTTTAGTTATATATAATATATAAATTTATACTTTGTTAAAACGTGTATTAAACATGTATGTACGTTTGTACAATGTCTTATCTTTTTTTTTTTATATATCCGTTATGTTACTTTTGTGTAGTCTTTCTTAGCCTGGTTAAGGCACTATCATGAATCAGTTTTTCAAATGTATTTAAAAATAAATTATAAACTTGAGATTATTAGAACGAACAAAGGAAATCTACAGTCGGCATGTGCATTTCTAATAAAAATAATCCACCGTAAATCAAAACATGTTTTTTTTTAAAGAGCTACAATATTACGAAAAAAAAAAACCTATTAACATTTGAACGCATTGCGGGCTTTATGCTGTTACTGGCACAAAATAATCGCAAGAGGCGCTTAAAACGGAAGAACAAAAAAAAGTGTTATTGTTTCGCATTAAGAAAAAAAAAATGCAAATGGCGGCCGGTCGCTTGAAGGGTTACTGTAGGAAATAACTGCGGTAGTAACGCTTTTGAAAATTATTTTTTTTTACAACTCGTATACACCGTTGTTTTAAAACTAGTTGTTAGCGACTAGACGTATAAACAGTTATATAATGTTGAAATGAAACAACTTCCAAGCTTTAAATGTAAAGTATTAAGTTAAAACGCAATCTTACTAATCTTATAAATTCGAAAGTTTAGATGGATGTTTGTTAGAAGGTATTTCTTGAACGGCTAAATATATTATGTTAAAGTTTGGCCTAAATGTAAACCATAAGAAGAACACATAAGCTACATTTTAAGTTTTAATTTTACACGGATGGAGTCACGGGCGACAGCTATAATTTAGTAAAAATATGTACTATGAGGCTGTAGTTATATATTAGGACAGAAGCTTTATATTTTAACTTAACGTAATAGACATATGTTTTTCGACATTATAAAGATGTTAAGAATAAATACAAATAAAATGACCATAAAATACTTTTGTTTACGTTTTCCAAATTCTTTATAATACACTGTCGCCCGCGACTCCGTCCGCACGGAATTAAAAAAAACATAATTAGTAACCTATATGCTCTTCCAGAATATGTTCTATATGTATGCCAAGTTTCATTAAGATCCTTTCAGCCGTTCTGGTGACACCTTCAAACAAACATCCATCCATCTAAACATTCTCAATTTATAATAATATCGTTACAATTAGAGTTAATATTATGTTTGAAGGTACTAAATATCCTTCAATTGCATTCGTAATAATTCCTTCAACAAATCAACAAACATCTTTTACAAATTCAACATGCCCCTTAAGTCGCACTATCTCAGGCATTTATAACAACACTTTAGTCGTAAAAATAAAGTAAATGAGGTCGCAAGTAAAGTCGCAGTAATAAACAGTACTGGCCAGCCAATTAATAAAGTTAAGTAAACTAAAATATTAAGCTAACCATAGATAAGATCGCCATTACGTTCGCATGCGAAACTACAATTTGTATTAAATATTTATTGGCCTTTATTTTCTCTATTGTTCAGTGAACATTTTATATTTTGACATAATTTCTATCTTACTAATATTATAAATGCGAATGTTTAGATGGATGGATATCTTTTTGAAGGTATTTTCAAACGAGCTCAACGGTACTTAATGATATTTGGTAGATTATACTAACAGTCACAGGCGTTTTCGTCAGCACAAAATTTAAAAAAGTACCCTATAATATGCCCTAGTGCAGCAGCAACGTTTCCGTCAAAGTCCCGGCAAAATCGATCCATTCGTTCCGAAGGTAACCCGGAATAAACGCGGCGGAATTAGCTGTCGCGACTCCTTATGCTCGCAATTAAAAAAAAACTTGGTATGTGGCCTATGAGTTCTTCCAGACTATGTTATACATCTATGCGTAGTTTCAGTTAGATCCGTTCAAACGTACCGGAGATACTTTCCAACAAATATTCATCTATCCATCCATCTAAACATTCGCATTTATTATTATTAAGATGGTCATATCATGCGGAGGTATGAAGAGTATATAAAGAAAGAAAATATGGATATGAGTAAGATAAGTAGAGGAGGACGGATGTATGGATAGATGTATGGAAGAATAGAACATACTGTGACAACCTTCCATGAAGATAAGTTGATAATTCTCTTTCAAACATGGAATCTGATGCTAATTAACTTGATAAAAGATAGGATAAAGGGTGTTTTAAAAATCATTAGCATGTTGAAACTTGATATAAAAGTGCATTCTAAGTGGCAGTGTTCTTAAACACATCTTTATCTAGCGCTATTCAAAGTTGCAGGACAATAACCGTGTTGTGATTTAAATGAATACCCCACTCCCGTAACTGATACCCCTGAGAGTGGATGTACGTTAGGGTTACCATATCTTTGATGTAAATGAATATTTCGTTATTAATCTATTAATTTAATTATTTTAATTTACTTTTAAATTGATTAAATGAAAACCAAAATCAGAAGTGAATGCCAGCCAGTTATAAAAATGAAATTTTTTTTTTCTAGAATCTTTTTCTAAATTAACGTAATATGTAAATTTTATTTAATATTTCTATTTCTATTTTTTAAATTTATTAATTACAGTAAGATTTTACAGATAATTTTATAGTAATTAATCCTAACTTATAAATGCAAAAGTAACTCTGTCTGAAAACCAAAACCACTGAACCGATTCAAATTAAATTTAGTAAACAAACAGTTGAAAGTTTGAGAAAGGAAATAGGCTATTTTATATAAATTCGACAGTTGGGATGAAAATAACTAAACTGTAATTGATGGTTACCCCATTCGGAATTCAAATTACCCAAAAAAAGGATAGGATTCATAGACAGTGTTTTTTTTTGTCTCAACAACGTTCCGAAAGTAGGACATGCATGTCATTAATGCATTTTTTTCTTTCCAAAACCGGCTATGAATAATACTTCGTTATTAATCGTGTATTTTCAAAATTGGAACGCAGCTGGTTAGAGTTTTTTCGCGACATTTTTTATTATCTTTTATTACTACGATTCAAAACTTTGTTGTTTTTCGATTTGAATACAGTTTTGCATTTTGACCTTGGAGTCAAAAGCGTTAGGGCATTTTTTTTATAATTTGCTAATTCTATATTATTTCTAGTATTGACAAAAGGTATAAATTATTTTTTACTACTCTCTATTGTATGGAGTATGGTATATTTGACTATATATGCTAATTTTAATTTCTTTTTTTATACCTTTCTACTTTCTGGTTGGAGAACAGTTGCAACGTGTTTTACTATTAAATAAATTGAGTGTTAACAGAAAAAGACTAAACGAAATTTGTATACTTTAAGACAACAAGACTTAAGGCCAACAACCTTATGAACACTTCGTTTAAAAAACGACATTTTAATTTGATTCCAAGCTCACTGTTATTTGTTTTCGAAAAGCTACATATACGTTTTAAATAATTTTAAACGTTCCACTAAAATGTTTTTTTTTTATTTACTTAAATAGAACAAAAATCATTTATGACCAACCATTTAAGACATAAAATGCACGATAAATCTGTCCTATTATATATGTCAATATGAAGCAACATTATCACTGCTTAGATATTGTCTTAGAATTAAAAAAAAAACAACGATTCGTATCTTGAAATAACCTTTTATCCAATTGAGTTATAAATAAACAATAATCATCAAAAAAGCTTAAATACATACGATAGTGATATCACGTACATTTATCTAATAGATAACAACCCGACCCATTTCATTATAAAATTAATATCAGTATAAAATTATTTCGATACTGGCAACCCTAATTTCCCACAGCGCGGAGCCGGAGGCTAAATTTTACAAATAGACATCTGCCCACTAATTGTCTAACTTGCAACGTGCATAAATTGAACAAAATTATCGTATGTCGAACAAAAAAGCGCGTCAAACTTCGACTACTCATTATTTTTCAAGCAATCGTCTTTAAAACCTGTTGTTACCCCTTGTCAAGGTGTGAAATTTGCAAATTTAAACAATTCCATTTCTTTACAGACCGTACAAGAAATTATACATTCTTAAATGTACTCAATTTGTGTTGTATTAAAGTTTAAAATGCTTTATTTTCTTAGTATGGACTTATGTCATTTCGATTGAAGAATAAGAGATATGCAAATAGGGTAACCCATTTCTTAACTTGCCCTATAATTACGGTGTTTTGCATACTATTTGAAAAAAATAAATATTTATAAGCTTGTGAAATTTAAGAAGTTATTTTTTATGAACTAGTCTCAAGTAAGTGCATTCGTTATTTTTTAAATGTTTAATTTGCATATACATTTATTCCGTTATACCGTGTCGTGGTATGTTAATCTATCAAGTTTTGCTTTGCTTTATTAAATTTCGCGTGAGGACACTTTCGGGACTTCCTTCCCACGTATTAATTAATTATAAATACGAATATGTCACCTTTGAGATGAAATATTTTACGTACACCCTAGATTCGAATTGTTTTCATTATTTAATCGTATTTCTTAATAAATAAACGGTTCTTACCATATAGCACAACGTAGACTAGACTAGCTAGAAGGAGAATAAATTGCCTATCTTTTTGGTAATTGACATTCTGTTAGTAGAACCAAGTTGACCATGAACAAGTTATAAAGCTCGACATATCTGCTATAAGACTTCAAGTTTCCATCTGTAAAATGAGAAATACATTATTTGGAATACATGTTTTTATTACAATCACTTATTTATTTCTTTACCTTATTCTTAATATATTACATTTCATATAAAAAATAAAAAAAATTATACAAAATATATTATATTAAAAATAGAACACCACCAGCTGCGGAGTCCAATGACTCAAACAACCAGAGGTCACGGCTGTAGAGACAGGAACCTTCTCAGGATGCGTGCGGTTTCTGGGATAGCTTTTGTATCGGGCCCTTAATCCAACTGTTTAGCGAGAGCTTCTTGAGATGTTGGTCGAAACTCTTCGCCGTCAATCCATTATTAAAATTATTATTAGGAGTACACTTATGAATTTTATCGTAAGAAGTGAGATGGGATTGTGTTTAGATCCTGATTTATTAAAGCATAAGTATCTTAACAGGTCTAGAAAAAAGAACTCGACCAAGTACTAAGTTTCCTTAAGAAAAATTATGAATCTAATTAAAAATATAAAGATGTTAAAAAAGTTGCAAATTTTTTATTTCTTAGCTATACATATTACACCTCCATTTCAATGACTTTTTAAACATAAAATTATATACGTCAATAACAATTAGGTATATAATTATTCTGTCGATTGCAATTCATTCATAATACAACCCTTATAAAATATCGACAAAGAATTTATCCGCTAATCGATATTGAATAAATCGATAAAGGCACTTGACTCGTGCGTATCGATTTTTTTCCGATTCCCCTCATGTAAGTTCTATTTAGATTTGATCGATTAACAATACATTTCATTGTGGAATCTTACCTTTTATATCTTACCTTACCTTTTATATTGCGTTTAATATTTTGACGTATTGTCGTTGGCACTTGTTCACTTATAAATAGTAAATCGATTTAATTAGATTTAAATTACGCGATTCGTGTATAAAAATTATTGTTTTATGGATTTTTTTCTGTGATTTACTACTCGATGTTTGAAACTATTTGTAGGTCGAAATTGCAATATTCTTCATAGAGCTAAATCTTGCTTCTTACTAATATAAATGCGAAAGCCTAAATGTATGGATGCATGTAATATATCTCCGGAACCGCTCAATGGATCTTGATGAAATTTGACACAGATGTAGAACATAGTCTTGAATTCTAGAAGAACACATTTACTTACCTAGGAACAGACTCGCGGGCGAAAGTTAGTACCTTATATTTGCCGTATATTCGTGACATCTCTAGCTTTAGCTATCTGTGATTAGGCTTCTAAGTAATATAACTTAACACACTCATTGATTTCTAGACATACATTTTCTTATTAATGGTTACTTTTAATAGCAAAAGTAAAATAAAAGCTAAAAGCTTCTATCTACATACTGTTAATACCAAAACTGGATAGTACCACGCATCAATGTTCTTCTGTTTTTTAACAAAATTGTAAGACCGTTCGCTTGTTTGTTTGTCATGAGCTGTTAAAAACAATAACGCGAATAATAAAAAGTACGCACATAAATTAAATAAATTTCATTAAGCATTTTAAAGACAATTTTCTAGAGTCGTAAGTCTATAATATAGTTTTAATGAAATAGAATGATATAACACTTTATTAAATATCTGAAGCCGGGTGTTTTCTAAAGGACACTATAATGATGGAACTAACACAGGCCTCTAATGACAGGTTTGTACGTCAGGTTGTTTCGAATAGATTAGAACGGAGCAAGTTTACGTTTTACATGTGACATTTATAGAACAAACGATAAAAGGTGTACACGTCTTTTTTATATTAATTGACATTTCTTACTAATGTTTAAAGTAATAATAGTATACTTTAGGTGCCGCCACCGGACGTATATACGTGAGTGATTAGCCGTGTTTATATATCAGTTTAGTATAATGTCTCACGAAAGTTTGAATAATTTAGTATACTTTTATTCAAATAATAGCAGTTGTAGACGACGTGCGGAGTTAACAAAAACTTAATTAATAGCCAAACTATGTTCAAAATTAATGCCAAATTTCAGCGAGATCTATGCAGCTGTTCTGGGCATACCTTTCAACACATCCATCTAAACATTCGCATTTATAATATTAGTAGGTGTATAATTAAACAAGTGGTCGTGTGGTTTTTTAACTATTTATTGAATAGTTACTCAGATTATAAAAATAGCGCGCGTTCCCGTAGCACACTTATATCCAATGAATGTCCAATGAACCATTGTTGCCAGCACAGGATAAAAAAGTTTATAATAATTTGAATGTTGCCAATACAAAAAGAAATTAATAAGAAACAAAAACAATAAATATTTTATGTGAATTAATTGAACAGTAGGAGTAAGACTAGCAGATGTTCACGACTTTATCCGCGCGTAATTTAAAAACAATCTAGTTATAGTCATCCTGAAATGTGGTCACAACAATGAAAAAATTTATCAAATCGGTTTAGTAGTATCGGAACTTATTCCATGCATACAAACAAACAATCAAACTTATATTAGTAGGTTTAGTTTATTTATTTTACACAGTTTATTTCATTTAAATTCTATTGTTTTTCTCATGGTTTTACGTTCGTTTTTAAGGTTACACTATTTATAACTCATGAACGGCTTTACCGATATGGCTGAAAATTGGTGAGAAGGTAGCTTAGAGCCAGGAGACGGGATAATATTTATTCATTTTTTTTTCGAATTTTTGCCTTGAAGAGCTGCTTTTTATTTAACTTACTAATATTATAAATGCGAATGCTTAGATGGATGTCATGTGGATGGATGGGTGGGCTACACTAATTAAGTTTTTTTATATATCCACGCGGAAAGAGTCGCGGGCGACAGCTAGTTTACAATATATCATGATGTTTATAGTTACTGTCAGCGTTGATTAGAAATTAATTATAAAAAGTGAATACAGTCTAGTCTGGTAGATTCAAAACATATTTTATTTATTGAAGTACGTATTATATTAAATTTTTTATTGCTGTTCACTCAGTTTTAATAAATCATACAAAAGAGGCCTTTGATTTTTAATTAAAGGCACTTTTACCGACTACCCTCGCAGAACAAACGAGGCATGTGAGCATTTTATATCGCACTGAAATATTTATTATTGTCCCAGTCAAAGATACAGGATACTGCTTTGAAAATTCATGAAAAAAAAGACGAAACAAATTAGGCCATCATCCCGCACAATTATTTCGCGGCAAGACGAACAAAAGGAAATACACAGATGAGAGAAAAAAAATAAGCTTTGTTATCGAAATTGGAAACGAAACGAATATATCTGTAGGTACCTAAAAGAAACTTCAGCTTCTGTTGGGGTGCATTTTTTTTTCAATTGGAACGCGTGTACAAAAAACACCCCTCCGCATATGAAACATTACCCTACAATGCGTCCAATGGAGCCGTACCCCAAACACATCTATGCTCTCATTTTTATAAGCAGATTTTTTTCTTTGCACAAGAAAGAGACGGCTGTTTGCCTGTCACATTGCGACCACTGTAAGCTGTAGTGCGAAAGAGATGGATGTAGATAAAAAGTTCATGCCACGGATAAAGAAAGCTCAGGTACGGATAAGGGTGTGGAGGGAAGAAAAAAGGGATACAACGTGGGGTGGCGACCGCCCGTCAATGTTGGGGGATGGGGGAGTGCCACGAGGTTCCCGACGCTGCCACTAGATGGGGTGAATAAGAAAGTTTTTTTTTATTGAATTTCGGCAAGAGGAGTTTCGGCATAATGATGATGGATTGTACGGTGGCGGCCGCAGATAAGTTTTTAAGGGAATTTTCCATTGCGTGTAATGTGTTTTGCGAGTTTTAAATTAGCTGCCAGCAAACACGTGGATGTCAATTTCATTAGTGAGGGAAGCCGGAGTGCCAAGTTTTATATTAGAACATGTTTCGGTTATATTTTGGAAAAGTTTTGACGTTTTATATCTAATATTAAAAAATAAGCAGTCTTCTGCTATCTTAGAAGCTTATTATTTATGAATTTATACACGAAATTCGTCTGAATGAAAGATTAAGTATGTTGGGGTTCCAATAAGATTTAATTGAAATTTATATTGTTATTTTAATCGATGTTAAAATTAACAGTTAAAAAAAAAAAAATTGCAAATTGGAAGCCCCACTTGTATAATACATGCTGAAAATACAACATTTATTAATTACTTAAAACCCTTGCCGTCATGGCCATGAAAAATTCTTTTCATTAAAAATAATCCATATCATATTAAAATTTGCATTTTGCAAGCAAATAAAAAATATGTTTTGAAGCAATCCAAATTTAAGGGCCACAAATTTTGGTAAATACGATTTTTCCGTCCACAAAATCAGTAGCTCCATTATGCGCAGTTGGAACCAAAAAAATCTTTTAATTAGCGGTGCGTTTTTTTAAACCGTCACTAGAGGCGCGTCAAGCGCGTCGCGTTTTTATTCCGCGACCCTTTTACTAACGCTAATGAGACAAGCCCTCAAAATGTCTGTCTGTCGTTAAAAAATAAATATGAACGCCTAGGTATGCCCGTCGAGTACATTTGGGAGACATATTCGCAATTAGTGTGAGACGAGATAAATTAAAAGTCAACATGGCTTACCGTGGAACAAGTTTCGGTGTTGACGTTAATATGGAAACTATCTTTTTAATAAAATGTTAGGGCAAAGGTATTCTTGTTATGCCATTTTTTTTTATTATAAAGAAGCTGTCACACATGTTTTATAATAAACTATATTCGTACAATATAAAACCTTATTTCTTAGCAATGTCAAATATATTTAAGAATTTATATTTAAATTTCCAATTTGTTTAGTAGCAGGAACATTATTTAGAAACGTATTTGCCTCAAATCTCATTTCGTTTCAAATAAGAACGAAGTCTTACTCGATATATAAAAAAGTAATATTTTCCCATTGGCAAACAACTCAACCTTTCGCAAATATCCAATTCGGGCTTCGTATAAGCAATAAATAAGAGGAAAAGGCTTTCCAGACGGTGCCTGCCCGGGAAAAAAGGGAAAAAAGTAAAAAAGGCAACGGATCGAAGTCTTTCGTCCGTCGGATCCAATAATCCTGCCGTCTGTCCGCCCGCCTAATGTGATCGCAGCCTAATGAAAAACGCTCGAGCCCTATTTATAGTCTCGTCTTGTTTATTTATATCTAATCGTGTTTAGTAATAACTAAATTATTTACAGCAAAATAAAATGACTTTTTAATTTAATAATAGTTGCAAACTAGAAAACTGTTTTACCGGAGAAAAATAAATAGACTTTTTGAGTGAAGACAGATTCAACAACATTACTGTAACATTTTATTTCTGATTAGAACTTTAAGTATATTATTAAATAATATGCACATTTATTAAGATGAGGAAAGTAAGAAATTATATGTAGATATCTCAAAAAATATTATACCAAAAAAAACAAATTTAAATCAAATAGCGATTATTTTTATTTCATAGAAGAATTTAATTTATGTAATAATTAAATATTGATATAGCTATATAAAATTGGAGTCTTAATTTCAATCTATAAGCACATTAAAAGACTGTAACAGCTCAACTATTAACATTATGAAAATTAAAAATGTATTAAAATGCTAATTTAAGTCATTGACTATGAATACAACAGATAGCTTCGCGAATGTTAAAAAAGAAATCCTGAAATGGGTTTACGTTGGTAACGAAATCAACATAAATTTAGAAGAAAATTAAAATGTGGACCAATATATAAAATGTATTGTTATTTATATATTTAAAAATATAAACTTTCATAAAAATACTATGCGTTATTTTATAATATTTGTTATTTTAACACTTAATAATAAAACTTTATTGCTGATAAAAATATAAAAACAATAGATTTATATTAGCTAAATATAGCTAAATATTTTTCATAATGGAAAATCACTATAAAATTCTTTCCGAGACCGGATGTTTAATTGTGGCTGGCCAGTTATTGATGTTAATCACGTTATAAAATTAAAAATAATTATATTTCTTCACGCTAACGATCTTTAACAATGGTATAAAAAAAACTTTTATAAATGAAGAAAAAATTATGATATTGTTTATTACTTTTTATACGCTGCAGTTTGTTTTAGTTTGATAGGAATTTTATCAGATGCAGTATTCGATATTTTTGTTAAAAATTGCATGTTTTAGTAAACAGCTTAGCTATGTAACTATAAATACAGCACTAGGCCGTGTGACATAATCGAAATTTAATATTTTTGAAGATAGAAAATTATTAAAAGTTTTCTAAGAAAAATTAAATATCTTATAATCTTAATAATAACACGTCATCCGACGATGACGTCATGAATATTTGTAAAATCAGAAGTCTTACTAATATTATAAATGCGAAAGTTTGAATGCATGGATGTTTGTTTGTCGTTAGAAGGTATCTCCGGAGCGGCTTAACAGATCTTGATGAAATTGGCACAGATGTAGGACATAGTCTGGAAGAAGACAGACTAAGTTTTTAAGATTTTTTTATTCCGCGCGAACTGAGTCTGGCGACTATTTCATAGGTAGTAAGGAATACGTTCTTTTGTTAAAGCATCGTTAGTTATTATGCAATTTGCAGTAACCAGTGGAATGGAGTAATGAAGACTTTGTTATGTTTAGGTGCTGTTAAATGAAAGGAATTCGAAAGAACAACTTGATAAAAGAAAGTATAAAAGGTATGAAAGAAAAGTAAGTAGGGTCACATGTCCTTGAACTATACTAAAATCATTTACCCTGGCCTACATTATCACAGTCTCCCACTTCGATTTCATTAACAGCACTTTCTTAAGAAAATCTATTCATTCACAATCAGCTGATTCTTGCTCTCTCCCTCTTGAATACTAAATTTTAATATCTTTATCTCCTTCCGACGCTATGTTGGAGTGTGACGTCATAACGAGGTCGTCTTTCGGATTCACTCATTAAATAAACAAGGAACTTAGTGTATGTTTTATAGGCAGTATCGATTCAATTTGAAGTTTAAAACATTTAAAAAATCTTTTAAAACAGTATTAAACATAGTTCAACTCAGTTAATTTTTATGTTTAATATTATATTATTTCCATGCTAATTTTTATAACAATTTAATTTACTTACATAACATTAAAAATGAATAAAACGGTATCTTAACAATATCTTATGTATGTTTATTTATTTTTATTTTCTTTAACGCTTATAAGTATCATGTAAAACTGTAAACCAATCAATCTTAAAACATAAAAACGAACTGGTATTGCCAGGAAAGTGTACACGAAGTTCGTTTTAATTCGTATCCCGACCCCGCTGTTCTTCATTATCTTATTACTTAGCCAACTTTTTACATCGCTGCCAATGCTTCTTGATACTTGTAGCATCAGTAACATTTATTTTTTATTTCAACAATATTAAATAGTAACAATCTTATAAACATTTTATATTAAGTAACATAGACTAGAATCTTATTCAATTTTTAAATTATTTTCTATATATTACATTTTAAATTAAACATGGCCACTTAGAAAATTAAAATCTTATTAGATTTAAAAAAAATATGTTTTACTCTTTAAAATAAAAACGAGACTATCTATATTTTACTAGGACCTATTCTGAGTTACACTCTTTTATTTATTACAAGGAACAAAAACTTAAATATCCATTACATATTTTTGGAAGTATCAAGAATATGTGATCGGGATATAAATCTTAAGACGATGCCGGCATGCGGAGTTGTTCTAAGTGGAGACGTTAATGGGCGTCGCCTTCACCTTGACCAGCTCTCTGAACTTTCACCCCAGTTCTGCTGCCCTGGTACCCGATGAACTAGGTCAGTCTGTAAAAAAACATTTTAAATTTAACACACAAAAGTAAGAAGGACTTATCATATTTAATTTTTATATTTATGAAGACCATATTAACCGTAGAATTCCATTGGTGTGTTAGTTGTATCACTTTCATTATCTTTGACAAAAAGGTAATATGTAGAAACACAATAGTAACAATAAAATTCTACGGTAATAAAAATGGTATATAGTAAAAGCACATATTGTTAATATGGTCAAATAGAATTAAATGTATTTTATTTTACAATTAAATATCAAAAAACAAAACTATTTTACTGGGCTACTGTCAATTATATTCTAGAGTTTGTAAAAGCCCACTCAAGCTGTTTTGTAATCATGTTAAATACCTGAGTAATATTTTAAAATAATCTATAAACGATGTAAACAAAATTAGGGTCACTTTTAAAACTAATTAGGTCAGAAAAACGAGGTGTAATCACCCGTCGCGACATCAAAGGCGCGGTTTGCCGACGGCGGGCGACATGAAAGCGCCGCCGGCGGCCGACGCCTTTGAACTCGCCGACGGTAGCTTACTATGCGTTCAGGCTAAGTACCCGATGAAGGCTACCATTTTATTTTTGTTCTAATACCTACGTAATTGGTTTCCTGATGAAAAATGCCAATTAAAATACCTTTCACCTCATATTATTGCTGTTGGAAGTACAACAGTCTAACTAGAATCGATTACCTCAATAAGATTCTTTGGATACGGCGCATATCGATCGAATGATTGCATATAATCGTTGTATATTTATTACTGGTCAATAATTTCTTAACTGGAAACGAGTGAAATATTTTAATCGGTTTATAATTAACTTTTACTAAGAATTAATTATATGTTTAATTGCTGTTACTATTGTATAATTAACATTAAATTAGAATAACGACGAAATATCTTATGGTGAAGGAAAACATCGTGATGCAAGCTGCACATATCTGAGAAGAAATTCAAATATATGTGTGAAGTCACCCAACCCGCACTGGGCCAGCGTCGTTGACTATGGCCTAATCACTCTTATCTTAGGGTAGGCTCCGAGACCCTCGGTGGGGACGTATGGTGAGCTGATGATGAATTTAATTGTTTACGAAAATTGTACAATATAGACATATTACAATTGAGAAGAGATTTTTCTTACTTTCGTGGGTGTTGATGACATTATTTTGTCACTTTTTAGTGCACTGTTTTTTGGGATTTTTTTATCGGTTTTTTTCTTAAAAAAAGTTTTGTGTGAATTTTTTAAATGAAGTTTCAGTTCTGATGATATCTGTAATTTAATTAGATTTTTATTTTACAATTTTTCACCTTATTGATAAGACATGTTTATGACTTTATAAAAATAAACGTTTTATAAAAAATCGATTAATTTATTTATTACGCGGTTGTAAAAGTATCGTCATCAAAGTATTGATGTATTTTTATTATACAAAAGATATTTAGTATACATTAAAGTGTAAATAATTCACAAACCCAGTCGCACACCCTTAACATTCTACGGAGCTTTTTCTTTACCGAAGAAAAATCCACGCCGGATTAAAAAGGGATGCATTCGTGTGTGAACGCCAGTGTATCTCCTACCCAGAGGAACAAAGGACGGGGAAAACATTTTCTCATAAAGCATATGTGTACAGTAAGCTATACTATCGATATAGCATGTATAAAGTATTAAAGCACGATTAAATTTATTTCACGAATGTAATAACCCTTTAGTTGAAAGTATATCTTAATATGGTACTTTCTGATATACTAAAAAGTATAATTATTATAAGCGATATTACGTTAAGGGTTATTTTACAATCCAAGAAGTTCTAACACGAAAAGAAAAATTGTAAAAAATGCTTTAACAAAATAAAAGCTTGGGTGATGCCCTGCATTTAATTGTTTATAAAGAAAATATTCAAGTATAGTATGGAACACAAAACTAATAATAAGAAGCTCTCCGTTTATCGCTACGCTATCGCTTCCTTTGTGATACCAGCTTAATGCGAGCGAATGCTTTTGTTCGCAGATATCTTTACTACAACAGACCCTCCTTATATCGTATTGAGACGTCTCACAAAGCAATTTGCCTACAATATCCAATTTTAAAGCTTTTGCATTCGCTGATAATGTTTGATCAAAGAATATTAATATAACATTGTAACGGTATTCTCTTCGCTTTGATGTTATTAAATAAGCGTTGCTTTAATTAAACATTTTAAACTGTGAAGATATTTTTTTTTAAATCAATAGTAAAATGTATAGATTTAGCTATTTGTTTTCAGCCAGTATATTTCAATATAAATCTTCTTGATAAGAAGTAGATTAACTTTTGTTTTTTTTTAGTCTAAATGCGTCATTGAATTGTTCTGTATAACCATGTCATGGCTATTTACTGACGTCATGGGAAGCAATATTCATCCTTTATCAAGCAAAGTTCACACGTTAACTAATCTGAATATGGTCTGAAGATTTCAAGTTACGTAGTCTAATCATAGACCTATTATTTTGTTTTAATAGACGAGGTAACTTTTTAAATCCATTGTGTATAAACATCGATTTCTGTACATAGATACGTTAATATACGTTATTTTAGAGTGGTACAATATTAAATGGAACGTTGACTCTTGGGACATAAGCGCCCCCTTGCGTCGTTTTCCCGAAGCAGTAAATTTTGCAAATGCAGACCATAAATTTCGTCACCAACCACTCACTAATGTAGCGTAATGCTAAAATGAAAATAATACAAGCTCGTTTTTTATGTCTGTCGCAATATTTATAAATACAGAAAGCTCTTAAATTTTTTACAGCTTTATATAAATCTTTGTCTAGTCTAGTTAAGTTACTTACGACTAAAACTGCAACACTAAATTTAATGTTTGCTAACTAAAGACTGGTAACAATATTTAAGAACACAGAATCATTTTGACTACTAATTGTGCACCTTAGTGTAGTTTTAGTATGAATAACCATACTGATAAATGCCTTTAGCTATCTTAACCACGCTCTCTCTCTCTATACTTAGACAAGACAAAAATGTGTTATGTCAGTGAATAAATAGACCATCGTCATCAGCTCACTATACGTCCCTAATGAGTGGGTAGAGCCAGCCTGGGTGACTAGGCCACGCTGGCCTATTGCGGGTTGACTTTTCATATATTTTTAAATTTTCTTCGCACATGTCTGCAGGTTGCATCACTGTAAGAACGTCGAATGGCCATATGTGAATCCAAAATCCAAAATCACATTGGTACATGGCGGGATTCGAACTCAGAAACTGCAGTTTACAACTCAAGTGCTTAACTTCTGAGCCACCGACGTTCCTGCCGTAATTGCCTATGCGTAATCATAATCGACCATAGTATGCAAGCTTACGTATATTAAACTCCATTAATATATCAGTTTCGATGTCCTATTTCATGACAAAATGAAATTTTCAAGAAAATGATTTACCTACGCTATTAAAGGAATCCTTTTGGCGTTAAAGGAAAACGCCGGAAGCTCGGCACAGGAAGTGCGGGGCGGCCATTACCGGAAGTCGAACCGCCCCGCTAACGACAACATGCCTTATAAATCATTTTCATGTTGTATTTATATACAGAGATTACTTTTATATCACATGTTGTTATTTTTAAATATTGAAAGGAAAAGATAGAAGAAGAAATAGTTAAGTAGACTTAGTTATATGTATTTTAACTATTGTCAAATAGATCATAGGCAAGGCATAAAATATAATTAAGTGAAACATAACGTAGCGGAAGCGTAGAGGCAATGTTCACATTAATATAAAGTGGAATTAACAAAAAAATATTGTCAGTTTTGTGATTTACCTTTGCATTAATAATTTACAAATGAACTATGTTTCATTTAAGATATCAAAATGTTTAAAATTAAGGTAGATCGCACACGGTTTTATCAGTAAACTGTTCTATTTAAGGCCACCCCTGACTCAGTTTAATATTAAAGATATACATATTTATGTAACTAAAGTGATATATATACTGCATTTATGTATCCAGATAAGTAACAAGGTATACCCACACCCTAATTACGTAACATAAATCGAATAACGAGCGATCGCCCATCCAGATGTGAGGTGTACGCGTAATAAATAACGATAATTATTGTCACCTGCGAATTTTGGGGAGCGTCTGGTATCCACTGAAAAGGAAGGTTAATGAACTCTAGAGTAACTCATAATTAAAGTTATTCACCCACATTTAATATGCATATGTTATATTACATTAATTGTATATAATTACTTTATTTAAACTGATATGTAAACGGCTAAACGGCTCACGTATTTGTTGGTACCGACATCGGACAATTACGTGAGTGTTTAGTTGTCTATAATTTAGTTTATAATAATGCCTCAGGTAAGTTTAAATAATATAATATTTTATTTAACTCGTTTCAAAATCGTCAAAAGAAACCTTAGTAAAAAGAAACTTTTAAGCTCTCTATTTCTATTGTAATAATTTCTATGGAACCATTAAAATATGATCATATAAACGGCATTCAAAAGTTTCAAAGAAAATGAAAAACGTTAGCGGCAGAACAAAAAGAAAAACAAATTCAAATTGTTTCCGCCAGCGACAGACAGACAGGACGAATCTCTCGGCCCATTAGCGGTAATCAGCAACAGACTAATCACTAATTACAAGTCAGAACGAGAGACAGAATGCAATCTTTAAGCAAATCGAGACAAAAAACCGTCGCTCAGGGCGTTCCTACCGGGACAAAGATTTAGGAAAAATGGATGCGATATCCAGAAACATTTAATCTGTAAAATATTTTTTAATCTGTTCAAAATATTTACGAGAATCAGTAGCTAAGGAAACATTTAAAAATATATATTTTTTAAATTCTTTTTTAATAAGAAAAAAAAGTTTTTTTTTGGTTCGAAAAGTTATCCCGCTCGAATAAATTGAAAGATGTAAAAACTGTTTACTTGTGTGAATTATTAATTGCGTTTTTCTAAATGCACAAAAACAGTTCCGAGTGTTTTTATTAAATATTACCACATCCAGGTGTCCTTCGATGTCGTATAAAGTAATCGTTAAAACTCTCCGGACGCGAGGAGAAATGAAATTATTAAAGAACGCCCTCTAAGCCGTAAGCGAGTTACCTTACCCAGCTGTTGATGGACTAATTAATTTGATTTTGTCAACACCTTTGCCTTCTGTGAATCAGAGAAACCAAACAAAATTGTAACTCTATAACTTTTCCTAGCTTTTATTTGCAAGGTATATTTTAAATTCAAGTAGTAACTTTAAATTTATCTTGCATTTGTTTATGTATGTTTTTAATTTTGAATGTTTACTTTTTTATAAAAAGGTTGACAATTTCTGTATCACTTCATATGAACTTTCAGTCTTTTACTTTTAATAAAACTTAACAAAAATACAACAGCAAGAATATTACACTTAAAATTAACACCATTCTTTTATCTCTCTTAAAACACCTTGCAAAATAACAATATCAAAAAAGATAAGAAACATATCGAATTAAATGTAATCGATATCGACAGAATTTGCACAACACTATTGACAACGAACGACTGAAATATCCTCAAAATGTCAATGTTGCCGTCAAATAAATTTTAATACGCTTTCTTTTGCGAGCACATTTTTCGCATAAAGGCTTACGATTCTTTGAATATAGAGAAACGGACTAGGCAAAGATCCACCATTTTACTAAATAAATTATCTCACCTATCGCGGGGCATGAGGGAATTTCTATAATCCTATGACGTTCATATCTTGATGACACTAAAATGAGACATCTTATGAATGCGTACTTGTATAAATTAATAAGCAAGTTCAGAACTCTTTGTTCTTTATTTGACTGAGGGGAAAACACGCGATTGCTTGGTCCTGTCTCTCAAAAGTGAATGTTACGGTCAGCGTACTGGCCAGTTGACAAATTCTTGCAGGTGCCACAGAGCCATTAAAAAGAGTTTATAGTGCTCCTTCATTGACTATCGAGTCCGCCATCTTCCCGGCGCCATATTGTTTTTAAATTTATTACAGTAATTATATTACGTTGTTACGAATGGGTGTAATGGACGGACAAAATTGCAGGGAAAGTTGATTCTTTGATAGCGCTGTAATGATATTTATATCTTTATTATTTTTAAACATTGTAAAAAGTTCTTTAATTTATAACGAAACCTGTTTAGTTAAAAAGTTTCTTGCGTGCGAATGTTTGGTAGATTTATATTGTTAGTTGAATTAATTTAACAAAAGTGTTTTTATGGTTATTTAAAATATATTTTACGATGTTACGATGATATATTGGCAAGTTTTTATTATAAAATGACTTTCTGTTTACTTTATTAAAAATTCTGTATTATTTAATAGAGGAGTACGTTTGTCGAGTATTTTTAACGTAAATATTAATTGTATTCCTCATTCAAAGTTTAAAACAATTAAGAAATTTAACACTACTGTTATTAAAAGTTTTTTAACACGATGCAGAGATTGTGATGACAATAAAATATAAATTAACTGGAAAAAGCCATTCATCATAAGTAACAAAGCCTAGACTGTCTACAGAATAATCATAGTGACGCCAATTCAAAAAGCAGGAGTAAACAACATTTCTAACGCAAAATGTTTTTTAAAGCACTTTTTAAAATGGCAGTTCCGTGCAGAGCCGGTAGTGTGTAATGGACCTTAAGTGACATTTCACCTACAATTACTTCGCCACATAAACCTGTCAGCCAGGGATCGTCAACCCATCATTAACACCATGTTTTGGCGAATGCACACTTATCTTTGTTGCACTAATTGCCCTCGGCCGTGTATCTTATAAACGTAACTAAATGTCTACTATTTACACTCAATATCAAAACATTTTGTTGCAACTATGTTATTAAACATAAAAAATCAAAGGATTTTAAACTCTTTTGCCAAAGTAATAAAGTTGAAATTACTTTACATCTGATAATATCGGAGTTTGTGAGTTATAGTCAGTAATAAACTTAAATAACAATTAATACAATAAAAACTAATTAAAGCTCGCGTTTTAGTTTTTGTGAACAGCAAAGGACTCGTCCTTTAAGGTAGAAGAATTCATTTCATTGAGGCAATAAATTTATCCTTAATCGTAGTGACGTTTATGATATTTTTGCAACCATAACTCAACTAGCACTGGCATAAAATAATAATATTAAAAACACACAGACAAATATTTAGAAGAAAAACATAATTTTTGCGATACTATAAGACGAGTCTTTGATTCTAATTAAAAAAATGTAAGCTGTTAAAAAGTTTGTCGTTATTTTTAAAATTCGAATACATTTTTAAATTTCGATCTTCTAATTAAAAGGAATAATATCAGCGTCGTAAGTTCATTCGATGCAGCCCTGTTATTTACAAAATAGTTAAAACGCATTAAAATAATCTTTCAAACGATCATTTACGTAATCATACTGTAATAAGTTAAGGCAACAACGCGACAAGCTTTATCCAAAGGATGGTTTTAGAAAGCTGTTAAAAAGGGTATATTTGGGTAAATACGTATACATACATTTTTACTTTGTTGACTTAGTTTTGTTCTTTTTTCTTATTAAAATTCGAGAATACGCTATTTTGGTTTTACTATGTTTTGCTTTTTTTTGTTATATCATTAATTCCTGTCATTAATTTACTATATATAAAACTTTCAGAGAAGATGAAGACACGCCTCAAGTGGAAGCAATTCCGCATTTCGTCTGATGAGTGTGCGTCCCGGAGGCCTAATTTAGTCCTCTTTCCCTTGCCACCCTTTTCCTTATAAGAAAAGAATGGGAAGTGGAAGTGGACTTTCCGGATGAGAGGATGCATGGGAGGGAAAAATATTTTCTTTCTGTGCATCCACTCCTCCGTCGATTGAAGATAGGCAACGCATATGCAATTGCGGTTGTCTATGGGCAACGGTTACTTCGATATTTCAGCGATTTTAGGTGGCCGCATGCTCGTTTGCCACCTTATGATATAAAAAAAAAGATGATTTTTTTTAATTAATAAAATCTCACATTTTTAACAAGGAAATTAAATGTTACTTTTTCACCCCAATCTCCCCACGGATATCGTCAGTATAAATATTTATAGAAACGGTTAATATATGCACAGTAAACGCGTTAACTCGCCACGTTCACCTCCTCAACGTATTTTGTGTTCGTTATAAAACGTAATTGGTGCAATGAATAAACATTGTGTTTAGTGGTCACTCTGGTAGAAAATTCATTAACCCTACCCTCCCGAATTTTTCGACTTGTTTAATATTTCACTCGAGACATCTGACCTCCGGTGTTTTAATTCTTTCTGTCGGCATACGAGGTAATTAATGGTTTTATTAATTAAGTAGTGTATGTAATCATTTTTAGTGACTAAGGAATAGTTTCTGAATATATTTAACTTCACAAAAGAGAAGGTTTTCAATTCGATTGGTAATGTTTAATTTGATTCTTCATTAATTTGATTTGCGTGGTTGACTATGGCCCACAAGCCTCTGATTTAGGGTAGACTCAAACACCCTGAGTGAGTATGTAAAGTTAGCTGATGATAATTCTATATTTTGCAACAGAATCGTTGTTATTTGGTCCCATTTTGAAGTCTGTTTACCAAGACGTGTGAATTACAGTTACATCAGAACCATCTTACTGTGAATTACTGTAAAATCCTGTATTTGTACAATTAACTGGTAGTCAGTAACTGTTGTTATCTCTTTAAGTTTTTTAGATGTATTTGGGCAGTGGAAACCTACTGTTAAATCTACAACATGACAAAGCCCATAGTCTTTATACGACCGATGCCTAACATTAAATACCTTGAAAAGACAGCATATATCTAAAACCTGTTTGTCGACATTTCAAAGAATTTTGACTACAAGTGTATTACTATTTGACTTTACCCCAAATACAATTTATAATAATGTTGGCTATCTTAGGTAATTAAAATTAAAGATAAATAGGAAAACAGATAGTAATTTGTGAGTTTGGGACTAAAAAAAGATATATTGTCAAACAGGTTACACCTTAAACACGTAAGTAATTTCGTTCGACCGATGTTTACGACCGCTCGGGACGGGGTCAAATTAGTTATGATAGTGATCACAGGAAGACCATGAGGGATATTACAGTGACTTTGAAAAATTGACCAACATAAATAATACCTTTTATAGTGTTATCGAATATATCAGCATGTTAACAGTTATTTTTTTTAATCTCCTAAAGTGTAATTCGCCATTGCAAATTATTGCGTCACCATTTTAATGATTTTGACTATTTTAATGATAGTAACTATTTTAATGATTGTGTTATTAATGATAATACGTCATTACGTTTTAATTGTCATGCTACAAGGAAAAATCAAACTTATAAATTTTTACTTAACAATTTTTATTTTAATACTAAATACACAATATTTCTTAACTAAAATAATGCAGATATTTTCGTACACAGCTACCAGTTTTGTACCTGTAAAAACAAAGTTAATAAAATTTAATCATAATTTGAAACACTTATCGTGGGTTTCTAAGACCAAAATCCGAGTTAAAAAATATCGTTAGCTCTGTTTTGTCAAAGATGACCTTTTATACTGAGATTTTGGTCTCAAAAACCAACTGTAAGCCTTCGCTCACGAAATAATTGAAGTGTATCACCAGATAGACATGAAAATGTTTATCCAAAGGTGAATGACCTTCGAGTACCGTAGTTTAAAAATGTATAGTTCACATGCACTACAAGGCATTCCAAAGCTTTCTACTCGTAGTAATTTGTTGGTGAAAATTTATAGTTCACACAAACAGTTAATTAAACCAAAAGTAACTGTTATTAACTGTAACAAGAAGGGAAAGAGCTACAACTATACGTCATTGTTGTAACATGGTACAGTTGTTAATTATTACAATGACTTTATAGTTTATGTGAACCGTTACTATCCTACTAATATTATAAACTAACAGTCGCCCGGACTCCGTCCGCGTGGCTATATGAAAAACTTAATTAGTCCACCTATCCATCCATTCACATCACATCCATCTATACATTCACATTTATAATATTAGTAAGTTAAATAAAGAGCAGCTCATCAAGGCATAAATTCGAAAAAAATATGAATAAATAGTATCTTATGTCCGTCTCCTGGCTCTAAGCTACCTCCTCACCAATTTTCAGCCATATCTGTAAAGCCGTTCTTGAGTAATAAATAGTGTAACTAACACGACTTTCCTTTATGTATATAGATGAGAATGTTTTGATGGATGGATGGACGTTTGAAAGTATCTCCAGAAAACGTGCATGGATCTCGCTGAAATTTGGTATAGATATAGAACATAGTTATTTCACTCCGCTCGGCCGGAGTCGAGGCCACTGCAAGTTTTTCCAACTATCCATCCATCCAAAAATTCATGTCTTGCATGCATGCATTCATATAATAATATTAGTCAGATAGTAAGAAGTACGGTTAGAATATATGCTCGTCAAAATCCAGTATTTTCAATAAGGGATTATCAAACGTCATATAAATATTTTAGTATATACCCAGTTCTTCCAGTGTGGCCCTTTTTTGTTAGTCGATTTGCATTCGGGCCTTTATCTGACCGATCTGAACAGTTAATTGTGAACCACGCTGATGTTTAACCGTTGAAAATTATCAGATATTTAACTGATTTAACACGCAACCACTAATTCTCTTGCTACTCGTTTTGATGTTAATAAACTTTATTTAATATACTGTGAGTTCAATTCGAGTTGATACAATAGTTGTTTAAGTCAAATGCTAAGATTTTAAAAGATCAGATTTTTGTATTTCATTCAAAAATAATACTTAAATTTCAATATAATTGGTATTTCTGTTTACTTTTTGCGAATAATTGAGGAATCCTCCAATTTTTTTTAACTCTTTTTTTAGTTTTTTTTAAACTGACTAATTAAATTGACTAAGATGACATTCAGTTACAACATTGCACAAAAAATTCTCACAAAATTATATTTAATTTTTACATTTGCATCAATTAGTGTGACTTACTTAAAAATAGAGTTTAGGTCTACATGGTTCGTTTTCAAACTGGATCAAAGCGGTATTTGAATGTATAAAATGTCGGATTTGACATTTAGAAAGCCGAATTTAAAGATAAAACATAAAAAAAGGTTTTATTTTTAACTCATACGTGTTTTTAAAGCTTTAAAAAAAGACAATTATCATATATCTATAAATTATAACAAAAATTTACCATTAAAATAGTAAAATAACAACATTTTAAATTAATACAGTCTTATATTAGGCTATAATATTTTAATTTTATTGTTATTATCAACAAACTGACGAAAAACTTTCGAATATATTAAGAGGGTTCCGTATGGTATATTACAAAATTGTAAAACAAGTTTAGTTTTAAAAATAAAATGAACGTTAAAAAGTTTCGTCAATTTCATAAGTATTTTATTACTAGCTGTCGCCCGAGACCCCATCTTTGTTAGAATTAAAAAAACTTAATAAGTAGCCTGTATTCTGCCAGACTATGGTTAACATCTCCGCTAAATTTCAGCAAGGTCCGTTGATCTATTCTAGAGAAACCTTCAAACCAACCATCCATTCATACATCCATCCATCTAAACATTCCCATTTATATAATAATATTAATATAAAGTATGGTAGGATTTCTATAAGGAAACGTATTACTGCATATTTACTCGAATTGCACTAAGAAAAAAGATAAATAATGTTAAAAGTAAAGTACTTACAATGTTTTATGCTACATATTACGCTGTACATTTATATGTAAACAAATTTAAGGTCCGATTAAGTTTGGTTTTATTTTGAACGCTAAAGGAACCCTAATTTGACTAACATGTTCCGGCCACTGCAAGCATTGTGTTCGAATATCATAACTAACATTTATAGACCTTAAAATGACCCATAAACTCTGAGTTATATTCCTTCTTGTACCAATTTAAAAGAAAAGAAGGAGCGGTCAAATTATGATATTATACATTAATTTTTATAGACCACGTTTTATGTGTTTATAATAGCATTTCATAAGCAATTCATTTTGGAGACATCATATTTTAGTGATAGCTGGTTGATTTTAAACAGTAATATTTAACAACCACGTCATAATTATTTTTATGAAGGAGGTTTTATATGTTGTATAATAATTACTGGCAGGTTAATCTATAGCCCTAAAGAGCTCACCTGCTTAAGTTACGTAACGATGTTTTTTATACTTCTAAAATACTATACTTGTATGAAAAGTTATTAACCTCGAGATGGTTATAGAGGTCGCCAGAGTTCAGAAATAAATATATGTAAAGATCGTTATTGATTTATGCATACTAATTTGGATATAAATCTTTTGTTTACTTTTAAATAACTTTGTATTAATTATTATTTGTTATTTGAAATGGCAATAAATTGCTTTTAACAATATATTTGTTATATAAAGCCGCAATTCGTAAAATCAATTTAAATTGAAAAAAATCGTATCATATTTTCTGCAAACACCCTACTTTCGGTCGCGATAAGAATGAGAGAGATAAAAAATAACGTTAATACCACATTAGAAGAAGACGAAAGACAAACAAAAAATTTACCGGGAAAAAAACATGGTCGCGAAAACGTAGGGGTTGATACTGGAGTGGCACATTAGTGTGCCCTACACTGAATTTGACTGGAGAAAAAAATGAATAATAACCACCCCCATCCCGTTGGGGGTTGATGAAAACTTTTACGAGCATATTCGATAATTCGTGAGCACGAAAATATGAAAGGATATTAAAATTTTATAAACGCAGCTGGTAAAAATCTCTATTACTAAATGTTAAAGAATACGCAATACATTATTTTGTTGGATTCGAATTTCAATATCTCTACATAATAATAACAATTTCAAATTAACTCATAAAAAATTAAATTGAATATTAAGCACATGTTATTTTACTAATATTATAAATGCGAAAGTTTAAATGCATGGATGGGAAGCTGGATGATTTTTTGATTGAACATATCTCCGAAAAAGCTCAACGGATCGAATCGAATGGAAGGACACATCAACTACTTACAAAGTTTTTTTTAAATTCCGCGCGGACTCAGTCGCGGGCGACAGCTTGCTAATCTATATTATAGTATATATTTACATTAGCGAAGTTTCATAGTTCAGTTCAAAAGCAATATTCACTACAAGAACCTGTAACTTCAACAATAAACAATTGGTTGCCAAAACTCAAAGTTTGCAAACTTTGAAAACTCTGTCAAAGTTTAATTAGGCTGCTAGGTCGCATGTTATATCGAACACGTGACTCGGAACTTCCCCTAAAATTAATCTAATCGATACTTCGTACTCCGATAGAACAATAAGCGTTTTAAAACTTAAAGAAAAATTTACTTTTTTTACTGTGTTTTTCTTTTCATTTATTAACAGGTGAAGTTTATATAGACATTGATGAAGGAAGCTTCAATGCGAACGTATGTTATTTAATCTATGAACTTCTACAGATCTTGTTTTTAGGTACTTCCATTAAGTCCTTCGTACTTAATTTCATCCCAACGTCTAAACATATTTTATCATCGTCAACTCAAATATTTATCAATTCCCTTTTATATCGGAGTATTCCAAACTCCCTCGTCTGGACACTGGAACAAAGTCTAATGACGTCATTAAGCAAACAGAAACATCTTTCCTTAGCTGCATTGTCCTTTAATCCTCCACTCGACTTACTAAGGCATTTTCGACTTTAAATTATTCGTGTTTAAAAATAAATTTGGCTCATAATCGTAGTCTAATTTGCGACTTCACCCTAAACGTTGGTGGTTGTTTGTCAAGACCGCTAATTGTCCGTTACTTAGTTAAAAGGGACTGCATTTTGGCTTATTAGAATTCAACAAGTTGATTGTAGAGTGTATCTTTTTTGCCTTGGGGACGCTTCTAGTTTGCTTATAAGAAAAAAGTCTTATATTTTGTTGCTTTTTAGTATATACTGTCATTATTCGCGTAGCAAACATCGATACGTACTTACATTTTAAACGTATAATAGTACATTTAGCCTCTAATGAATAATGAAAGAAGTAGAGTTATCTTACTAAAATTGTAGGAAAGTTTGGATGGATAGATGTTTGTTACTTTGTTACTCTAGAGTAGCTGTATAGATCGTGATGTAACTTGGTATAGATGTAGAGCACAGTTTAGAAGAATACTTAGGATACTAAATCGCTGGTAAAAACTAGTATTAACTCTAGCTATTAAGACATTTATCTTGTATTATTCCAGGATTGCTTTACCAAACTTGTAGTCGTTTGTTAAACGTTAAGCTAGAATTCTAAATAAAAAGTATTTACGAGACAGCCAATAATATATATCCCAGAGGACAATTTAAATACATATTGGACACAAAGCTGGCAACGTTCGCTACGCGTCCCGACTATTCACATAAGACCTTAAACTCGCATAAAATACTTCCACAAAGAAGGAAAAAGTAATGCAAAAGAATCAGTACCAACTACTATCTCAAAATTGATCTGAATACTGACACAGAATTATATGATCTAAGCTACTAGTATTAACGAATAAAATCGCTTATCCGATGTCTTTATAAATTGGTTTTTAAATACAATGCAATTTAGACTTTAATGAATGGTTTTAAAATTTACTTTTCTTTGTGTAGATGTGTCGTATACTCTCACATAAGTTAAGGCCCAAGTAATACGGATGACGATGCGAAGTTAGTGGAAAGAAAGGGGAGAAGGGAAGTGAAATAACGAGGGGTGGATTGTGGGTGTGCGGGGGAGGGGGCACATACCCCCTGTTTCGGGTTTTCAATAGATGTTTGAGAGTTTCGTTCCTCGTATGGTTGAAAAGGAAGACAGGTGTAAATGTGCAGATTTTAGTATACAGATGTGTGAGTATTAAGATTTAAGCAAATAAATATAAAGGGACATGTTTTTTATTGATTAAATTTACTGCGGTTCGTTCGGTTCGTCGTTCACACTTGATTTAGTCTTAAACATGTTTCGTATATCAAAGGTTATTAGAAATACAAATAGATTTTCAAAAATCTTAATACATTTAAAGAAGATAAAAGCACGGATTTATTCTGTGAAGAGAACACATATTAATATAACCTTACTGTAACAGTACAAGTTAGGAACTTCGTACAAGGCAGTATATATCGACAAAACTAAAATCGTATCCAAACGCACACGCAACGATGAACCGTCGACATTAGTTTTCTGTAAATCAGTACAGGTATTAGCGACTTTATTATGTTAACTAGAATGTGCTTTGCTGAATTATCTTGACTGAAACTGACTGAGACTGAAAGAACAGAATTGCCTATGCGTTCTTCCAGGGTATGTCCATCTTTGCTCAATTTTAGCGTGATCCGTGCAACCGAAGATATCCAACAAACATCCATCCAAACATTCCCAATTGTAATATTAGGAAGAAGTATTATACAAAGATGAGAAATATACTAAAATATAAAGTAATATAAGAAATCTAATAAAGTATATATCAAGTAATATTTCCAGAACGAGCACTCATCGGCAGCGGAGAGCTCCGCGAAGCATTTTTCAAGACACAATCCACCCTCGCGTTTCTCTACATATTGTTGTGTGGTACAAGTTTAAGTAAATATACGTTTTCTACTACAAATAAAGTTTAATTTATCTACCAAATTCAACTATGTTAACATTTATAATAGCTTTTGGAAATGGCTTAAAAATTGTACTGCAATTAATTTTAATCAATAATATGTATATTTTACAACAGATGTACAAATATTAACGTATTAATTTACTTTATATTCAATCAGATGTTTATAAATCTTTACAATTGTAAGTTTTCTTCAGTTTAATCCAGAACTAATGGATTACTTTAGTCTATATAAATTTTTGTTTATTTCAAGGTTGACGGTAGAGTTTTTACTTTTATGACCTATTTATATTTTATATAAAAGAAAGTCGTGTTAGTTACACTATTTATAACTCAAGAACAGCTTTACCGATATGGTTGATAATTGGTGAAGGGTAGCTTAGAGCCAGGAGACGGACATAGGATACTATTTATTCTTTTTTTTTTCGAATTTATGCTTTGAAGAGCTGCTTTTTATTTGACTTATCTATATGTTAAGTTTTTTTATATATCCACGCGGACAGAGTCGCGGGCGACAGCTAGTAACTTGGACTATACGCGTAACGGCTAAGTTCGTTTTTCTCCCACTTCTCCTTGGCAGTTTTGATGCATCGTAATATTTTCGCGTCGGGCGCATTCGCCGCCCATGACGTCATGATATATTGGCGTTAACCTTCCACCCCGCTTTGCTGCTGATTGCTTCTAAGCATTGTTCCTCTTTGTTTACATTCAAGTTTCACAGAATTGCGATAGACAGAGAATCATAGTCATCGCCTTGCTGTCTTTCCTAACTTGAGAACCGTAGAACTAACTAACTAAGTAGTGGATATGAAAACACTAAGTAGACTAATTGTTGTACTTAGATAGTTCTAGTAATTTAGTAGAATGACGAATAAAATATGACTACCGCGATAATGGTAACATAAAATGTTATTAGTAAGGTCAATAACTTCTTTCAGGTTAAAATGACTGTGATAGTGAAATTAGAAAACAAACATTCATAAGTCATTATTAGCTGTCGCCCGCGACACCGTCCGCCCTAGATAAAAAAACTTAATTTACAGCCTATGTGTTCTTCCAAACTATGTACATTAATGCCAAATTTCAACGAGATCCGTATCGCGATTCTGGAGATACCGTCTAACACACACCCATCCATCTATTTCAAATAATTGCATCTATATATACTCGTATATAAAAGAAAGTCGTGTTAGTTACACTATTTATAATTCAAGAACGGCTTTACCGATATGGTTGAAAATTGGTGAGGAGCTTAGACACAGGAGACGGATACAGGATGCTATTTATTAATTTTTTTCGAATTTATGCTTTGAAGAGTTACTTTTTATTTAACATACTAATATTATAAATGCGAATGTTTAGATGGATGTTATGTGGATGGACGGATGGGTGGTTTACACTATTAAGTTTTTTTATATATACACGCGGAAGGAGTCGCGGGCGACAGCTAGTTTATAATATAAATAATATAAATGACACATAATTTATTCAAGTAACCAACTATGAACGTCTTATATTATTACTTAAGTTTGGAAAAGGTAAACAAATTCAATGCCTTCAAAAACTTTGATAGCTTACCAAGGAGGTTTTTCTCAAAGTCTATTTCTTAGGAGGCTAAGACAAAGCGGTGAGAGGGTAAAAATCTCGTAACTACAAAGACGAGGTGGGGCGAGGCTCGTTTCGGGCATTTTCCCATCTCCCGCGATGTCTACCTCATATGTATGGAAATAGGATCCTAAGCCCGCGACAGCTAAGGCCGAGGATACACCAAGGTTGTTGACTAAAGAATATTTTAAATAATATTAGTAGATATGGCTTTATAGTGTGCTTTTAATGACATTAAAAGCAATTAATATTCGTCCGATAAAATACATACATATTTTTATTTCCACTTTAGTTAAAAAAAGAAAATTTGTTTGTGAAATTGCGATTTTTTTTTGAATGAACAAATAACGATGTCGTAGTTTTATTAGTTTATTCTATTATTTCATGTATTACGTAAATACATAGAATTACGTAAAAGCTCAGTATGCCCACAGCCTTATATCGTATCCGGGTATACATAAACACAAGTCAGGTGCGCACAAACTCTCTTTTTACCAATTTATTTTTCTCCAAGATATTACTTTGGAGAGATTTGTGGTAGCCTACATCTATATCAATGTAGCCATACAAATTTAAAGAAAGTTATTTTTTTTTACTTTATTACTTTCGTTATATGATAGTCTTATCCAAACGTAAATGATATAAAAATAATTTCATTATATTTACAAGTAAATCTGCAATATAGAATATCTGGATCTAGCCTAGGACTTCGTTAGCACAAAATAATTTAAAAAAATAACCTAAAATTCCCGACAAAATTGGTCTTCCCGTTTCGGAAGTAAAATGCACAAACTCATAATTTTATTAATTTTATACTGATGATAAATAGTGTAGCTTTGATATCCTTTATTTTAATAACAAGATTCAACTTTATTCTCTTATTTCTTTAATAAAAATTAAGCAAAAATAATTTTCCATGTTCAATTATGGTATGTCAATTATTAAAAAGAAAACTTTAAATCACTCTTGCTGGAGTTATATTTTAAAAAATATAATTTAAATTTATAAATACTGGCCAGATACGATATTGGTTGAGCTGGAGATTGTGAAGTATGAAAAAAAAATTACAAAAAAATAAGCCAAGCACCTCCGTAGGTAGCGTCGTCACGTAATACATCAGCGTAATCTTCTTACATCGTCTCAATTCCGAGGCCTATCCCCTGCCCCCTCACTCCACCGCAGCCCCCTGCGTCTCCCTCCATCCCCCCTACAGCCTGAGATTACCTCCCTACGGCCGACGCAACGCTACGGACGATTTTTCTACTTTAATATAAGCCACGGAAAGTGGCTTAGAACGCTTTCGTTCACGTATACTTGGATGGTTCGTTACGTATTTTTTTAATATACGATTGCAAATGTAAGAAAATTTATTGAAAACTAGCTATCGCTAGCGACTCCGTCCGCGCGGAATAAAAAAATCTTAATTAGTAGCCTATGCGCTCTTCCAGACTATGTTCTACATCTGTGTCAATTTCCGCGAAACCCGTTAAGCTGTTCTTGAGACATTCTTTGTTCAGAAGAATAATTCAGATAGGAAACTTTATAACATAAATGCAAATATTATATTCAAAAATTCGAAGCAGCCATAAAATAGATAAAATAAGACACAATTTCTAAAACGAAAATACAAAAACATCTCCGTACGACAAAAAAAACCTAATTTACTTATATCCATCCATCCAAGACATTACCATGGTCCTAACAAGACACAATGGATTCGCGAAACGTTCCTCCCTAGTTGTGACTCGACCACATTTTTATGACCCCGCATCCTCCCACGAGCTACTAACAAATGGAAAAGTAACACAAAGTCATAGACCAAGTTACATTGGTTATTGTTACCACCCACTCGGCGTCACTCGTTGCCAGTGATTGATGACGTAGGCGGGGCAAATCCAATCATTATCCGTGATGCATTGCCCCCGGTACATCACTACTACTGATTTCGCGATGTAAATTCGAATTTTGAAAAAAGTTTGTTTTTTCATAAACCACGGTGCTGTTAATTATAATAACGGCCAATATTAAAAACAAGGTTCTATACTACTTTAATTTATGACGAATTTAAAATCAACACTTATTAAATTTATACTTACAGTGTGTACGTAATTATTTTTTAAGACGTTTTAAAAAATTATTATATTTTATTAACAAACTACTTATAATTTAACAGTTACGTTCCGCACTCGACAAGATTCAATCACAGACTGACTTAAAAAAAAATTATAACACCACTGCATTTCTAACATCGAATACATTATAAACCCTTGAATAATTAAAAATATGCGTGAGCTCAAATAATCGAGACGAATTAACCCTTTGCATGCAAATTAGGTGCGGATGTTCGCAAAAAGCGCGACCGGTTTCGCGGGACAACAAAAGACACGTTGCTGTAATGGGTAAGATTTAAGATGCATCTGGAAATAATATTGACTCTTTAGATATGACTAAAAGAAAAAAAATAAAAGAAACTTTTCTCTCATTATGTTTGTCCCACTGATAAAGGAACCGTTATTCGCGGATTCATTTTGATGTCTTCTGGTGAACTGTCGTATTTTTCTCCAATATGCAATAGCAACTTTTTTAGTGTAATAAATAAATTATTAGTAATAATAATAAAAACTAAATAACCTATATTATAATCAAGATGATTGAAACAGTTATTATGTTACGTATTACTCAAGTTTTATTATAGAACAAAAGTTTTCAAGTTTTAATGCAAACATTAATTTTAGCTGTCACCGTAAGACATCTGTGCCGCCATTTTGAAAATAACCACGTATGTCATTTAATATAGAAAATATGAAAGATTTATTTGTTGTAAAAACATTGAATTTACAAATACTTAATTAAGTGTTACATGAGTTTTTAATACTTAAAAAAATCTATTTAATATCAATCTTTTAAAAAGTTGGAGCTAAATATTTTACTTAAGCAATACTAATTATTTTTACTCATCCCACAAACAGTCCAAAAACCAATCGCGGGAGAACATTCTTCCTGTTTCAACGGCCGCAAATAAAAAAAAATTGAATAGTCTAAAGCTTTTTAACTTAATAATAGTGTATTAAAACGGAAATTCTTTCAAAGGACAACACACCTACCCACCTGCTTGACGCAAGGGGACAGAATTTGAATTTCATTAAATACGGACGTTAAAGGGCTCGAGACGTTCACTTTTTGTTATCAACATTGTCCAATATCAAGGAGATTTTATTCAACACCGATATAATTATACGCCATTTCCAAATTGACAGTTACATCGTTAAAATAACAAATACCAATTAAACTCGAGTAAAGAAATAAAGAAGGTGGTCGATTACCGTCTCGTTTACCCCAATTATAGTTATTCATTTTTTAATAAAAATAATGGGTTGGTACTAAAAGAATTGCGTCACGATTTACAATCGAAGTATGTATCGAGAAAATGGTTCAACTGATTCTTTTTACAAATTTAAATCAAAAAAAGCAAAAAACTTATCTGTTTTAAATTTTATTATAAAATTATACAAAAAATAATAATAACTCTTTCACCAACATAAAAACATTAAACAGTTAAAATAATGTTTTACAAACATAATTTTAAAATCGAATAACCTAAAACCCCAGCGTACCTAAATCATTCTGACACCCGTCTTAAGATTTACGACGCGACCAAATTAGCATAGTCCTGCAATGTTGACACAGCTTTCCACAATATTCAACCCCATCGATTATGCATCACAAAGACAAGATTCTCACGTTAAATAATGCCCAAGCAATGTTCTCACGACTCTAGTAAAATCCATGAATACATTAGCGTTTAAAAAAACAACATTTTTTATCTGTATAATTCAAATCAGTATTCGTTGATACTGGCCGAAAAGAACGCTTCATTTAAATAAGAAACGTAAAAGGGTTAAGCATTCTTCTAAGTGTCAAAATTGCTCTTCCGTGTCGTGTTATAGAAAAATGGCGGTTCATTTGAATATCGAACGTGAATGCAAGAGATCTATTTTGCATGTCTGTATCATATCTTTAGGTATGATACTTCCTGTGGCATTTTAATTCTTCTTACAGTGGCATAAAGATCCTTTTCGTGTGACGAATCTTCCGTCTATTTTTCTTTGAATTAGTAATGAGATTAAATATTTTCGTTACAGTGTCATATTTGTAAAGTATGGTCGTCTAATATATTCAAATCATTGTGTTCAGGTGATAAATGGGAATAGGATAATTTCGTTCCCACGAATTCTTAATTTAAATAAATATCCACTACTTTAAGGGTCCCTTATAAACACGGAAATATTTTAAATGGCAACATTAATAAAAACACTGACAAAAATATTTCTTATCAAGAAATTGCATCATAAAACTTTTTTTTTACATTTTTAATACGTTCATAAGTTATTTATAGAAAGAAAAACTACGTGTTAATCGGTTGTATAGGAAGTAAAAGATTAATTGTTCTTATTATAATAATAAAAGCCGCCATATTTATTGTCTGTCGTTCCTGACGTGCCACAGATAAACAATAGGAATTTTATGAAGTTGCCAGATAATAAAACTCGGGCTTGAATAAATTAACGATTAATTTTATTCATTGAATATGTCCAACAATAATATTTCAAATGTATCGATTATTTATTGAATTCAATATGTTAAACATTGATAATAAAAACAAGGCATGAATGCATTTATAATTTAATTTTTATATTTTATTTGCTTATAGATTTTTATAGAAAAATTAAGTATTATATTCTAATTTAAAATGTCACATTGCATATTATCTTTTATAATCGAACTAGCTGTCGGCCGCGACTCCGTCCGCGCGGTAAAAAAAATTACTTAATATAGTTCAAATGGACTCTACATTTTATTTTATTTATTTTAAAACGTTTATTCGAGAAAAAGAAAATTGCTGCTTGTAGGATTTTCCCGGCAATTGTTCGATTTTTTCTCACCTCCTCCCCTCTCCCTTTAGGGAAGGTTTAAAATGTTTACCTCCACGAACATTTCAAGACCAAGATAAGATAAATCCGTTCAGCCGTTCTCGAGTTTTAGCGAGACTAACGAACAGCAATTGATTTTTATATAAATAGATTCAATAGAAATAAGAAATTATTATAATAATTTAAATTCTTGTCTTTTTTGTTTGCTTGTCAAGATCATCGTTAGAAAAGTCGCTGCGATATTCAAGATGGCGGAGCAAATCTATTAAGACATGTAGTCGATATGCCGGTATTGACCGAATGGAAGACTCGCGTCGTTGTGTCGAGATGAAGGTGTCGCGTCACTATCAGATACTCGCGACGCAACATTAGTTGCCAAGATTTACGTTTCCTTGTGTACAAAGGGGCTGTGAAACAACTGTGAAGTAAATTACGCTTAAGGAATATTGTAATCCAGTGAAATGGCTCGTAAGTAAGGAATGAAATATCGTTGTGTGACCGTTTTATTCTTGGTCGTAACTCTTAATTCATGGTTTTATTTAGTAGTTTAAATGAATTTATTTGACAAACATAATGTCTTATTCCGAAGATATACGAGATAGCTACAGCTTTAACGGACTTTAAGAAAGGTAGGTTTTCTAGTCGTCTGTATGATTTTTTAGAGGTCAAAAAAGAAGAAAAACCCTGTAAATTCCTAAGATTAATTCATCTATATCCTTTGAATGTCTAGGTTATGTGAAGTGGAATAGAAATTTGAGAAAGGTGTTTTCTGTAGCAAAATAAATCAATTTTTTTTTTAATTTTTAGCAAAAGTAATAATTGCATTTTTTTAATTTGTCTTCCATTCGGATTAATTTGCAGTAGCCAGCTAGTATTAAATGGTTCCTGATGCAATATTAGAACATGTACGACAAGACACGTTATGGTAATCCAGTCAGAAACAACGCTCATATCGCCTCACATCCGTGCACATTAGCATATGTTAAGAGACAAAAGCGGTCGCACTCATAATTTTTATATTTAATTTTTTACTGTTATAAGTACCGGTTTTATTTTAATTTTTTTTTATTCCATTCATTCCAATCTATTGTCACACATGTTTAAAATATTTAAATTGAAAACAAAATCGCCGGGTCGAAACAATAAGCGCACCTTTTTTTGTCCCCGTCTCGAATTCATACCGTTGCACTATGGTATTTGATTAACGCGTTATTGAAAAATGTACCTTATTCCTATTAGATATAATTTAATATTGTATGTAATTTTGTTTATAAATCTGAATAAAATTAATGACAGTGCGACAAATATCGTTACTATATTATTTAGATTGTGTTAACCAAATGAGGTACCACTTCAATTTTACACAATTTTTATATTGAAAATTTGAAAACAGTAAGCTTACTATACATCCCCACTGAGAAACTCAGAGTAAGTAATAAGTAAGATAACTAGGCCTAAGTAGGATAACTAGGCCATAGTCAACCCAGTGGGCGTTGATTACACATTTTCATTTTTAATTTTTTTCACAGATGTGTATGTTACATTACGATGTTTTTTTCATCGTAAGAACATTTTGTATGTAAATAGAATATCGAAAAACACATTGGTACATGGCGGGATTTGAACCCAGGACCTGCATTGTAAGTCAACTACTTAACTACTGAACCATCGACGCTATATAAGAATATGCATTTTACATTTATATAATTACAATTAGTCAAAAGTAATATTTGACTCTGTCTAAATAACCTATAAAGACAAGAAAACTTATTAAACGTTTTTCGGATTAATTTTTTTTTTATTATTGCATTATATTATATCAACGACAGAAATATTGTTTATAAAAATCAAGGACTATTTTTAGTTATGGAAAATTTAATTCTTTATTTATCGTAAATTAATTCGATCGGATACAAAGGTGCGAACACACCGGTCCGTTGCGAATGGCGAACAAACACGAGTGTTCGGAACTAATCGACGGCTCACAATAAGATGCTAATCTTTGACACCTTTGCTGTATTTACATAATATTTGCCGATAGACTTAATATGAGAATTCGGGTCCTTTACAAACGTGTTGTGGAATATAAATTTGATGAGAAATTGCTATCCAAATTTATAAAATAACTGTTAAACCTGATGTAGTAATTATTCATTTTCGAATAGAACTTTATAAATTGCTATTGTCGCCTGCGATTCCGTCCGTGCAGAATAAAAAAAAAACTTAATCAGTCTAGTTGTTCTTCCAGACTATATTCTACATTTATGCCAAATTTCAGCAAGATCCATTGAGCTGTTCTAGAGATATCTTCTAAGAAATCCAATCCAAACATTCGCATTTATAATATTAGTAAGATTTTTATTAAAACGTAAAAGACCAAAGCGCTATGTTTTAAAGACCTATAACCTAAATTAACCCAAGAAATTAAACCTTCAATAGCATTTATTAGTGTAAAGAACCGTTTAATCATATGTACCTATGCTTACGTTTCTTTTTAACTTTTTAATAAAAGGAATAAGGAATAATTCGTATTTAAATCGATATTAAACGTAAGTGTAATATAATCGGAATTACATGCATTACTTTTTTATAGTTCTGCTTTTCTATTTTCGTAGTAAAATTGCAAAAGATATAACCTTTATTGGAACATTATCCTAATGTGAAATATAAAATTCAAGCACATACGTATTCGTGCGGGGATCTTTTAAACCCCCTGTGCAAGCCACCTGAAGTAAGCATGTGCCGGAAAATCAATACAAAGCATGTCGCGAACGCGTGATTCCAACGAAAAACTACTACGGGCCCCTTCCCACCCCACGCAGAGCGGATTTTTCTTCACCCCACACCCCCACGGGCTTAGGGGAGCGAGGGGATCGCAAAAAGATGCCCGATTTTTTCTCGCTAGCGTGTAATGTTGACTGTACACTTGACACACAAAATTCTACTTTATTTCTAACAAAATAAAGTCCCATTTCATACTAATGTATATGTAACATGTGTGCGATTGTCTTTAATGTAATGCTATCTATAATACGCTGAAAACAAACGAGGATAAGGTTCAATTTTGAATGACTAGAATTATCAAAACCGCCTCGGCAAACATGGTATATGGGAGTTTTTTGGTCTTCAGTGAAATTAGGGCCCCGCGTCGTCTGCTCCGATGCGTAATGACTTCTTATGATTTGATGTCATGTTGCGTACTAGTTTCTCCTCGCCTTTATTTGCAGAGACGAGGGTTGAACGAACCAGAAATTTTGTATTCGCATCTCGAAATTCGAATTTGGAAGCAATTGAAAATTTTCCACACGTTTCTAAAGAGAACTTTGTGATGTGACATTTCTCATATTCAATCTATATCTGGAAGAAAATAAGACACATTAGAATTTTGTTTTTAAAACTTAAAATATTTTCCAGCCAGCGTATTGAACACGGAATTATGCAATAGAAAAAGTAACTTGCTTTCTTAATGTAAGAAGGTTTTGTTTCAATTTATGAACAGTTCTATATAACATCTTACTAATATAAGGCGAATGTTTGGATGGATGTTTGTTTGAAGGTATCTCCAGAACATCTCAACGGATCCCGCTGAAATTTGAACGTAGTCTGGAAGAACACATCGCCTAATTATTACATTCTTTTTAATTCCACGCTGAGGGAGTCGCGGGCGACAGTTAGTAGTGTTATAAAACGTACAGAGGCACCTCATGTTTTACTATCATATTAATCTCTACTATCTAACCATCTCATTACCCACAAGACCTACTGACTCACACATAATAATTGTTGTAAAAATTCACGCTGGCAATTCAAATATTTTTAAACTGTTCTTAGATGTTAAGCTATATTTTTAACTAAGCTGTTAACTTGTAAATTATTATGTTTCTTTGTATCGTATATTGTAATTTAGTAGAGGATTTAATTTTCTACATTACTTTTTAGTTCTTGCGTCTTTCCCTGTTTGAAATTAAAATAGTACTTATATTATTTAAAAAAAAATATAGTTTGAAAGAAATTATATCATTTTAAACTGTAAAATTTAGAAATTAAAATAAAAGTAAATCTATTTAGTGTACAAATAGCTTTATTTAAACAAAAATCTTAGTAAGTATTATATCTGTTCTTACAAAATATGTTCTACATCCATGCAAAATTTCAACAAGATCCCAACGGATTTATAACTCCGCACGGACGGAGTCGTAAGCTACAGCTAGTTAATATATAAATATAGATTCATCTTGCAGGTCCACAACTCATTTCTGCTATCTAAACATATCTATAACAAAAGGCTTGTCAGGAATTCCAAAGCGTTTGTTTTCGTCACGTAAATCTGCTTCCGGTGATACGATAATAAAAATTCTTAAATGAGTATCATTTTGAATTATTTTTAATGAGAAACTTCCGCTAGATATATATTATTTTAAATAGTAATAACTTTTTCGTAAAACTGTATTCTGAAAAGGAAATAAATAAAAACATCTTGAATAATTTATCTCATTCATTTGTTTTCACACCTTTTGTACTATATAATATTATATATTTATCATAAACTAGCTGTCGCCCGCGACTCCGTCCGCGTGGATATATAATTTTTTTTCCATCCACATCACATCCATCTAAACATTCGCATTTATAATATTAGTAAGAAATAAAAAGCAGCTCTTTATGGCATAAATTCTAAAAAAAAAATATAGTGTCCTATATCCGTCTCCTGGCTCTAAGCTCCTCGCCAATTTTCAGCCATATCGGTAAAGCCGATCTTGAGTTATAAATACTGTAACTAACACAACTTTCTTTGATATATGTAGATGTGAATGTTTGGATGTATGGATGGATGTTTGTTAGAAGGTATTTACAAAACTGTTGCATAGATCTTATTGAAATTTGACATAGATGTAGAACATATAAGACGTAGGCTTCTTATTTAGGTCTTTTTAAATTTTGTGCGCACGGAGCCGCGGGCGATAGTTAACTATTAATATTTATTTTATCATCATGTAAAACACAATAATGATTTCATTAAAATAATCATGATAATGATTTGAGTAACAATGATTCAAGTTTGAAATGGAATGTTGCATTACAAGCTCGCTGGTTACCCGATAACGCAGTGATTATAAACAAATTAACGCGTCAGCTAGTTCGAATCCCTGTGCTGTCGGTACATCTGGCTATTAGCTTTTCAATTAACTCATTGTCCGAATACAAAACACTTAATGCAACTTTGCTCTTGTACGGTCAGCAAATAAGTTCCAACTTTAAACTGCTACCGATTGTAACTTACTTAAATCGAAACTTATCAGTCAAGTCAATGTCAAATATAAGCAATTACAACAAACACAAAATTACATATGTATATTCAAATATCTTGGTGGCTCTGAACTTCTCACTAATCGCTACACAGAATATAATTACAGTTGTGTTGTGGTTGCAACGGGATGTAGGTAAAAGGCACTGTGCCGCACGCACTTAGGCCGCCAAGATATTTCAAAATAACTGTATCAAGATTTAAATTATTACCAATAAATTTATCATTAACTATAACTTAATGTACGGGAAGATAAATATTTAGAAAATTTAAAAGTTTTTTTTTATTATTGCATTGAATTTGTTGACTGTACACAACTCGGTGGGCGTCCGATAGTGATCGACTTCACGGTAGCGAGCCTGGACAAAGAAGACTTCGTATTGAGGTCATACTATACCACACACTATCTATAGAGTTAACTATAGTCAGCGAAACGAAACAGGACCGAAACATAAAGTATAAAAAGCTTCAAAACTTACGCCCACTGCACTAAAGCGACGTAATTAATGAGTAAACGTGATGTAATTTATCAGATATATACTGACCTAAGATATATTATATTTATGATTTTTAATTGATTATTATATGCTAAGATTATAATTTAAATATATAAATATAATATAATTTTTACTGAGTTTAATCTCACGACTAATAATACTAATAATTTAGTGAAGCCATTTTTAATATTCATTTGGTAATTTTTTCAATTAATACAAAAGATGATCACAATTCTAATACAATTCCACGTGGTGTAAAAGTTAAGTTTTAGTTAAGTTAACATTAAGTTTATTGAACTTAAAAGTTTGTAAAATCGAATTTAATCGTAAAATTAAATTGTGCCATAAAATCCACTGTTTTTCTACTTTTAAAAAGAGTTTGACTTATTAAACTTTAAAATAGCAAGATAACTTTAAAAAAAAAATTAACCAAAGTCTTAATAATAAAATATGTTCAAGACTTTCTAAACTAAAATAACCATATTATACTACGAGTATATATACATACCAATGATTACAGTACAACGTTCTTTCAGTAAATTTTTATCAAACAATAAATACTTATAAAACCACTAAAGTTATTTAATAATTTGAAGTATACTTGCCACATACTCTTGCGCATACAAACTACGATAAAACGTTACAACCCCCCACCCTTAACAATATCCCATTATTAAAGTAGGTGGGGTTTGAAAAGGGGATCTTTTGCAAGAGCGAAATAGCATGATGTAACAAAAAACGTTAACGTTTAGAAAAGGATGGATAGTTTTTTGTGATATAAAGGTGCATACACATTAGGGTTAAAGCAACTTTGTAGTAATATATGTAGACTAGTTATCGCTCGCGACTTCGTCAGTTATTTAAAATAGAAATAATAGTAGCCTGATAATATTCCCTTATACTTTACCTACCTGTCCAGTCCCGAGTTCCATTAAAATCGTACCAGCCGTTTCGGAGATTTTCCAGAACATATGACGATAAAAATTAAAAAAAATAGCGTTTCGTTATAAGTAAATCAAGTACATCTTGATCACAAAACACGTATTTCGATAGTACATACAGACAGACTAATTTAATTAATTATATATTTACATTTTAAGAATTTTTATTTAATTAGTACTTACATTCTTTGCAATTAAAATAAAACGAAATGGAAAGATTTTTTTTACAAAAGATGTAACTATTTAAATGTCAAAACTGATTACCATTTAATTAATGCTTATTTGCTTTAATGGATATTAAAACTAAAATGTATCACTACGCTAAATGAATGTTGTTCCCGTTCATTATTTACAACTATAATCATTTAATATTATCTAACGCAGAGACAAATGATTAACTCTAATCTTTATTTTAGTTATATAAAAGACGAAATAATTAACTAAATTACAGTCCCGTTTCAATTCCAATAAGACAACAAAGAACTTCTACGTCAATGGGTCTTATTCGACTTTACCAAAGTACATGTATCTTCATAAAAGCGTCAAGAAATGAATATAAATGCGTTGAAACACACCGAATAAGATGTGAGGAGCCAATTTGGATACAAAATGAGACAGTTTACATCGAAAGACACGTCCTGGAGGCTTTGGGTGCAAATATTCCAATTGCCTTTATGTAGCTTAAGAAATAAGAATTCTCTAAAATTACAACCGCTAGCGACATCTAGTGTCGATATTCTAAAACTTCCAATCAAAATTTTATTTAAGAAGTGTCTGTTTTCACAATTTTATTATATTCTCTAGGTAAAATATTTGGAATTGAATTATTTACATAAAAAATTTAATTCCAATTAAAAACTTCTAATTTTCGTTGCGCCCGCCATCTGTTGTGTAGTAGCGAAAGCAGGGGACTGTTTTACCACTTGTGTCGTATTACTGCCCGTGCGTATGTGTGCGTTAGAAATGGCGGGTACAATTTTTTGAATGTTTGGACTTGAACTCTGGAATTTTTAAAAAGGTCGCAATGAATGGCGGCTAAAATGGGTACCACTTCTAAAATATTCGAGTTTTATATCACAAATATCAAACATTCCTCCAATGTTTACATTTTGTTTGATAGTTTTGGAAGTTATAGATACGTTACTTTTTAATATCTTTTATAGAACAAACCCAAAATGTGAATGAGGATAACCAAACAAGAAAATAACACCATAAAAATCTCTAAATAATAAAATTTACATTTTTCCTAAATTAAAATTATAATTTAGTGATAAAAAATTGTTGTATTTATTTGCGAAGACAAAATATTTATATCAACAATTTAAAATAATAATTCAGCAAAGAATCTACAAACTAGTATAGAGTATTTTCTCTAAATATTTTTCTGTTATATAACGTTTAATTGTAAAATGATGAATTCACAATATTCTGATAGTTTACAATGTGACAAGAACAAAACAAGACATTAAAAAGACAGGATCCAAATGTCCAATCCGTATCTATAACCCCTTCATATTTTTTTTCAATAATCTTATTTCATAAAAAGCTGGATTGTCATTATAGCTTGAAAGCAAATTTAAAAATAAACAACAGTCGTTAAAAGTAAATATCCCTTATTTTGTTAAACTCTAAAATATCTTATCAGATTTCAAACTTAACATAGAACTTTAATTTTTTTAATTACATAACGTATTTTTTGTTACTTCCTTAGTCTTGTAACTTGTCATACGTATGTTAAACAGTTTGCATAGTAACATTTCACAACTTTCATTATAATCAAGTATTTAATTAAGCACTATAACATGTGCCTTGTGCAACAAGCATTTAGTTTCAATTAAAACCAAACTACACAAAAATACTGTAACTTAATTATAAATGTAAACGTCTACGCGACGTACGAATATCCGAACGCACATTTATAGCTGCTAGGCACAATTTATGTACATGCAACGAGCGAATTTATAGTTTAAAATTTAAAAAAAAAACAAAGAAACCACTGACAGGTAAATCAGATAACAGGCGATGCATGAAAAATGACTCCGCTCGTTTCTAATTAAAAAAAACTACTACAATGGAAGTTTTTATTTTAATTTAAATTCGAAAGTCGCGAAAAAAATTGTCGCGTCGACTGCGACCCCTGATTTTGTCGCGTGAAACAATGAAAGTGGAAATTTGACTACGTCTTTTGATAGAATTTGATTTAAAGCTGGCATTTCAAAGAATCGAGTACACTGTAACGAATGTTGAAATTATTCGCGTTCAAACAATAAGCTCGTTTTTTTTCAACGTAAAACAGTCTTTTTTTTTAATTTTCGAATACTGTTCTGATTTTAATCAGCTCACAACCGGAAAGCGTTGTTTTTTTTCGTCTGTGACATTTATGTGTATATCATTGTACCCTTTTGTATTTTTTTTTTGCTTTTCATAGTCGTAGACTGTTTTTAGGACTACATAAAAATATTTTACTGACTTATTGTGTAAGTAGTAATTTTAATAAAATTTATTAACGCTACCAACATTTCATTGCGCCATTTTTTTACATTTAAAACTTCAAACATGGAACATGCATGCTTTGACAGCCAGTATTTAATAAAGCATAGACAAAACTCTTTTTTATTTTTAAATGTTAGACAAGAACTGGTCTTACTTAATAATTGCTGTATAATATCCGCAGGAGACACCTTACGTGGCACGTCAAACTTTATTTATGGTCATCAATAATGGCCCGAAAAAAACTTTAGCTGTCTTTATATCTCTACACGACAATTTATCTTTGACATTATCATGAAACTTACTACGTTAATTTACTCCAATATGGAATAACTTAAAATTATTTAACTTTTGTCTTTTTTTCTTTGTTTTTTTGTCCGTTCAGAAATTGACCTCAGGCTGGACATGTGTTTGAACAGATAGCTGCTAACTAAATGTACATGAATGACTGCATTCTACGCTTATTAACAAAAATTACATAATTACGAACATATGTTAAAAATACTAAAATATCTCAATACAATGTTTTGGTGTTGATTGCTGACTTGCGATTGCAACTTTGTATTATAACACGATGAAAGAAATAATTTGTTAGTTCGTAGTAATTCGTAGAATTAATTTGTTAATATTCGTAGTTGTTGGAACTATAAGGAATACTAGAGAAATAAAAAAACAGAAAATCGGAAAATAAAAGCTACCATTATTTTGTTACTTTTTGGAGCGATCAAAAGTTTCAAGAAATTTGCAATCTGTGTATACGGCACATAACAAGACTCAAGGAGACAAAAAAAAATAAGTTCAACTGTCAAACGTAGTTTATTAACATCCAAAATAAGTGTATTTTGGAAAAGTAACCAGAATTTTAATTAGCAGTAAATATCGTTAAATTGAACTCGGTGAAAAGAAACAGTGTCGTGTTACACAACATAACGCTTTTCAGTTAATATCAAAAACAATAAACGTGTCAACGTAGAAAAGTTCATTTATTTGCTTGAAACATAGTCAACCTTTTCCAAGTTAATATTGTATAATTATATTATTCAATCATTCTTTTCCGACATGTCTTGGTGTACACCGCAGTGACCGCCCGCGCCCTCCCGCGCTGCTAATGGCGTTAGACAACTAGCGTGCACAACCGACTTTTCAAAATGGCCGACAACTTACGCATTGCATGACCCAGGGGTTCGCCATTTGTTGACACGGTCCAACGATACGTTACCAACCATATTTATTTAAATTTCTTACATCCTAATTATTTTTTTAAGTTTTTAATAGTGCTAATGTGGTAACTAATTTAGATCAAGTAATATTCTTTCGAATAGTATGTATGGCAAACTATGAACAATAACCTATTGTGGTAGAGCCCGATTCAACATCTTCGCACGAATCGGCCCGGCTCGCCCGGTGTAATAGCACGACCACACAGAAGACAGGCGTCAAGTGGAAGCAATTTCGCGTTTCGTCTGATGAGTGTGTGTCCCAGAGGCCTAATTTAGTTATCTTTCCCTTCCCACCCTTTTTCTTATAAGGAAAGGATGGGAAGTGGAAGTGGACTTTCCGGGTAAGAGGATGCATGGGAAGGGAAAATATTTTCTTTCCGTGCATCCTCTCCTCCGTCGATTAAAGGTAGGCAACGCATATACAATTGTGTATGTCTATGGGCAACGGTCACTTCGCTATTTCAGCGATTTCAGGTGGCCGCTCGTTCGTTTGCCACCTTATGATATAAAAAAAATATTGCTTATTCCTCATTGAAATCGCATACAACTAAGATTCATTGTTACATTGTGATAATTTTATAACAATGAAAATTATTAACAATTATTTATTCTTGATCTACAATTAAGAAATATTTTAATTTATTTTATTTGCAAACTATAATCGACTCGAATTATTCGACACACGTCGACATCTGTCCGCGTACATGTGAAACTTAAATATTGAAAAGTAAAACCGATTGGTTTTATCAAGGTCATCGACGACGGCGGCTGCGGGCTACGCAAATTGGATCTATACGATCCACATCTGCTAACCAGTCTCACCGCACAACACGCTAATGTTGTCCTTCCAATTGACAGATGTCAGGTGTCAAAAGTGTCAAACAGCGACATCTATTAGAGAAGAAATAATGGATTTTGTATCCAAGGCCAAAATGAAGTTCAGTTTATCAAATCATTTGTTTTCCAAATTTTGAATTATAATTTCTAACTAGCTGTCACCTGACACTCCGTCTGCGTATAATTTAAAAAAAAAACTTTATAAGCTGTCTATGGTTTCTTCCAGACTTTTACATCTGTGTCAAATTTCATCAAGATCTATTGAGTCGTTCCGCAGATACCTTCAAACATCTAAACATTCGCATTTATAATATTAGTATGAAGTGTGATTATGAGTAATCATCGATTCTAAAGATACGATATTAAAATAACCTTTAGATCTGTGTACGTAGAGTCACTCGGTAGGCGTACCGCTACACATGTTCCCCCATATCCTATAAAAAACGATTTTTTTCACATAAACATAAAATATTCGTGACGTATTGAACAATGGAGACACGAGTTCTACAAAAAATGTTCTATCGTTTGCAATAAAAACAGAGCTTAGTTTCTAACGGTAGATCTAAACTTAAAGTACTTAACGCCATTGATCAAAGAACAAACAGAGTGACCATTTAAACCAAATAGGTACTAAATAAATTTCTCAAGAATTGTCAAACTTATAATTCTGAATGTTCAAGCATAAAGCATCTAGTGGAAAAAACAAGGGCTTTAACTACTCAATATTCAACATCTATAAGTTAATGTTCTGAACGATGTAATTATATGAAGGAAGAAAAACTTTAAACAAAAGAAAATCAAACTAATAGAATCAATTATTGGACAGTAAAAAAACCTTTAAAAGACATACGAGTTCGTTTTGCCATACAAATGTAATACCCATTTACTTAGTACGTAGTCTTTAACACAAAATTAAACTTCGTCGTAGGCATAAAATAAAAGAAATCCAATCTACGTTACTTATCATTGACATGACGTTAATTCCAGTTACGTATAATAATAGCAACTCTACATATCCGTCGGCAACGTTACATAGCTGGAATAAATATCGCATGTTTATTCACAACTATACTCACGATTTATGGTCTACTTTACCCCTTGAGACCTCTATATAAAGTTCCTACCATTTTAATTGAGTAGTATTAAAAAAAACATTTCCTAATTAACTTTATTCACGTAACGCATTTTATAATTCGAATTCGTGAATATATGTTTTGTGAAACGGAACGTTTTTAAATTATTTCTTTAATAGCTGTCGTCTGTGAGTGTCGGCGTGGAATTAAAAAACAATCTCTTATAGTCTATGCATTGTCGGAAGCCAAGAAGCACATTGAGTCGACGCGTCAGCGCAATAGTATTAGGAATTTATGTCTTACTCTAAAGTAAAATCTATTTTTGCTTCAAATATTATTTAGATCAGTCTGGAATTAGGTAACGTATACATTCATCTATCAAAAACATTCGCATTGTTAGTAAGACTAGCTGACCTAGACTCCGTCCGCGGTCTTTTGAAGAAATCTTAGCAAATGGCCTACATGTTCTTCCAGAATATATTCTACATGTATGCAAAATTTCACCAAGATCCGTTGAACTGTTCTGGAGATGAACCTTTCAACAAACATCCATACATTCAAACTTTCGCATTTATAATATTAGTAAGATTAACGGATTATAAACAGAGTCAAAATTAAAAGGCTTAACTTCGTTAAGATGTTGTTGAGTCGTTTTTAATTAGTCTTTTTTCTGAAATAATTTGTTGTAAAAGTATTTTTAATTTGCTACGCCATCATTACCCATGTTTGTTTTATTTTTAAATCTCATCCGAAGGGAGGGAAATAATTTTACCTGGCCATACTTGACGCTGTCTAATTGGTAAGGTTTCTATTTGATTTTATTTGCCCGTTGCTGGACTTAATAATATTTAAGGATCTCTTAAAAGATAGGGTAATTAAAATTTATATTTTTTTCTTTTTATTTTCTTTTGCTTATTCGTTTGCTTGAAGCGACTGATCTAATAAAAATAATGTTAAGCGGAAGCAAAATATTGCTTTTAATTTTGAATATTTCTCCTTAGGATTTTCTTAATAAAAATCTAAAAAATATTTTTCCATACCGTGTATCTAATATCTAAATTCAAATAAATTTCCTTAGGACGAACGTTTTCATTCGTCATCTTCATCAGCTCACTATACGTCCCCACTGAATCCTACACCTACCCTAAGTTAGAGGTTACTAGGCCATAGTCGCCAGTGTGCGAAGAGTATTCACATGTGCCCACACCCCGGTAAACAGTGAGTCGAGGGAACCAGAGGGGGTTTAGTGAGTATGCTCCTTGTCCCTTTAGGGATGTGGAGAGAGTCCCACATAACCGGAGTGGCTTTCCCCGAGGCACCCGGTATGCGTAACGCATTCCCCCTCTTAAAAAAAGAAAAGGCCATAGTCGCCATGCTGGCTCATTGCGGTTTGACTTCACACATATCTTTGAATTTCTTCGCATATAAGTGTAGGTTGCATCACAATATTTTTCTTCGCCGTAACAACGGCAGAACAGAAACGAAGAGTATCCATTCGTATAAATTGAAAAATTGATATTTAATTCGTAGTTTTGATTTGCTAAGCGTATGATAGTCAGTTTAGTTACTAAACTTTACGTTACTAAATAATTATGTTCTATAAACTTTCTACTTTTACGATATTAACACTTTAACTGCAACATGCAAAGTAATCTAGTCGCAGTAAATATGTACACATAATTACGTATATTATCCTTCGATACGCGTAGTTGAATTCCAGTACAAAAAAATACGACTTAGAACACATTTCCTTCCGGTGATATCGGTACTCCGATCGCTTTAGACAGTCATTTGACTATTTATAACCAGTTAACTATCACAATTCTAATATTAACTTTACTTAATACCAGGTGAATCCGACTTGCGTTGCAATGTCACATGAAGTAAAAAAACTAATACGTAATAATATCGATTAATGCATAATTATTTTATTGAAGTACATTTACGTAGACCTTGTACACGAGGCACAATTTTTTTATATATGAATAAACCAGACCACAAACCCACTTGATAGTAAGTGGCTATGTGATCAAAGGATGGTACTCACTAGCTTAGCAAATACCTAAAATATTTTCAACACATAATTTTTTTTTTATATTTTAAAATTATAAATACTTATTCCATTATATACTTCGTTGTGTTTATGAACTCGTAGCGTCATCGTTCGCACATTATTTTTATAGTAAACATTATAGAAACACGTGTATAAATCTATACTAAAAGATTAATTATAAAAAAAATCCTATACTTAATAAAGACTAAGTACATTTAAATAAGTTATGAATGCCTTATATTAACTTTTTTCTTTTTTCACAGTCAACTTCTAACACAAAGAAATGTCACTGACAGGCGATAGGCAGATGTTTTTGCGTAGGCATAATATCTAATTCTAGATTATCAAGTAGCCTGTCCATTGCATGATTACATCGATGTGCTGATAACAGTTCTATTTTCTGTTTATTTCCTTTAATCCAGCTGCTATATATAATTAATATTGTTTAAGACTTTTATCAGAATATACAATGTTTTATAGTTTCAATTGACTTTTACTCAATTTTATTATTTGCTTTGTTTTTATAATTCTTTTATAGACCGAGTAAATATGCGTGCAAAAGTTATATTTAGTTTAAATAGTGTTGTTCGATTCCTACTCTTTTCTAAGTTGTCATGGGTATAATCGATATCTTACTAATATTATAAATGCGAATGTTTAGATGGATGTTTGCTTGAAGGTATCTTCAGAACGGCTGCATGGATCTCGATGACATTTAGCATAGATGTAGAACATAATCTGGAAGGACATAGGCTACTTATTAAGTTTGTTAATAATTCCGCGCGGACGGAGTCGCGGGCGACAGGTAGTTAGGTCATAAAACTAAGGCTTATAAATTAAATTAAGCACCTGCCTTCAACACCTTATTGCATTAGATTAAGAAGCAGATGTACAAGTACTTTGAAAGATTACAACTTTTTTTAATCTATGATTTGTCTATGATCGCAAGTTAATCATCATTAAATAAGAATTCTTAGTGATTTAATGATATACTAATTTAAAATAAGATCTTGTAGACTGTTACTATTCTATCTTAAAAATATAATTAGACACTGTTTAGTTAAACACGTGTTTTAACCTTTTGAACGCCGGTAAAGGATCGGGATCCCTTCATCAGGATGACTACTCACTAGAAGTCACTAGTCAGTGAGCGACGGGTCGCGTCCGCGAAATAATACCAGTACCACTCATCCTGATGAAGGCCCCCGATGGGCTCGAAACTAGTCGGTGCCGCCAGCGGACCAATATACGTGAGTGTTTAGCCGTTTTTATATCAGTTTAGTATAATGTTTGAATAATTTGATAATATGGACGTCAAAAATGTTATTCGTTTCATCATTAATATGTATCATCACACTTTGTCTTAAGTATTTCGTTATTTATCGGTCAAGAACTCATATCGCAAGCCTACGGATAATATTTTAAATAACCATGATTTGTTAATCCGCGCCGGGCGTTATAGTCACGGTGTACCAAAATTGACGTATGTTTAAGCTAAAATGTATTTGAAACGTATATTTTTTATAGTAAGGTCCTTTCTCACGGTGATTTCGTTTATGTAGAGTTTTAACACATCTCTATATTTCTCCTACATTCAAACATGAATGTAATTCGGTTACCGAATTTGTTACTACCACTTTCTTTTTCACCTCTTTCAACTCACCAACTTTGCTTTACTATAATTATAACAAAAAACTAATGTAAATTAAAAAAAAATCCGGTTCCAAAAACCCTAAACAATGTCGTCTTGTGGGAAATTTGAAATGACACACGATAAAATCTTAGTCTCTTAAAATAAAATTTATTTTGATTTGCATAAGTTGCCGGTGTAAAATAAATCATAAAGAACTTGAATTAATTATAATCGTGGACAATGTCTTGGGGATGCATAGGGGAAGAAGCTATAATTAAAACTGGCTGTTAAAGGGTTAGCAGTGCAATGTTCTTACGCGGTATTTTATTAGAATTTAAAAATATATTTTATTTAATGACAACACAAATTTAATTTAATAAAAATCCATAGTAAAAATGTACACTATTTTTTTTTAATTCTCATTTTTATTAATTATTATTTAACTATTTTAATCAATTTAATATTATAATAAAAAATGTTATCTTGCTAATATTATAAATGCGAATGTTTAGATGGATGAATGGAAGGATGTTCTAGAAGAACGTTTTTTTTTAATTCGAAGGAGTCGCAAACTCTAGCTAGTATTAAAATAAAATAGAATGAACGAAATTTGAGGACACGAAAATCTTTGAAATAATCCAAAAGTAATTGATGTTTTTAAAATAAAATTTGAAATTGGAACGCTGATTTGATATCAAAACAATATTTTGTTTCATCGTCAACCCTTGACGTGCCGAAACACTTCACAAGTTTACATCTCACTTTACCCTTTTCTAATGATAATGAAAACCTGTTCCAACTATAACAATAATTCTTTTTTTTGTTTTAAAACAACCGGGTACCTTTAGGGGGTCACATAATTGTGTCAACGCGATGCATTGTGATTTATTTTTACCTTTGCGAGTTTAAACAATAGCGGGCGAAGGGTTAAGAACAGATGTCGGTGCGTAACGAAATTCGGCAAGTTTTATTATTGTCTTAATAAACAGAGGTGCAATATGCAGATGAGTTTTATTAAAATTACTTTTTTTTCTCTTCTATTGCAACACTTCGCTTGTGGGAATCGCTGACCCCTTTTCGGTTCCGCAATCGGACGTCGGGATATCATTGTATTAGTTACGCTTTTGTTTTTTTATACAACGGCAGTTAGTTTTGAGTTATTACTGGTTTTATTTTAATCATTCAAAAATTTCCGGAACATGGTTTGACGGTTTATTTTTTTAATTACATAATTTAATAACTTCACAAGTGCCAGTATTTCTTATCTTATGTTTAGAAGAATGGATGTTTGTTTGAAGGTATCTTCAGAATTACTGTACGAATCTCGCTGGAATTTGGCATAGATCTACAGAATCTGGAAGAACACACAGCCGACTAATTAAGCTTTCTTTTTTAATAACGCTCGGACAGAGCGGGCAACAGCTACTTTCTCAGCAATACTAGATTAATCGAATACATATCTGTCTGAAGTTTGCGCTTCGTACTTTAATCAGCATCATCATCATCAGCTCACTATACGTCCCCACCGAGGGGCTCGGAGCCTACCCTAAGTTAAGGGTGGTTAGGCCATAGTCAATCACGCTGGGCAAATGCGGGTTGGTTGACTTCACACATATCTTTAAATTACTTCTCAGATATGTGCAGGTTGCATCACGATGTTTTCCTTTACCGTAAGAACATCGGATAAATGTACATATGTAAATCGGAAATCCAAAAAACACATTGGTACACGGCGGGACTCGAACCCAAGACCTGCAGATTGCAAGTCAAGTGTTTGACCACTGAGCCACCGACGCTGTTCATCAGCATCATTGTATACTCATAACAGACTTTTAGGTACATTTGACAGCAAATAGCAGCATCATTAACTAGAGAGTTCTTTCATATGATTCATTAGTACACGCGGAGTAATGAATTGCATTCTGTTTACGAGTTCGTCTGAATGAACACGATCGCCAAGCAAAATAACCCGCAATGCAATCAAACAAGCAAATCATGCGTGAAATTATGGTATAGCGCTGGTTCCCGTACTTATGTAGTAGCTAAGGGCGCGTTTTGGTTACCCATTCAATAAGTATATAAGTACATAGAGTCGTCGGTGTGTTAACAAACTAATAATACCTAAGCGGTAACAAGCGTTGGGGGAGTGCATCTGATTTGAGTGAAAAAAAACTTCATCTCGTAGGGTGCAAGCTTATAAGGTTAGTGTACAATCATCTGCAAAAGTGTTATTTATTTTTTAAATAAATAAAATGTTCTGTAAATATCTGAATACGTTTTTCATACCATTTTATGTATCTTCAGTTCATTATTCAAAAATAAAAGTAATTTCTTACGGTAACATATGCAACTGCTAGTGATAGTTTTTTCAATGTCTTACGGAAAAAAATGGTAAGTAATAAAAACTTTTTCTCTTTCTGGCTGTTATAAAAAAGTTTTTTATGTCTTTGTTAACAGAAATAACAGAAAAAATGGATTTTTCGTTTCGTATAAAAATAATTTCGCTAACATAGACTTTTTGTTTTCTATCTTTTCCGTGAAAACCTGAGGCATTCTATTAGTATCTTATATAATCTTTTAAGTTATTCAGATACACTGAAATTCTCTTATAAAAGAAATAAGTATTAATTTATGTTACATTTTTGGACGCGACTGTACCAAATGAAGTCCCCACTCGCCTTCGGATGAAAAGTTCATTTTCTTTAACGAATCCCTTCACTTTGAAATCTTATACATAGCGGCTTGTCGATACATTTTTAATTTTCTTTTGAAGGGATCACAATTTCTTTTCTTTGTTGCGTTCAGTTATATTTGCACTCCATTAAACTCCGGCGTACTTAAAAGTTTTTTTTTCTACTCTACTTTAAAAAAGTAAAAAAATGTAAACCATTTTTTTACCTACAAATTGAAATCTTTATTTTAGGTAATACAGGCATCTTATTTTCATTTCAGATATTTAGGTATTATTTAAATGTTTAATTCGTCGTAATCTATCTATATATATAAAAATCAATAGATGTTCGCTAGTCACGCTAAAACTCGAGAACGACTGAACGGATTTATCTTATCCTGGTCTTAAAATGTTCGTGGAGGTCCAGGAAAGGTTTAAAAGGTGAGAAGAATTCGAATAATTGCCGGGAACTAATTAAGATTTTTTTTCATTTCACGCGGACGGAATCGCGGGCGATAGCTAGTTATAATTAAATAAATCTGTGAAGGTTTCACCTTTGTACAAAATTTAACAAAATTGTCCGAACTAATGTACATAAAGTTAGATATAGTTAAGGCTTATATGAAAAGAGGTCACTACAACTATTTTGAACCTTCTTATATGTTTTTAAATAAAAAATATTAATTATGAATTATGTTCCAAATTCGAACAATAGTCAACCAAAAACAATAACTTAAATACGCATATTTGATTTGCATACTATGTTCTACATCTATGGTTTTCAGCGAGAATCATTAAGCCCTTCTGGCGATACATTCTAAGAAACATTTATCCGTCCATCCATACATCCATCCATCTTAACTTTTGCATAGTTGTATATATAACATGATTGTTTTTATATCTTTTATTGAATAATTATGAAGTAGTAATTATTTATTAAGGATTTATCGTACACTAGCTGTCGCCCGCGTACGTCCGCGCGGAATTAAAAAAAAACTTTAAAAGTAGCCTATGTGTTCTTCCAGACTATGTTCTACATCAATGCCAAATTATAACGAAATTCTTTCTGCCGTTCCAGAGATTTCTTCAAACAAACATACATCTAAACATTCGCATTTATATTATTAGTAGGATTAATCAACTTTTTTAAGCGATATTGTAAATTTTTAATAAGTAATATTTAAAAATGGTCATATATGTGTGTGTATCGATTCCTAACATAACGTCCATACTTGATGGAACCACATTAAGCTTGGTCCCGGGGGCGATAGATTTTTAATAATAGGGTTGCGCCGCCCTCTAATTTATTTAAACAACTTTTACATAATATATTGTATAGAACGTTTTGATACTTTTGCGATTTCATATTTATCATCCTTCTGTACGACCATTGTACAAAATACAAATAAAAATATAAATTCATTGGTAAAGTTACAATTCTTAAAAGTAAATTAAAAGTAGTAGAAGATAATTTGAACTAGGATCACCATCGACCACTCCGAATCTACTAATTTCGATAATAAATACATAATCTAAAAGTATCTAAATTAAACCGGGAAGTAATTTATTTAGTATTATGTTTAAATAGGAACGATATCTATGTTCTTTTTGTTTAATATAATTGTGAAATTGTTAATAACGTCTGTATTTCCTAATTTGCTGATCTTATAAACTAATTAGCGACCAGTAAGTACACCAAGGAGCGTCGGTGGCTCAGTGGTCAGGCACTTGACTTGCAATCTGCAGGTCCTGAGTTCGAATCCCGCCATGTACCAATGTGTTTTTCGATTTACATATGTACATTTATCGGACATTCTTACAGTGAAGGTAAACATCGTGATGCAACCTGCACATATCTGAGAAGAAATTCAAAGATATGTTTAAAGTCAACCAATCCGCACTTAGCCAGCATGGTTGACTATGGCCTAATCACCCTAAACTTAGGGTAGGCTCCGAGCCCAACGGTGGGGACGTATAGTGATCTGATGATGATGAAGTACACCTAAACCCTGTGGGTTTTTAGTACTGCTGTCTAACCGATATTAAATTTTTTATGTAAAGTTATGGATAGTTAAAAAAAAATTACAGACAAAAATATTTCTACTTTTGTCTTTATGTTATTAATATTATAAATGCGGATGTTTGGATGTATGACTGATTGTAAGAGGTATCTCCAGAACGGTTGTATGGATCTCACTGAAATTTGTCATAGATGTAGAAGAAGTCTCGAAGTACATATAGGCTAATTAAGTTTTGCTTTTAATTACGCGCGTACGAAATGCGGGCGACAGCTAGTTGGCAATATAGATTAACATTGGATTAGTATTGTTTTCCAACAAATTCTTAATTATTAAGGCTGGACCTTAATTGAGTTCGATAATTTTGTTTCATTAATTTTCAAAGGTATAAGAAATATTTGAAAACAAATAACAAATAACTTTTACAGGGATAATAACAATATAATTATATTTGTAAAACAAAATATCCGTTAAGTTGAACGAAAGGTTATATTTTCTGTTATAAAAAGGCTTCAAAAGACGCCGCGCCCGATATCCCGTAATATTTATCAAGTGCCTGCAAAAGACAAGAGGATTTCGACCCGAAACTTTCCTGCGAATTATTGTTTGAGATTGTTTTTAATGGCTTTTCTTTCTTCTCGATTTTTCAAACATTCTTTTTTTTATCTTTGATAAAGTCCGTTTATAACGTCGGGAAAATTCTCAAGTCACAATCTAAGACAGTGATTTATTCCCATTTCATTTAGTAAGTAAAGATAATAAAAAAAGGTAAAATTTTATGTAGTTCTTATTTCCAAAGTTGAAAGGTATTAGAAGGTATAATCTTGTAAGCCTCTATTATTAATTAAGTGCTACTCAGAGACAATCCCATAAACTTATCTGAAACCGTGAGAGACGTCTTTATCGCGTATATTGCTATTAGAAAATATGAAAAAACATATAAACATAGTTGGTATATTATCCTACTAGCTGTCGCCCGCGACTCCGTCCGCGCTAAATAAATAAAAAACATCATTGCCAGAACACATAGGCTATGTTCTACATCCATGCCAAATTTCATCGTAATTCGTTGAGCCGTTCTGGAGATACCTTCAAACAAACATCCATCCATTTGAAGTAATATACATACTGGCTAGCGTTTTAATACTCACCTAAAATAAAAGAAGTCATTAAAATGAATAGAAAAACGTTCGCCGAAAATCTATATATATAATAATCAATTGTTGTCCGTTAGTCTCGCTAAATCTCGAGAACGGCTGAACGGATTTATCTTATCTTGGTTTTGAAATGTTCGTAGAGGTCTAGGAAAGGTTTAAAAGGTGAGAAAAATCGTAATAATAATCGGGAAAATCCTAAAAACAGCCCTTTTCTTTTCCCATATAAACGTTTTCTAAATAAAATTTAAGGTCAATTTGAACTTTATTCACTAATTATGTTTTTTAATTCCTCGCGGACGGAGTCGCGGGCAACAGCTAGTACTCGTATACCTAATATACCACATACGGTGCTCGAGCGGGAAAATGTCTAACTCAGCGACCGATTTCGCAGATATCTTGTTTTAAAAAGGGAGCGACTTATTTTTCATCTCCAAGTATAACGCTCCCCTTGCGTGCTTGCCGAACTTCAAAGGAGGGGGATTTCACCCCCCTTGTTAACAAACTTCTACCTATCTGCATTTTTATTTAAGTTTCGACAAAAATTTCCACCCCTTAATTCAATTTTTTCCCTAGAAAATTAATTAGTGAACACGTTTTCTGTTGATGATGCCGCGTTTTAATTTGCGAGGTATTAGTGACGTAAATATGTAGAGATTTGCTTTGGTGGGGGGCAACGGGAGAGCGGGATTTTCGATGTTTTCATAATTATGCGGTAATTTCCTGGCCTGATATAATTAAGTCGCATTTAAGGTTCATAATTGTTATTACGTGATAAAAATTGCCAGTATTAAAAAGTATAGCTAATTATTAACAAAATTGTTGCTCTTTTTTTTAAATGGCTATTTCTTGAAAGCAACCGTCAGATGGAGAAAGTTTTGAGAGTTGTTAAATATAAAGTCTGGAACGTCCAGTCGACTGGCCCCTGGACTAACTTTAAACAGCTATTATATGAGTAAGTTTTTTTACCAACATCTCGGACAAAATAAAAATAAATGTCTGAAGAACGTACGTAGCTCGGAACGCTTTATTTAACTTCATACTGCTGTGGGGAAAATTTTGTCCTTTTGCTTTCGAAAGACGACGTATTTGCATTCAAGCATTTCAAACTTCTCACAGACAACAAACATAGCTTGCAGTATCGTATTTATATTTATGCTGTATTTAAATACATAAAAACTATTTTATATGTTTTTGTTTTTTTCTTGTGTTCCTAATTAACGAATTACACAGAAAAAATAAACGTTTGAATATTTTGTGTTTGAATGCTCTATATACAAGTGAATGCTCACAAAGTACGCTTTATTGTAAATTATTATAAATTATTTTTGTTTTTATTAACTTTTATTTATTTATTTTTTTAAAAAAATAATTAGTAGCCTCTGTGTTCCTCCAGACTATGCTCTACATACATGCTAAATTTCATAAAGATTCTTTGAGCCGTTCTAAAGATACCTTCTAACAAACATCAATTCATCCATCCATCCATGCATCTAAACTTTCTCATTTATAATATTAGTAAGATTACACTACCGTACTATGATAGGAATAAACTCACACGTTTTTATCTACGAATCCAAAAAAAAAACGCTTCACAAAAACACAATTGCTCATCGCCTTAAAAAAATGACTTCATCACAAAGATTTCATTCAAAATTCATTCACCGTAAGCGAGTTAAGTGGCAAACACATGAAAAAAATGTTTACCGCGTAAAAAACTCACCTAACAATAAAAAATAAATCTCTCATAATTTAAATTCAGTTCACACAACAGATCAAGGGGGCCAACATAAAAAACATTACCCGTAACTTTTTTTTTTTCAATTGGGCAAAAGTATTTCTTATTGTAAGGCCAGTAAGAATGAATATTTGTATTAAGAAATATTTTTTACCTGTGCCTTCGATTTCTATTGAATGTATCCTATAATTATTGGCACGAGCTGTCGATATATTTCAATTGGCAACATTAGCAATTGAATAGCTTCTTATTATAACAGGTGGAAGAACTTTAAATGGATTATTTATCATATAAATAAACTTATCTTTTCTTGATATGCTTACCTAATATTTATAAGTAAGTAAGTATTAAAATATAAGAATAAATACGACATAATATAATAAAAAACACAATTAATAAAATTTACACAATGTCACTCATTTCATGAGGTTATTTTTATCAAAAGGTTTTAAGAATTTATTGAAAAATTAGTTGTCGCCAGAAACTCCGTTCGCTCGGAATTTAAAAATAATTAATTTGTTCATCTAGGCTATGTTCTACATCAATGCCAAATTTTATAGAGATCCTTTAAGCCGTTCTGGAGATACCATCTAACAAACATCCATCCATCCAAAATTTCGCATTTATAATACTAGTAAGAAATAAGAAAGAACGTTTTACTTATACTTACATTATTTAAAGTTTTTTACCGTTATTTTAACACTGCTCTATAACAAATCTTAGTGATAGTCATTTGTTTAGAACGCCTTTTAGATTGAAGCGTCAATAGCCTAATGGTTAAGGGTACAGATTTCCGATCACGAGGTCGGGGTTTCGAATCCCGCCATTCGACTATTGTCGTTAACCATATCCTAGCACAAGCCTAGAGCTTAGTTGGAATGGTAAAAGAAATATTAGGAAATTTACAAAAAAATCTGCTAATATTTTAACTAAGAAAAAAAAGATGATCGTCGTACATCCGTACAATCCTACAAGCGATGTTTAAAATACGGAATAAAGCGTCATGTTCCCCAGGATCGCATGTACGGAGACCGCTAGGGTCTTAACCTTGCAAACAGGTCGCTAGCGGCACCGGCCGGTTCTACGAACTTGAAATGTATACTAGTTTTATTGCGTACAGTGTTCACGATAAACCACCATCTGGTGACTAAGGCCTTGGACACATAAACGACAGATTTATTTACATATGGTTGAATTAAAATTATATGTTATAGATTTCGCTGTTTTATTTCCAGCCAGCTGCATCGTAGTCTTAGCATGAATGTTTGTTAGAAGGTTTTCGTAATGTTATCGATGAAATTTTTAATTTAAATTTAGCGCCCCTACCGGACATAAAGTACATCAACATATCATGTATATAAAATTCTCGTGTCACAATTTTCGTTCCCATACTCCTCCGAAACGGCTTGACCGATTCTCATGAAATTTTCTGAGCATATTGAGTAGGTCTGAGAATCGGCCAACATCTATTTTTCATCCCGCGCGGACGGAGTCGCGAGCGACAGCTAGTGTCATATAAATTTTGACATATTTTGTTGAAACGTTATGAAAGCATATGTCGCAAATATTCGTGGATTCGGGGTAGGCTATTTGCGTTCCCTTACAATGCCAGATAATTTCGTGACAAAGTGAATGAATGATGCATCAATGAATTTGTTTTTAAAAATATACATATAATATATTTATAAAAACAAGCAGTTCATATTTTCTATCAAAATCTTAACAATTATTCAATTTCAATTCAATCGAGTTTTTCTCCGTTATATAAACAAGAAAAAAACAATTTTAATTTCCATATTCATCTTATAACTTTCGTACCCAACAATAATCATCATCCATGGATATGCACTAACCTTTACCGTATTACCGTGCTGTATATTTTCGATTTATTCTCCGCACTGTACTTCAATCTTTAGTTTATTTTTTTTGATAGGTTGGTAGCCGTTCTAAAGGGGATTTCTTTTGAGATGAATGGATCTGTTCCCGGTTTGTTTTACTAATAAAAAGGAGCGCGTAAACCAGTTTTGCTAGCCTGCTCAGTCTCATAGGTATTTTGAGATCCAATTGCACAGCTTGGGTAGTTCATTTGATGTTAACGGAGTTTTTAACCGTACTTATATTAATTTTATTGTGCTCTTCGAGTATTATTTGATAACTAAACAATTCTTTGGGAACAATTCAATTGAAGTTTTATTACATTACCTAATTATAGTTGTTAGAGAAACATTAAGAATTAAAATAATAAAGTAGATGATACTTCGTTTGCACAGAATAATAAAAAAATCCAAAGCCGAATTTTGTAGATTTCTCCTTCTAATACAAAACAAAGGTGTCCCTTAACGACCATTTATGTCTCTGAGTACAAGTCCTGTATATACCATAGTATCATAGTAATGGTTTTAAACATTTTATGGACTTTGTAATTCAGTCAGCGATTCGTGTAATAAAAATATATTGAATAGATGTTTGGTACCAATAATTACCAATAGTAATAATAAAGATCATGATTTTTACCAATAACTTAAATTGATATATTAAAAGCGTATCATGATTTTATTAAATTAAACTTTTTACGTTAAAAACATAGTATCAGTACGTTCTGTTAAAAAATTATTAAGCGTGTTTAATTAGTACAAAGGCGTAATTCCCATGTTAGAGAAGCAAATGTATAATTGTTTTAAAAAAACTAACACAAAGAACGGGCGTGGCTTAACGGTGTATAATTGCGCCTGTTGATTGGTTATGGTGTATTGGCCGACGCTAAGGCGAGGCGGTGCTGCTTATAAAGTAAATTAATATGTAGCCATTATAAAATATGAGGTTTCCCGCCAAATTGCGGCACGCGATGGAAAGCGGAGGGAACACTGGCTGGACGCGCGGTGCATTATCGATTTAATTTCTTTTTTATTTGTCATGACATTTCGAGTTGCCAGCATTTGTAAAATCGATTCGAAAATTAAACGTTGATTTATGAATAATTTTCTTAAATTTAACAGACTATACTATTGATTAATTTAGTACTTTTGGTAAGAAATAATACGAGTCGCATGACACCTCATTCTTCTATATCATATCGTTAATGAAGCATAGAATTTGTCGACTCTATTTTACGTCGTATAATATATAGGATTACATATCGATTTTTAAATACCCTTATTTATCGTGCTATATAAAAAGCCCACCCACGGCTGTTAAAAAAAAAACTAGAGTGCCCTAAAGCCGTTACCCCATAAATAAGCACATAAGGACATTGTATTGAATTGTCGTTAGTCCCCTAAAGAAAAAACTCATATAAAAAATGTGGGGTTCGAACCCCACCCTCGCCGGTTTTTTTGTTGATTCGTCACCCCACATTTGGATATCTCGTTTGTATTATTGGTACATAATGGGTATTGATTTTGACAGCTACCAATCACTTAGATGTACCCTCTTATGTACTTACTTTTTGTTCAGATTATATTAAATAAGGTATTGTATGGGCATTGTTTTGGATATGTGTATTATTACCGTGGATTAATCCCGAAATAAGTGTAGAAAGTTACATATCTTACTATATTTTTTTTAATTTGTAGCAGACGAAATCGAGGGCAAGTACAACTAACTTACACTTAACTTAAATCGTATTGTAATCATTTTCTTTTATTTTTAATTAAAAATTTTGTAATCTGTAGCTTTAAATCTTGGTTGTAGATGAATTTATAACTTATAAATTACAATATCAAACTTAAAAACTAAAGTTATTATTTTTAAAATTTAGTTACCTAATTTTTTAGTCCACACTAATTTTTTAATTATATTTTTAAATATAATTATTTATTGTTTTTTACACATTATATAATAATAATCAAACTCCATTGTGACAATACTCGAAACTTAGAAATGATTACCTGGCAGAATTTTCAGCATCGCGCAAAAATCGACAGGCGCGGGGGCGACGTTTTCAAAGATGGCTGCCGTGGCTCTTAGCACCCTATTTTTGTGTTCTTGCCTCCCCCACAGCGCCCCTGTTTATGCATTTGGCCCCTGTCGCCCCTACGCTCGCAAATGCACCCGGTTTTTGTTTTGAGCTGCCGTGGGGAATTAAAAAAATGATTTCGACTTGCAAGTCGTTGAGAACCAGCGTACATTTTAATTGGACGGTTTTGTTTTTGGTTTTCAAGTAATGAGACCGACGCGTAATATAAATAATAGGATCTTGAGTATTTTTTTAAATTTTGTACTAAAAAATTTAACATTTTAACCGCTTTAGACGTTTTGGCGCGCAAAAATAAATGACAATTTTATCGAAAATGTAACTTTTTAATCACTACAGAGTTCTGCAAAATTAAAATGGATATTAAATATAATTTTTTTTCCGAACTTTCACAATTTATCACTATTAACTAACACACTTTTAACTTTTCATTAAAATGATTACTTAATTTGCAACGTGTTTAAAATAGTAAAGAGAACTTTTTTTTTTTTAAATCCATTGTTTTAATTTACATATAGTATGTTCTGCTAAAGCACTGACATATTTTTATAATACATCAATCAACACGAGTTTTTAAATACGTAAATATAGAAATGTCATAAAGAGATTACTCGTCTTCTTTAAAAGAATATTCCCCTACTCTACAACGAACCCCTACGAAAACCAATTAAGAACTTTGAATCTGATTTTTAACCTCGTTAGGTGATTGAAAATGTAGAGCCTAGGTACTGATGTAGAGTAAAACAAAGAGCTTTATAACTTTTAAGATTGTTAATCCATGTTGTTTAAAAACTTATAGACCGACTAAGATATTTGATCCTTGACAGAACCCTAACTAAATTATGACAGAACACAACACCCTAGTTTGGACATGTTACGGAGGAATGACGAAAATATAAACAAAAAGGTAGAAGAAGATCAAAGAAAGTATTGATGGATTTTGTGAGAGAAGATTACGTAAGAAGTGAGTGGATTCAGATATGACGGCTGATGGTGATTCATGCTCCGTAGGGATAAAGGTAGGTTGATAATGAACGCTCTTTGTGATACCTTTCTTACTCTATCATATCAAGAGTTATTTAAGCGTTTTCTATGCCCATGTATAGTGTGTCTATTTAAGATTGTTTAGATTTAAAATTCATTGGACAACAAAAATCGGTAATGACTATTGATTTTCGATGGTTACTCTCATAGAACTTGCAATCTAAAATTTCGTGATTATTGTTTTTGAGTTACAAGCAAGTATAAAAGAGTGCGTAGGTAGGCCTCCCGCACGATGGACCGATGAACTGGTCACGGTTGCGGGAGTGCACTGGATGCGGGCGGCACAGGACCGGGCATTGTGGCAATCGATGGGGATGGCCTACGTCCAGCAGTGGACATGTTTAGGCTGAGGCCCCAATGTGGCTTCATTATACTTTGATTTGACGTAAGAGGTCTTAATTTAATATAGCTTATTTAGTTTAAAGATCTCTTGGAAATAGTAAAAAACGCCAGTTATTCTGGAAAGAGTTATTGATTGCGTTAAAATCTGAGTACAGCTATTTCACGAATAAACATATTCCACCAATTTTTGACCAACTAAGAATCAAAAACAAGCGTCAATAACCTAATGGTTAAGGGTACGGATTTACGAAGTCGGGGGTTCGAATCCCGCCATTCGACTATTGTCGTAAACCATATCCTAGCACAAGCCTAGAGTTTAGTTGGAATGGTAAAAGAAATATTAAAAAAATTACAAAATCTTTTAATACAAAAAAAAAGTCTTACTTCTCAAAAGTAAAGATCAAAGCAGGATTTTTATGTTTTTTTTTGTTAATCCTAAAAGTTGTACCTAAAGTTTATCTTAATCTTAACTAATGTTTGTAGCTAAAATTCTGAATTTATTTTTCTAGCTTTTTCAAAGACTTGTATAACATTTAAATAGACACTTTATCTCAAAACAAATACAGCTAAAATTCAAATTAATTCAAAGTAACAAATAAAACACAAAATTCTTGTTCCTATAACTTTTAATTATATTATTGTGAGAATTGGATTTGTTAAAACATGTGTAATTAGACAGTTTCTCATTGCAGATGGTATAAGCAAAAACTCTTCGCTATGATATGTCAAGCTAGGTCGATGCATGACACCGTTTCTTTTGACATCCGATGCGCGTTCTAATCATTCATGTACTCGACACACTACTTGCCCATGTTCAAAAATGTCACCACAGAATATTATTTTTAATTTAAATTTTTACTGAAACATGAAAGCTTAATATAAAGTATCCACTGTCATAACATTGGATATTGCCATCTTTGTCACATTATTTGAAAAAAAATAGAGATGACAATAATGTTTACCTGTTACGGCAGTAGTCTTTTACGGTTAATTTTGAAACTAATGCTAAGCTGTTATAAATAAGTCTAATTAAAACAATTATAACACCTAAGACTACAAAATCAATTAAGATATTTAGGTTCAAGGCATTCTTTATGGAATGCATATTATGTTTGTTTGTAGATAATCCAAACTTACATACATACTTACAAACGTATACTACACTAAAATCAGTGGGTCAACATTGAATTAATATTGAATCGTTGTTTTTCTTTCATTTGTTAACCTCTAGTGCCAGTACTGGAGTTTAGTAACTTGATCAAGTACAGTGCGATGTGAACGCTCCTTGTATCCGCTAAGGAGAACGTAGGGGGTGCCCCCTACAGGGCGGCAGGCGGCGGGGGCGGACGGGGGGCGGGCCGGAGGGGAAGACACACCCCCCTCGCTGTTGCATCATACAAATGTGAGTCTACAATAAAAAATTTGAGGACTTTCTGTCCTTTTGTCGACACTTTTTTAAAATATAAATAGCTCTTTGTTTGGAGAGGTTTTTATTGTTTAACTCCAACATGGACCAAGTCACTTCTGTCGTGTTAAGTTAAATACAATTTTTTATCATTTTTTAATAAAATATATAAGAAAAATCTTTTAGCGTTGATAACCACATATTCTCCGATCAGAAAGATAAATTTATCATTTTCATAATTCAAAAAACATTTACTAGAAGGACATCTAGATTACAGCCAAGTGTACGCTTAATTTCTTCATCGCTTAGCTAAAATTTATAGTTAACAACGAACATAATCTAATATGCTATTTGCTGTCGTTAATTAATTTCTATAATGAAATATAAAGGCATGTTTACAGAATATAAAAGAAAAAGAACGGGTAAAGCAGTGTGCGAAGCGTATAGCGACCGCACGGTGCCTCGAGTCCTCCCCTTTCCCCCACCCCGCGGATTCTTTCTCTTATTTCCCGGCTTTTTTCGGTGGCCATTTTTTCCGCGCACGCGCCGTGCCCGGCCAGACCCCTTGGCCGTCGAAACGCATCGATTTATTCCGATGTGATAGCTGTAAATAAAATAGAGGGTTGATCGTTGCTAGGGGATGTGCCGTCTTCGCATAGGCTACTTTGATTTCGAGTGAACTTGAAGCGAGAAGTTCAATGCTTCTCGAAGTAATTTTTACTTGAAACTGAATTGTTGTTAATTTTTTAATCCGTATTGGATTTTATTATTTTTTTCTTATAAATGATTTCATCAGTATAAAATTAGTGTGGCTAATAGATTGTTCTATTCAAGATGTTTTCTAATAATATCAAAGATAAAATAACAAAATACTTAAGAAACTTACTTCTTACTATTTTATTTATCTAGACCAAACATTATTATAATCTTACTAATATTACAAATGCGAATGTTTGGATGAATGCTTGATGGTATCTTTAGAACGGCTGAACAAATATTGATGAAATTTTGCACAGATGTAGAACATAATCTGGAAGAACACATAGGCTAATTAATAAGTTTTTTTAATTCCGCGCAGGCGGAAGCGCGTGCAACAACTAGTACCAAATAAGCCAAAAAACTGCCAGTAAACTTTATATCTACAGCCTATCAAGAAAAAGTCTCGTATAGTTAATATGTACTTAATTTATAATTACGCTGATTTAAGAAGAAATTTATGAGACACTTCTTTAACTTATAACAGATTTCAATTTCCTTTACATTATTTTCATAGTTATCGATTATTTATCCCTTAAATAAGTGTACAAATCTTAAAAAGGTTCGTATTATTACATTACGACGGTTAATTTCCCATCGATCAGGCTGCACGGCGGGTTGTATGGCTATTCGAGAGCAATCGGGGATGCGGCTTGGCGCCAAATTGCAATATCCGGTTACACTCGGCGACGTACATCCGGTCCACGTAACTACGTCAGGCACGCCCATTAACTGACGTCATCGCTTGATTTGAAGCAGTAGAAAGAGGACAAGGAAACATATAACAATTTAACGACTAGCTATTTACTTAATAATTAAATTGGTAGAGTGATAGTGTCCCTTTTTACATGTTACTAGATATCGCTTGAGACTTCGCTACGATCCAGCCAAAGTCCCATTAAAATCGGTCGAGCCGTTCTAGAGATTACACGGAACAAACGTGGCCTTGCGGACGGGCATACACATAGGCAGACAGATTTTTTTAAAATAGGTTATTCGTTATCAGACAAAAACATTCCGTTTACGAAATATGTTTTTTTTTCTCGATATTACAAACACTTCAATTTTATAGATTGATAAAAAAATAGAATAGCACCCTCTGAGCACCAAATACTGAACGAAGAATATAAATCGAATGACACTGTACTTCGTCAAATGAGAGTCCGTTTAGTCTACAAGTCAAAATGTAATAGACATACATACATATAAACAGACCCGTGTCGAAATCGCCATCAGTTGCAAAATAAAAAAAAATCACATGAAATGTTCAATGTATAAAATTTTTTTTTAATGTTTTTACGTTGAAGAAAATATTTGTATTTTATAGCTTAATAGATTCTCGGGAATAAATGAATTACTCCTTAAAATGTTTCGTACTAATTACATCAAACGACGTCTACGTCCTCTGTGGTACTACGTGGTCTGTCTAATCAATTTTAAAGGTCTGTTATATTATATATTAATGTATATTTTATTATGTATATATTTTAAGAATACAAAAGTATCGATTTTAATTATAAAAAATCTTAAAATTTAATGTTATGTGTTCTGTTCTTTATTTTAATCAACGGCATAGACGCATAAAATATTTTGCGATAAACTAAAACATTTTTTAACATCGTCAAAGAAAAAAAACAATGACACATAAATATAGAAAAACACGAAATAGAAGCAAACTTATCACCATATCAAAGGCCAGCAACGCATTTCCTCTGATATTTTTGATGTCTATGGGTGTCGATGAACACCTAGGTGTTCACATTTGTCCTCGTCTCTTATTAAAAAAAAGAATTAAAAAAACACAAGTTAAACAACCCTATAATAAATGGACATGTGAGTATTCTTTGTACGTCAAAGAGCATGTACTAAATACACAAACGCAATAAAAAGCTTATAAAGCCGACAATGACAAAAGATGTCTCGCATAAGAAAGACAAGTTTCCCTCTCAAACATTTATGACATGTAAAGTTCAGCCCCTACTTGACGAGCGACCTCCGCGTAGTGTGCCAAAAGGAAAAATTGGGGGCTGCTAGCTCACTCGCTGAAGATCCCCTGTCTACCTACGTTTCTCCTTATTAACGAGATTGTGTGTCACGACGCAATAATCTTGATACTTGTGTATTTTATTAATTACATATTTATAACACCTAGCAACAAGAAAATCTAAAATTACATATATAATAATATCAAATAATGTTATTGGTCATCAATTTCAATTTAAAATGAAATAATCCCAACGTATTGTCAAATACGATAATAAGGTAAGTGTAGACTTCTTATATGGCTTTCAATAAATTATACTAGTATAGAGTTACGAGTATGTAGGTTTTACACCAAAAGAAGTCCTTTAACTATCTGTCTGTATTTTTAAAGGAATATAAAAAGGGATCAAACGAAACATAGAAATAAGTAAATTTTAAACTTTATTTTTTTTAAATAATTGATTAAAAAAATTAAAGGATCAAGATTATTTAACGGTCACATACAGTCTCAATGCCTACTCCTTGTTTCTTTTTCACAGGGAACCTACCGCCCCATGTATAATGGAAGCAAGTGTGCAGAATGCACGTCGGCCCTTGAAAACCTCCTACATAGGCGCGACCGTGTATAACTAACCTTACATGCTAATTAATTTGACGACTCGTTAACGTGTATGGCATACGTATAGCTTTGCATAGCAATTTTGTTGTTATTTCATGTTGAAACAAGTTAAGCTTTTTAAAAATTTTAATTTGTGCTTTTGCTAACGAGGGAGCTTTACACTTAACATCAGACTACTTGTCTGTGGTGCTAATAATTGAAAAAAAAACAAAATTATATATTTTACTTAAATTGTATAACATAAGTATGGATGGATGTTTATTACCTCATAATTCCAGAACATCTGGACGGTTCTGGATTCGTTTTATAACTGAAATACATTACATTTTACCTAAGACTAGCTAACCGTGGGTTCCTGAGTCCAAAACCTCCGTATACAATATAATCTTATCTCTGCGTTTTCAAGGCAGGCAAGACAGATTTTCTGGATAAAGATACCAATTGGATACTGGCTGCTGCCCTCTACTCTGTCCGCCTGGAACGAAAAAAACTTCCAGACTACGTACTACAACCGTTTTCTAGATACAAAACTTCAAACAAACATCCATTCATCCAATATTAATAAGATATCATGCGAATGTATGGATGGATGGATGAATGGATAGATGGATGTTTCTTTGAAGGTATCTCTATAACGGCTGTATTGATCTCGCTGAAATTTGGCATGAATGTAGAACATAGTCTGGAACACATAGGCTACTTATTAAGTTAGTTTTTACTTCCGCGCGGAAGGAGTCGCGGGCGACAGCTAGTTAGTAAGATAAAGGAAGGGTTTACAGTTCAATAATTCTAAACAAACACTTCCTCATTACAATGTCAACGTATCTTATATAACAAACAGCTGCGTAAACACAAGTTTGATCTCTTCACCTTTTCATTGCGCAAACAAAATGTGTAAAAATACATCTGTTACTTTACACCTGACATTATCAATACAAAACCAAAACACAATGTGTTTTAAAAATGTTACATAAGCCGGCCGTGATTTCCGATTCACAAGGTTTTGATTTATTGATATTGACCTTGAAAAACACCTTTCATTTGCGAGGAAACTTGGCTAACGCTCGGGACTCCGTCCGCACGTTTTATAAAAAAATCTTAATTAGTAGCCAAGTGTTCCAGACTATGTTCTAAATCTACGCCAAATTTCAGCAAGATCCATGCAGCCGCTGTGCAGATACTTTCAAACATCCAACCGTTCATCTATACATTATCATTTTTTTATAACAGTAGGTGACAGCGGGAACACTGATGTGTTCATCGACGCCCATGATCTGCAAGACCCGAGGAACCGCAGATGCGGTGCCGACCTTTGAGATGGTTATACCCTCGCTTCTTGAAGGACCCTAAGTAGCGGTTTGGAAATACCGCCGAGGATAGACCATTCCACTACGGGGCATTTATAATATTAGTAAAATAAGGTTAAATAAAAGACACTCATCAACCTACCCTATCCCTATGGAGGGTCGGCACAGTACGTACTCCTCCGTACATCTCTATCAGCCGTATCTGAATTCAACTTCTTACGCATATCTTCTTTCACACAATCCATCCATACTTTTTTTGATCTCTACCTTTGTAGCCACACATTCAATCTACATTCGATCTACATCATACTTTATAGGAAAAAACGGAACCCTTATAGGATCACTTTGTTGTTTGTCAGTCTGTCAAGACCCTTTTTTCGAAAACGCGTGAAGGTATCAAGCTGGAATTTAATTGTTTATTTCATAGTCCCTCCGCATATGTCCAAACCATGCTAAAGTTTGATAAAACACATGACACGATAGAATGTAATCTAAAGAGATTGACAGAGATTATGGATGCTTCAAAATTATTTAAAATTCATTGAAAGTTATTAATAGTTTTTTTTTAATCATTAAGATGTCGTTGCCATTGTTTTATTAAATAATGACAAAGGTTAGCAATCTAAATTAATATAATTGATATTCAAATGAAGGCCAGGTGCAGTTAATTTCCGTCTTTAAAAAAATTCAATACTCGACAGAAATTTCCATTGTTTTGTACAAAATTACTGACCCATTGCTTTGGAAATAATAAAAAATAACAAACATATAACAAATTTATTTAATAATCAATCTTATAGCAATGTAATACGGTCACATTTTCATTGATGCAGCAATGGTCCATTCATGGTGCTAAATTGTAAATCTATTGTGGACATGACCCTTCTATTTGCATATTGACCCAGGATACTAAAACCCATAAGTGATTTTGTTCTTAAACAAAAGAATTACAGGTAGCCAGCTGCCAGCGGATTTACTATAACAATATAGACGCGTTTGACCCTTCCCTAACCCTTTGGTGGGATATTTGATGATAATAATAATTATATTTAAAAAATACGAAACAGTAGACAACACAGCTCATGAGACGATGCTTTATTATTTCCTTTAGAATTAATTTAGTTTTAGTAATTGTCAGTTCAAGTTTCAAATTTATCTTACGTCTGTTTAAAAGGAGTAGAACAAGACTGACCTCATGTTAAAAGGAAATATATAGACAGATTCTTCTTCTTCTAGTGCCTCTTCAGTCTTGAAGGTTGGCCGCTAACTTGAATATTTGGTTCTGTCATTAACATGATACGCGAACAAAGACTTTCGAGCGTTATTCAGGCGATTCTAAACAAAAACCGAACAAGTTTTATATACAATTATTAAATTAACCTAACCCTGGGTTTCTGAGACTTAAGACTCTTCATAAATAATAGTCATGTAGATAGAAAGATATAACAAAATTTTGTTTAAATTTGAAGGATTTGGAAAAATCAACTGAAAAAAATACCAGGGACCTAGGACCAATGTTTGTGACAAGCGCCATCGTATCGTCATCGACAAAATTTGTATTAAAATTTTGTCCACCGCCCTCTATTGGACGTAGAGTACACCAAAAATCTCATACTAATTTTTGACATAATTGATCCATGTTTCTTTACAATCTCACAAAAATAAAACATCTCATTATTTTATATTACAACAAAGTATTTTAGTATATGGAAGATTAACTGTTAAAACTGTTATTTTAATTTTATGATTTAAACTTCAGTCATTATGCTAACAGCGCCATCTGTTAATATAAGAACTCACCACCATTCTTTGTTTTGAAAATGGTTTATGAATATTGCAATAGATGGCGTGATAATAAGAACTATACATCTTCGTAGGTTTTAACTTTTTATTTATGCTTTTGCTAGTTGTATATACAGGAAATAAGTACGGTTGTGTACTTATTTCCTGTATATACAACTATATATTTTTATTGTATTATTTTTCTAATACTAATAATAACCATGGAATAAATTATAATAAAACAAAACTTTGAATAAAACTTACCGCTTTTTAAAATATCACTTTTCCTTATTATTATTTTATTTCCGGACACGAATCGTAAAACATCAGGACGTAGTTTCGAATTTAAATATTATTTTTATTTTTTAAGACAGATTGGAAGCAGGAAGTCAATGACATGATACGCGAACAAAATATTTCGAGCGTTATTCAGGATATTCTAAACAAAAAACTAACAAGTTTTATAAACTATTACTAAATTAAACTTACCGTGGGTTTCTGACACCTAAATCTCTGCATAAAACATATAGTCATACCTGTCATTTTGACAATACAGAGATAATATGTTTTAAACGGATATTTTGGACTCAGAAACGCACGGTAAAAGCGTTAATTGAACCAACGACCTTGAGATAATATCAAAGCATCTAATAATCCTTATAACATTCTTAAAAATTATTATTACACGTAAAATGTAATAGGCCCGATATAATAATAATAGACCGGTCTGAGAGTTGTATAATGTCGATGTCACTATTCCACATGACGAGAATCTCATGAAAGCTGAAAACAAATGAGTCATGGGACTCCGCAGCTGGTGGTGCTCTATTTTTAATTTAATATATTTTGTATAATTATTAATTTTTATATGAAATGTACAATATAAATAATAAGATAAATCAATCGACTACCATTATTCCGATAGTTGTATCGATGAATGGACTGATAACGAAGAGCTTTGACCAACATCTCAAGAAGTTCTCGCTAAACAGTTGAATTAAGGGACCGATACAAAAGGCAGTTATCCTAGAAACCGCACGCATCGTGAGAAGGTTCCTGTCTCTACAGTCCTGACCACTGGTTGTTTGAGTCATGGGACTCCGCAGCCGGTGGTGCTCTATCTTTAATATAATATATTTTGTATAATTTTTTATTTTATATATGAAATGTAATATATTAAAAATAAGATTAATAAATGACTACGGTCATAATAATATCCTATTTAGTATCTTTTATTATTATAATAAGATAAGGACGTAGCATTATTAAGTTAAGTGAATTGTTAGTAACTTGTATTGCCTTAAAATAGGCATAGTCGTTAAGTTAAACGAACATAAAACTGACGGAATATTTATGATAACCATTACGATAAAGATAAAAAGAAACAACAAAAAGTAATCATGTTTTTTTTATGATAAGTTATTGTTTTAAACAAAAACTACGAAATGAGTTTTTTGTGAACGGAAATCTAAGTTTATTATGAAAATAAAAAAAAAACTTTTCTTAGTAATATAACGTTTTATTTTGATAAATAATGCACACGAACTCTTTTATTATTTTACAATATAACAATGAATTTCAATTAATTCTTTAGTTCCTTTTATACACATTTACTTATGAATTAAAAAAAAAACATTACTATTTTGCTAATATACTGTATAAGATTTTATAAAAAAATATTTTTCATATTTAACAGTAATCTACATATCATTTTTATTGAACAATGTTAAACGAACAATTCATACATATAACCTAAATATTTTTAAATAAGTCGACTCTACCTGAGAAACCTCTATAAGTAAAAGACAGAGTCCGGTAACTACGGACGACCACAGCCAATAGCAAAAACCTTGAGTCGTAGAGAAACCTCCTATAAATGAGAGAAATGTTATGGTCCTTTGAATTCTAACTTATCCAGGTTCAACTGCATCTATGTACCAACAAATAAAAATTCGACACCTAAAATATTAATACTAAACTGATATAAAAACGGCTAAACACTCACGTATATTCGTCCGGTGTCGGCACCGACTAGTTTCGAGCCCATCGGGGGCCCTTTATCAGGATGAGTGGTCACTCGCGACGGGCCGCGTACGCGAAATACAGTAAAACTTGGTTAAGTGGGACCTTGATAAGTGAGAAACCTCCATAACTGGAACTCATGCTGAGGTCCCAACAGTTTGGTACTGAATTACCTCTGTTAGTGGGACGAGGTAAACCTCTATATCTGGGATTTATTCGTCGATTTATCATCATAGATAACGTACGAAACGAAGGTAATTGAAGCTCAAAACAAACAACGTTTGTTTTAGTTTCGCTTTACTATCATACAGATGTTTATTTGAAAAATGTCAAAACGAAAGCTACAATCGTTATCATTATCATCATTGCAGGTCCCTTGATGTCTCACTTAACCAGGTTTCACTGTAATACCAGTCCCACTCACCCTGATGAAGGGCCCCCGATGGGCTCGAAACTAGTCGGTGCCGCCACCGGACGAATATACTTGAGTATTTAGCCGTGTTTATAAATTAGTTTACGTATAATGACTCACGAAAGTTTGAATAATTTGAAAATGTATCACATTTTTATCACAGCTTCTTCATTAATCATTTTGGTTTTTTTAGTAAAATAATCGTTTTCACTTTTAAGTCCTTTCTCACCTAAATAATAAGGATAGTTATTATCAGTCGCTAGATAAAATATTCCTTCTTTAGTCTTGTCCACATTTAATCCTAATATATTTGTAACTAGAGGTTTCCTGTCGTAACACTCTCTATCTCTCGCCTGCTGTACTGAATCACATTGTATAGCTATAAATTTGTCAGGATACTTCAATGCTGCTATCCAAAGTGTATACGATCTAGTGTGACTACATAGTACATTACAAGGCATCCATAGAACATCACCTGGTTGATATTCCCCACCATTCACGTAGAAATTGACATGTCCTGTAGGTGCTGCATGTCCAAAACCATCTATATTAGTCTTAATAACATCAACGAAGTCCGCATCCGACATATCTAGTCTTTCCTCTGGTCCGAGGTTTCTAAAACAAGGTCCAGATGGATCAAGACCGGTCAGTCTCGATATATTCTTGCCGGTTATCTCTTGGAATGCTTTAGCAACGTAGCTCATCGTTTGCGCTCCAAGACTTAAACCGACGATCTCCAGTTTCTTAGGGTCGAGTCCCTCTTCCATGAGAACAGCTAACATCTTCGCCGCATGTTTGCCGACTGGGCGCATGAAGCGAGCAGCCCTGAAAAACAGAAATTCATACATATATAAGTAATTCCAAACCGCACTCAAGGCTATCCAAAATGGTGTGCTTTTTTTGTATTATAAATGGTGGCAAATGAGGAAGCCGTCACCTGTTTTTACCAAAATGGCGAATCGACCGCTGACATTTGTCGATTCGTTGCCTACCTTTAATCGACAAAGAGAGACCATCAAACAATGACAATATTTTCCCTTCCTGTCAACCTCTACTCAATCAAATCCACTTCCCCTTCCCATCCTATTCTTATAAGAAAAGGATGGGAAGGGAAAGGGGACTAAAATAATCCTTCCAATTCACGCTTGTCTTCTGTATGGTCGTGGTATTTCACTGGGCGAGTCCATTCTTACAACAGAATGTTGTTGCTGGCGTCTACCATGGGGCTAATGTTTAATTCTCTGTCACACAACTTTCAACCATTGAATCTTTCGAAAGAGTAAATCAAGTAATTCAAAGTACGTATAACTATATTAAAATACTAACATTGGATATTCCATAGTGGTGAACATATTGGTGTCCAGTAATAACACGTTGTAGTTCAACTCATGGTACACCGCAGCAAGAGACGAAGCAATCGGAAAGTTAGGGCTGTCAAGAAAACCTCCTATGTATAGTAAAGTCTTCTTCTTAAAGTCAATATCTTTGTCTCGAGCGAGCTGGTGCATTTGGAAGTAAGTGTACTTGACGTGGCGTGCGTTGAATATGTTTCCCGGACCTTGGACGTACAATGATAAATACTTTAACGCCTTCTTTGTTATTATTGCTTGCTTAGTTGATCCGGGACCTGGAAATTAAACAAATTTTATTGATATTTACAAAAGGATTAATTTAGTAATATCTTTTCTTCGTTATAAAAGTCATGTCTGTTAAAATTTCAAAACTCTAACCCTAGTTCTGTGTAACTACTAGCTTTTGCCTGCGTATCAGACTGCGTCAGCGCGGATTTAAATAAAACTTAATAACCTATGTTTACTTCCAGATTACATCTATGCCAGCGGTTCTGGAGATACCTTCTAACAAACATCCATCCATCCATACATCCAAACTCTATTTATAATATTAGTATGATATAGATTTTTTTATAAGACAACCTCATATTTTTTTGTATATTTTTGATATTTTAAAGTAATACATTTTTTATGTTTTCTGCATTCAATGAAATATCACGTTTTTATTGACTTTTGTTTATATTTTTGACACAATGTGGAAGTGACTGTAGGACAGACCAAAATAATATGTAATAAATAATCAACAAGGACTTTATTTCTTATAATTTACATAAAGCATCAAGTACATAATTCACTGGACAGGTTATAAACCGTCGTATTTTGTGCCTGTTTGATTATCGCCATTTGGTGCTGGTAGCAGTTCGTTTTCTAAACTCGTACTAAAAATATTAATAGATTTTCCCGGCAGTAACTTCAACTTGCTCTTTTAAGTCGGATCGATGCAAAATCTACTTTTCCTAAGCAACGACCTATCCAGCGTTTATCTATAGAGATAAATAACTAATATTGATAATTTTTAACTTTACTTATTCTTAAATGACTAGCTGTCACCCGCGACTACGTTTGGGTGGAATTAAAAAAAACCTTAATTAGTAACCTATGTGTTCTTCCAGGTTATGTTCTATATCTTTGCAAAATTTCAGCGGGGTCCATGCAGTCGTTCTGCAGATACCTTCAAACAAACATCCATCCATCTAAACCAGTCTTTCCCAAAGTGGGCGATAACGCCCCCTTGTGGGCGCTGCAGGTCTCTAGTTGCGGGTTAAAGTAAAAGTTTCGTTTAGAAATCTCCGTTAATATACATGTATAGGTCATAATAATTTATTTATTTAATTTGAAATTATAGTGGTTTTTAAATATGTGAAAATATGAATATAGGTAGGGGGCGCTAAAAAATATTTATTCTCAAAGTGGGTAGTAGACAAAATAAGTTTGGGAACCACTGATCTAAACTTTCGCGTAATATTAGTAAGAAGTAACATAAGTAAGTAACATTGATATAATTCAGTCAAGGACTATTAAAGGCGAAAAATTATTGTCAACAAAAATTTCATTTACGTCTTTTACCGTGCCTAAAGATATAAGATATAACTACAAAAACCACATAAGAAGTGGGTCAAATGACCATATATAGAAGAATACACATTAGTTTGTCCTTGTTGATGGGAAACTACGAACAACAATGTAAGTTTCCATTGTAGTAATACATGCACAAAACATATTATTATCTCTATCTTTTCCAAAGACAATGTAAGGGATGGCAATATGTTATTCCATAAGTATTTGTGCAGCGGAAACTCACGCTTATTTTTGACACAACACTGGTTTATTCTTTGATAAGTAAAAGCATTCAAAGGTTTACACATACGAGTACGATAAACTCTTCTTTGTAGTTAAGTATTAACGCATAAGAGCGTCGGTGGCTTAGGGGTTTAAGCACTTGACTTATCTGCAGGTCCTGGGATCGAATCCCGCCATGTACCAATGTGTTTCTCGATTTACATATGTAAATTTATCCAACGTTATTACAGTGAAGGAAAACATCGTGATGCAACCTGCACCTGTGATTATCAAAGATATGTGTTAAGTCAACACGCACTGGGTCAGCGTGGTTGACTATGCCCTAGTCACCCCTAACTTGGGTAGCCTCCGAGCCCCTCGGTGGGGACGTATAGTGGGCTGATGATGATGAATAACGCATTGTATTTATTCCATACAATTTATGTATTTAATATTCTACATGCGCTTTACTGAACACCAATCTTACTAATATTATAAATGCGAAAGTCTGGATGGATGTTTGTTACAATCTCCGGAACTCAAGGGATCTTGACGAAATCTGGCACAGATGTAGAACATAGTCTGTAGAACACATACGATATTAATTAAGTCTTTTTTTTAATTCTGCGCGGACAGAGTCGCGGGCGACAACTAGTAGTTATTTATATAAAAATATGTCACTATAAAAAGTAAGTAATTTAGATGGGTATAATTTTAAAGTTCAAATATCGGGAACTCAAAAAACCTTGCGGTAAGAACAAAGATATTAAAATATAATAATATGTAATTTTATCTTTAATTTTTGTTGTTTATTTTGAACTTTATAAGTAACTAGCTGTCGCCCGCGACTCCGTCCGCGCGGGTTTAAAAATAGATGTTGGCCGATTGTCAGACCTACTCAATATGCTCACAAAATTTCATGAGAATCGGTCAAGCCGTTTCGGAGGAGTATGGGAACGAAAATTGTGACACGAGAATTTTATATGTAAGATAAATAGTATGTTTGTTTAACAAACTAATAAGGTGATCCGAAACGATCATCCAACGATACTACGATATTTATGGGCGCCTTGAATGTACTCATATATTTGACGCTGTGTGTATGTACCGATGTTTTTAAGCAGGGTGAGTGTATCTATTAATTTGAGGACTTTTGTTGTACCGATATTATTGATCACTTTTGGTGTACCTATATATTTGCATATCTTGTCTGTTATGATCTATATGACGCTGACTGTACTAATTGTCGCCTTATGTACAAAGGGACTTGACTTAAAAAATGATATGTACTCAACTTTATAAATTGGTTTCTTATTTTTACTTAATCAAGCAAAATCCAATTTGTTATAACTTATTCCTGGGTTAAAGGTTAAAAAACCTGTTATTCTCAAACGTAAAGATGACTAATTTTAACTTAAAATATTGTTAAAAACAATATTCAATGGAAGAGTTATAAAAATGAATATGTACATGAGTAAAATTCCATTTTTTTTTAAACAAAAATGTATTTCTTTTTTTAAAAGTAAATAATTAGAGAAATATGTCTCGTGTTACATAGTTTTATATCTTTTACAGTTTTGTAAACGTGAAGCTTTTTTAGGGTTCCGTACCTCATAGGAACCCTTATAGAATCACTTTGTTGTCCAACCGTCTTGCAAGATCCTTTTTCTCAAAAACGCGTGAAGGTATCAAGATGGAATTTATTTTAAATAAATTGGGCTTTCGTGTTTTTTGCAAACAAAAACCTTCAATAGGTTTCGACGTTGAACTACCGCATACGACATAGCAACTGATAAAGGACAAAAATGTGTCCGTTATTTATTTACATGATTAAGTTTAATAAAATTAAGTAGGAAATCGACTGCTTCGGCCTCCGTCAAAAAATCTCACTCTCACCGGTTCGCCTCTACACCGAGTACTCTGGGACATAAACGATTGTAGATTAATTATTTTTATTTTATTGAAAAATAACACAAGTAAGGACAAAATAAGTATAAGGTTATTTTAATGAATGGTAAAGACGACGGAAAATTATGAGGATGGAAAGATCGGTTGGATTATGATAAATTTTAGAATACTATATAATAAAACTAGCTGTCGCCCGCGACTCCGTCCGCGTGTTTGTCACACTAGCCTTATTAAAATGTCAACGTTTATGTCCCCTCATTAATCATTCTAACACTTGACTTGGTAACGAAAGCACGCCATTCACGCCAAAGAATTCTAACTAATAATGTCTAAACGTACTTATTTTTAGGTATTATAATTTAGAATTCTTTGGCGCACTTTCGTTACCAAGTGAAGTGTCAGATTGATTAGTGAGGGGACATAAACTTTGACATTTTAGTAAGGCTAGTGTTGAGTCAATACTTTGGCTCATTTTCGGATTTTCTTCCTAACATTATATACTTAACTACACTGTAAGATTCTCAGAACAATGTTTTAAGAAGATAAATGACACATTGCAATGTCTGTAGTAATGACAGAAGCAAATATATGACCTTAAAGTTTTATTACCATATACGATATGTAATAAACGTATTAGGTTTAAATATGCAGATTTTTAAAATAATTAGGTACAGTCAGACCACACAGAAGACAGGCGTGAAGTGGAAGCAATTCCGCGTTTCGTCTGATGAGCGTGCGTCCCGGAGGCCTAATTTAGTCCTCTTTCCCTTCCCACCTTTTTCTTATAAGGAAAGGATGGGAAGTGGAAGTGGACTTTCCGGATGAGAGGATGCATGGAAAGGTAATATATTTTCTTTCTGTGCGTCCTCTCTTCCGTCGATTAAAGGTAGGCAACGCATATGCAATTGCGTATGTCTATGGGCAACGGTCACTTCGCTATATCAGCGATTTCAGGTGGCCGCTTGCTCGTTTACCACCTTATGATATAAAAAAATGTTAATACACAACTTATTTTGTTTGTAATTGAAATCGATATAAGATTGATTTATCAGACGACTCTTGATATGTAGATTTCTTAATGCGGAAACTATTCTGACTAAAAAACCCATAAAATATAATAACTTTATTCTGTATCATATTAGCCTTTAACATTTACAATAATTACTAAATTGTATCTAAGTTGAAAAATCTGTAATCTTCTATATATAGTTTGACGAAATCAAACGAACAACCAGGAAATTTGGTGCTAAGCAGTATAAATTTTATTTTACTTATTTTATGAATACGAATGTTTGGATGGATCGATTGGTGGATGTTTGATGTTATCTCCAAAACTCAGCCGTTTTGGAGATAACATCGATCTCGAGGAAATTTGGCATACGTGTAGAACATAGTCTGGAAGAACACATAGTCTACTATATATGTTTTTTTAATTCCGCGTGGATGGAGTCGCGGGCGACAGCTAGTATATTTTTAAAAATACAACGTATGGTCTTGCACCCTATCTGGGTAGGAGAGGGTAAAATGGAGTATCATTTGAATACTTTCTCTTCCTTTCTCTTCTTTTTTCACAGTGAAATTCAGTATATTTGCTGATATTTTTTTCAGTCAAATTTATATTATAGTCCGATTATAAATTGACTTGGTTCAAAAACGTTCGGTGTCTTACGTTAATATAATATTATTTTAATGTTTAAGACCCTTAGTTAAGTAGTAATAAACCTCAGTAGTACAAATGTTTGTGGAACATAAAATGTTTGTTTTCGTGTGGATTTTATTGGTGTCATCGACATTTTATTCTAATTTTCATTTACAGTAAGTTTCCACTGGATATTCAAAATATGCAGCTATCTCTTTTTTATATATAATGAATGAGAGAGATGATTATACATTTTTATTACCTGATTGACAAGAGGGTAATGCTTTTCACGCTTATGTAAGTTTTGTTTTATGTACATTCGTTTGTTAAGCCCTAGACGATGGAATTGATTTTGACGAGTGAGATGTCATATGATTCGTCTTGTTCTCTAGAATGTAAAATACATCGGCACAAAAGACATATAGTAGCAGGAAGTGACTTCTTAAATTCTATATCTTCACTTCATAATCCCTAATTCAATTAACATTTTTTTTCGAATAATATTTAAATAGGAAAATGACATAACATAAGAGTCTATTTAGCATATCTTTGTTTTAAAAGTCAGTTTTCGTTACGAAGTTTTTTATTCTGTTCAAAATAATTTTGTAATTATTTAATGTTACATCAAAAATCTAGACATATTTTTAGTTTAATAATCTAAAAAAAAATAACGAATGTTTTTCCTACATTCTTTCCTAAATAATTTCCACAAATTTATTAAATTGTAGGAAATAAATATTCCTACATTTTTAATGAGAAATTTAACCATTTATTTTAGTGAAATTAAAATTAAAATCTATATTAAAATGCCTACTACATTGTAGATAATTAAAAAAAAACTTACAATCTCCAAGTAATCCTGATGGATAACCTTCCAGGGCTTTCGAACTTTGCATTGGTGTAACATCACTTGTAATAAAAAATAATAATATATATAAAACGGTTAGTAACATTGTCGGTAAGTCTGTCAGTCACTATGATGACAATGCACTGCCTTACACTACCACTGGACGTCCGAACTGTAGCAATGTCAATGTCCTTATGCCTCAACGTCAAAACAACACGAGGTTTCGCTGTTCGCACGTTATCTTTATAAAATATACAACCGCCCATGTTCCTATATAGTAAATTTTAGTTATAAAAAAACCTAACATTGTAAGATGATATTCGAGAGCACGGGTCACATCTCAACTTTACTCTTGAAGACACATCTCTTAGAACGATTGAACTCGGTATACGTTGCATCAAAATCAAAACTGATCGCACTGTAGCGATGCCATAACGAACTTCAAAAATATATAGAACTGACAATAACTTTAGAGAAATCACGTAATTATCGTGCGTCAGCTCCATACATTTTTGAAGATAGCTATGGAATCGCTTCGAAGCGCTTACATTTTATCTAACCCCTCTATTGCACGAATGGACACGCCCGGTTCAATACCACGACCATACAGAAGACAGGCGTAAAGTGGAAGCAATTCCACGTACAGTCTGATGAGTGCGTTTATGAGATTGAATTTTAGTTCTTTTTTGCCTTTCAACGGAAGGAATAAAAATGGATGATTAAAAACAATAAAGGAACAATCATATAAACTATAAATTATTGTACTGGATACGGCAATTAACTTTGGCTTCTCATACAAAATGCGTGATCAGAACCAACTTTGTTTACTACTGATTTGACCTAGACTCAGATCGGATCGATTCAAAGAATAACCGCAATTATGTAATTATATACTATATACGCATTTTTTTTATAATAACTTCGATTACTAAACATTGTAAAACATTATCTCCTTCATAAAGACAAACAAGTTAGAAATGACTATGACTTTAATTGATAAAATAGCGCCATCTATTGGTAACATTGTTAAACAAAGATTTTGAAATGTGTTTTTTTTTTAATTCCAACTTAATTAATTGTAATGCTCACTGCCCATACGTATCTGCAACCAGTTGAAAATGCGTTGCATACCTTAGACTGAGGTGAGACGTTCTCAGTACGTTGGAAATATTTTTTATGGAAATTTCTCTTCTCTTCCTATTCATTCCTTACTAGAAAAGAGAGTTAAGTGAACTCTAATTGCTCTCATGTTTAGTTATAGATCACAATATTAACATTGTATTTTATCGATATATTTAAAAAAGTAATAAAACTTTGATTCTTTACAACACTGACTTACATTATTCCTACATGAATATAATATTAATTTAACTGCAGTATTGACCTGCTGATCGCAATCGAACAATGATAATATGTTCCGCTTGGATTAATTACCTATTATATGCGTAAATTATTAAAATAGGAGCTCTAAGGAAAATATTACTCACTCACTCTTGCTTTACTCAGAAAGACAAACAATAATTTTTGTTAATTTCATTTTAACTATAATAATTCACTTCGTTAGTTTCTCTTTTTTCCCTAAAAGTGCAATGTTTGTCCACTATTCGTACCTAAGCCGCTGGACCGATTTTTTTAGAAATTATAGCTAACTAAGATATTGTTAGGACGGCAGTGCTCTCCGAGGCCGCGGACGACAGCGAAAGCGTGCCCGTGGTCCCGTCCCGATGCGTTGGAGGAACAGAGGGGTTTAGTGGGTACGCCTCCGCTATGGAGGAGAATCCCACATAACTACCGCGTCCTCCCCGGGGCGCGGAGTATGCATAAAGCATTCCCCTCTGAAAAAAAAAGGACGACAGTGCCCTAAAATTCTTAAAACTGTACAAACATTTTTTTATCTATTTCTGTTGAATATTTTAATGTATTTGGATTACTTTTATTGTTTAAGATTTTGACGTTATTTTCACTTTGACATTGTTATGAAAAGTACAGTATGCTTTTTTATTATAGGAAGAGGATTATAGGAAACGAATTATAGGAAACGGAGTTAGTAATCATATGAGAAGTATCAAGGGCTAAACATTTCCGCGTTATTGAGCTACAATTGTTTAACGATTGATAGATTAACCTTTTTATATATAAAAAGAAATCCATGTATTTTTCCTTTAAAAAAAACAGGTTGGAAACAATGATTTTTTTTAATAAATAACTGCAATTAAATATGATTACAAAACATTGTCGCATAGTTTATCAAGTTATTGTAGCTTTTTATTTCCTTATTAAGTATTTTAATTGTTCAATCTAAGTTGTTGACGGTTATTATATAAATTAATTGGTAAAAAAATCTAATAGTTAGTTATCCTTTCGTAGACATGTTTATCTTATTCATGCATTTACATACACGTATGCAGAAAGTTAAGGTTCCCCTCAGATGTTTGAAATTCCTTACTCGCTGGGTACGTGACAATAATATAAAATTGACTAGACCATAAATAAATATATCTTAGTAAATCTACTAACACAACTTTACTACTACTATTACTAGAATTACTAGAATTAGTAGAATCGACTTAAAACTCAAAGGTAACATGTCTGGTTCCAAATAAATATCAAAGTTTAATAAACAAAGGCTTACTTATTTCTACTTATTTGCAAATTAAACTGATTCAATTTATATATAAAAATAAATTTTTTCTCGTTTTAATTTGACAAATATTATAAGTGCGCATGTTTAGATGGATGGATGGATGTTTGAAGGTATCTCCGAAGGACTCAACGGATCTTGATAAAATTTGACACAGATGTAGAACATAGTCTGGAAGATAGGATACTTATTAAGCTTTTTTTAATCCGCGTGGACGAACTAAGTTAGAGTTAAGTATATAAAAATTGTTTTTAATGATAATTTTATAAAACATAGTTGAAGATCCAGTTTTTCATTTGAATAATTATTATAGCTGAATAATTAATCTAGTATTTAACTGGTTAATCAAGGATTTTCTAAATGGAATCAACAATTTATATTTCCTGAATCACTAAAAACTAGTCGTGTTTTTAGTTATTAGTCATAAAGACAGTTCCTTGTTAATAACAAGATCGCTATAAATTTTTAGATGCTAGATTTATACAATTATCATACGTTAAAAAAAAATTAAGTTAATTGTCAACATTGGCCGCAAAAGACGTATAGTTAAGTTGGAGAAGCTATTTTTAATATTTAAAAATCTTCCATTATCTTTAAGCTTGAATTTCAACCAATGGACGACGACCACTAGTAGCATAGTATATAAACATTTTAAAATATTTATTTATAAAACTGCTGCGACTTACTAGTGTTAAATTCGCGTTATTTCCTCAAAAAGGGTTACAAAGTTTTCGTTTCATTTAACAATATGTCAGAAAGTTATCATAAGTATATATTCAGACCTTAAGGTCAATGAACTGTCAAAATACAATCGGAATCATGTTGACGATTACTACCAACCATTCATATTAACGAGTCGAAAACAATTGAAGAAAGAATTTATTATACGCGAATAAGTGTCGTGAAGAATATGACTCAAAATATATATTTCTTTTTGGCCAGTATTACAAGAAGTGATAGATAAAAAAAGTCTCTTTGTTATGGACGAATATATTTTGCTAACAAATTAGTTACAATTTGTGTTTGATAGAGCTTAATAGGGCCATTGTGAAGTAAGGCATACTTGCTAAACACTCACGTATATTCGTCCGGTGGCGGCACCGACTAGTTTCGAGCCCATCGGTGGCCCTTCATCAGGATGAGTGGTACTGGTATTATTTCGCAGACGCGGCCCAGGACACATTTATAATATTTCTAAAATTAAAAGGGTTTAGCCGTTTTTATATCAGTTTAGTATAATGTCTCACGAAAGTTTGAATAATTTAACGACTATTCTAATTGTCAAATATATGATTAATTTAAAAAAATAAAACACTGTCATAAGGTAGAATACAAAGATAAAAATGCTAGAATACTACCAATAAACTATCAAATAAGTTTTTTTTTAGAAATCGTGGCTTTACACATTTAACTTACGAAAAGTAAATATTGCTATTAAATTTATTGCAGGCGTTAACACTTTATTTATCAGACTAACGCCTGCTTATATTCGATCAGCAATTATTACTAATCGAATTTGCAGTACTGAGGTGTTATTCGAATTGTAGGCGATGAATATAAGTCGAGAAGTGTTTCGGATGTGTCTTCTACCGGATGCAGGGAAAATGACATTTTTATCCTTGACCAAAATACTGCAGTAATTATTAAATACAACAGATGCGAGCCGCTTTTATAAAAAGAACGTTAATTTGTTGTTTAGTTAATGATTTTTAGATACAGGTTCTTACTTAGACGGTACATAAAAAAGAATTCCAATAAGATTGATTTTAAATAAACGTCATAAGACATCCACTCATTAAGCTAAAATCTTTTATATACAAAACAAACAAATAATTCGCCTGCAAATAATGAAATAGCAATTTTGCTTAACGTATTTAACTTAAAAAGTGTTAAGTATAGTACCAAAATATTTAAATATACGGAAAAGCGTCAAAGAAAGCTGCATAACATCAACACATTTGACAAAAACGTAGACAAAATATTTGATAATCATTTAAAATTAAATTAAAAAAAAAAACAATTACTATCTATTACCCCTAAGAGAATCAGGGGAAGACTTAAGAATCGAACACAACTGCTCATATTGGCTTAATGGTTTAGACTGTAATAGGTCACCACGAAAATGACAAAATATGTGTACACATTTACCAAATTACAAACATATGCGACAAAAAATCCTTTCGAACCAGTCAGATAATAAAAACACATCGGTTTATTTATAAATAGCAGTGACCCGCGACTTCGTTAGCGTGGAATTAAAAAAATAACACCCTATAATATGCCCATATGCATCTACCTTCCCGTCAAAGTTCCATGATTTGACCTTGTAATTTTTACGAATACTCGGAATAAAGATATTTGCGGACAGATTGAGAGAAGATTTTTTTTTATATTGGGTTTTCTTTTTAACAAATACATTTGATATTACATACAGACACCCCTTTTTTAATAATTAATATTAGTAGTAATATTAGTAGTTATATTATAAGTTATATAAACTTTGAAATTAAAAGATTCTTTTTTATAACATAATTTCTGTTTCGATACTGTTTTTTTAAAGTATAGCTTAATAGCCTGTGGCAACTTTTCCTATTTATTTCCTATTTCTATGTGTTCTCCCACCATGCAAGGAAATGGCCGACCTGTCAGTGTTGCGCGCTTAACTCGGCGCGTGCGCACGCCTAAACGGCTGTCGTTCCGTTTTACGAGATATCGAAATTTTAAACTGTATATTAACGAAAATCGAACTTATTCAAGTGTAAACAGTGAATGTGTACGTATTGAATATTGTTATTGTTTGTTTTTTTTTTATAATAATTGTGCAAAATAGATCGTTGTGTTGATTTACAACAGCTGTCAAAATACTTCATGGACTGTAAGGTAACTTAACTAAGCTTAACTCGTTCTAAAAACTTATTTAAAATGTTAATAAAATTATTAATAAGGATGCCCTAAGGAAATTAACAAAATCACTATAGTATATGTTTATAGTATATATTTTGTATTTCTTTCTGCAAATCTTTCTTAACCTAAAAGATAAGTTATTTTTAGTGGATTAAGTTACCTATGTAAAAGACTGAAATAACATTAGACCTATTTAGAAGAAAACGTGTTTTGCCAACCCTATAGAGCTTTGCTTTTTAATGGACGCTTTTCTGTGTTTTATTTTAAATACTGCTTTTTAAATAATAAAATGCTTATAAAGAAAATGGAAAAATTGTTGAAAATCATCTAGTTTAAAGCCCAGTTAATAGATATACTACGTCTTAAAATAATTTTCGTATACAATAACAGTAATAGTAGTAGTAACGAAGAGATTTTAGACATTAATGTGAAATTCCACTACCAAATGTTAGGATGTATGGATGGATATTTGTAAGAATGTATTTGAAGAAAGGCTCAACGAATATCGATTAAATTTTACACAGTTGTACAATGTGGAAGAGCACATAGGCTACTAATTTTCTTTTAATTCCGCGCGGACGGTGTCGCGGGAAATCCATAACACTTGAGATTTCCGTTGTCAGTGTGACCACAGATTATAGTTTGATGTTATAATCTTGCCTATTGATGAATAAGCAATGAGATAATCAGTTGTGTAACGCACCTGCAAAGAGCCAATCAGTCGGTGGATCATTTCTTGTACGCCTAATGACATTACTTAGCACGTGCTACCGATCATTTGTAAACTTCGTTGGTTTACAATCTAACGAGGTACTAGTGTGAACTGGTTCGTTCATTATTAGTGTATTAATTTGAGTTATTCATTGACTTTGTTTTTAAATTTGATATTATTGTTAGATTAGCGTATATTATATTTGGTAGATTTAGCGGCTTTAAATGATGATCATATAAAATACATAATATCTTAAACCTATGTTAATCAATGAAAAATTTATATGCGATATTATATGCCAAATTGTCAATGATTCGTCCTGCTCACAGTTCGCTGCTGTATATGTCTTTTTTTTTCCAGAAAGGAATGCTTTATGCATATTCCGCGCCCCGGGGGGCACGCGGTAGTTATGTGGGATTCTCCTCCATAGCGGAGGCATACCCACTAAACCTCTCTGATCCTCCAACGAAACGGGGCCACGGGCACGCTTTCGCTCTCGTCCGCGACCCCGTCTGCGTCAGCTGCCGAGGCAGCTCCCCCTCCGGGGGGAGGCAGCCCTCAGTCGAAGGTGATGGACTCCCCCGTGTCCATCACCGAAGGGCTATTGTGGGAAGGAGAAGGCGGCGGCATATTGCCGCCTTCTCCGTCCCACTCTCCTACGTCTGAGCAGGGGCGCCAGGGGGTCTCCCTCGCGCTCCCGCTCTTTTGCCTAGATCGATTATAAACTAGCTATGTTCACAATTGTTCGGTGACATGTACATACTAAGGTATGTAAATAAAAGCCCACTTGTACTATATGACATAATCATGTACGTATAAAACAATACGAAATAACCTTCGGAAACCAATTACTTGAATAACTCTTTAAGACTCTTTGCATTTGCTCTTGTAAGGTTAACAAGATGCCTATAATAATTATAATAAAACAAAATATTTATTAATTAGTCCACATTGTTTCTTACTAAATTTACAGTAAGTTTTAATTGTTAAAGATTAAAAACGAAAACTATGAAATCGTAATTTTTTTGACATAAGAATAATTGATTAAAATAAAGGGTCTTGACAGACAGACGGGCAGACAACAAAGTGATCCTATAAGGGTTCCGTATTTTTCTTATGAGGTACGGAACCCTAAAAATCTAAAATGTACCATCATTTATCTATGAAATGTCTGTATTACACTTCTTACAATCTTACTAATATTATAAATACGAATGTTTGGATGTATGTAAGAAGATATGATACAGATGTAGAACATAGTCTGGAAGAACACATAGACTACTATTATTTTTTTTAATATCGCGTGTACGTATTCGCAGACGACAGCTAGTTAATTATATAAATATTATTGGTAATACCCACTGCCCTTTGTATCAGAATGTCTGGCTGTAAATTAATCACTCATCTGTGTTGACATTCACCGAAGGTAACTCGCTGGAATTTTTAAAGGCCTCAGCTGAGTACGCTCGCAATAAATTATATTTCACTCTTATTATAAAAAAATAACTGTTTCAATAAAATTGTATTATAGTTAACATCAAAATAAGACTAAACTAGCTGTCTGCCTGCGACTTCGCGCGGTGTTAAGAAAAACTTAATTAGTAGCGTATTAGTTCTTCCAGGAATTCTACATCTATGTATTTTAATGAGATTCAAGCAGACTTTCTACAGGTACCTTCTAACGTCCATCCAAACATTCGCATTTATAATATTAGTAAGATATTATTCACAAAATGGTTGCGCGATACTATGTAACCTTAATCCACATTTATGGAACCGTCCTATCGTATAATTTAGTCAAATAACATAATAAATTAACAAAATGACATAATGATACCAAACATTCAAATATAGAAAAGTAAACAACGCTTGGAAACACTTTCTCCGATACACTATCGATTGATTCATCAAAAGGTGAAGATAAATTTTAATATCGTTGCCAAACAGCAATGTATAAGTTTAAATATAAAAGAAATCGAAAGCGGTGAACATAAAGAAGGTTGTGAGTAGGTGCTCGTTACTTATAAGGACAGTTGTACTCAATAAACAGGTCGTCGGAGCGCCATATGATGCAATGCGTTTTTATTAAAAATTAAACAAAGAACGTAGATTTTCAACTGTTTTAAATTCTTCTTTAGGCTCATTTAGAAGGTCTATTTCTTAAAAAAACAGCTTACGCCATACACGGACCTCTAAAACGGTAGGCAACTTCTTAAGGTACTCTTTTTTATCACAAGGTGGCAAACGAGCGAGCGGCAACCTGAACTCGCGGAAATAGCGAAGTGACCGTTGCCCATAGACATACGCAATTGCATACGCGTTGCCTACCTTTAATCTACGGAGGAGAGGATGCACAGAAAGAAAATATTTTCCCTTTCCATGCATCCTCTTATCCGGAAAGTCCACTACCACTTCCCATCCTTTCCTTATAATAAAAAGGGTGGGAAGGGAAAGAGGAAAAGCTCTCTTAGCCTTTTGAGTTTATCTTACTTCTTAATATTTATAAATGAGAAAGTTTAGGTGGATGGATCGATGTTTGTTGGAAAGTATCTCTAGAACGGTTGCATGGAACTCACTGAACTTTGATATGGATGTGGAACATAGTCTGGAAGAATACTAATTATATTTGTTTATTGTCACGCGCATGGAACCGCGGATGATACGACGCGGATTATTTTATAAAAGTGTTGGAAAAATATATGAATACTGTGTCTTTTCTATTTTGTCCTATAATTTTAGCAGTATAGTCCATTTCAAAAAGCAACACAAAACATATAGATGTATCTATATTAACTGTTTCTTGTTATTCCATATTAACAAACGGTAGATCTCTTTTGTTTTTATATCTAGTATGAAATGTTTATTTCATATTATTCCTACAGCAACAATAAAACTATATAAAATATTGCAAACATCGATATTCCGTTTACGAACAAACGAGTCGTCTACAATGTTATTCCCCACATTAACATAGCTGATGTCATGTCTATAGTCATCCGCGTATCTTTGTACTTAAAATACCTTTGACTATAGAGAAACGGACTAAGCTAAAAACCGCCACTGTACTAAGTACCGCCACTTTTCTCGGGGTGGAGTGAACCAAAATCAAACCATATAATGATGACTTAAGCAAAATTTACACAAAAAGAACACACTAGTAACCATGTTAAAAACAAATTTGTTTTTTTTTATAGAGGGCGCGCCTTACAGTTCCTGTTATTAAAAGTCTATAATCATCCACGTTACTTTATACTTAGAAAACAAAGGAAAATACCAAGCGTTCGTACATTTTCACATAGTACAATTTTGAGCCTGATTGTATCACCGCAATTTGCGGCAATTTGCATAGATGGCGGATTATTATGAATTTATCACTTGACGGCGTTTAGCTTGTCTTTTGAACGTGCGAAGACTTCTTTATATTACGCCGCTAAAGTTCACCATTTAAGATATACGCCCACGGAAAACAGTGTCCAGAATGTTAAATAATTGTCACTGACAGCGAAGAGTTAAAAACTTAATAAGCCTATGTGTTCTTCCAGACTATGTTCTTCATCTGTGCGTTCAGCGAGATTCATGCTGCCGTTCTGGAGATACTTTCTAACAAACATCCATACAGTACTTTGGCATTTATAATATTAGTAAGATTTATGTAGATCTAGAGATATTCTAATAACCTCAAACTTATCTTTTTACTTTAGAAATGTTGTAATCTTTTAGGTTATTTTAATAAAATCATGAACACATATAAAAAACTAATCAAACCTCGTAAATTATCTGTTATACGCAATATATAAAACTTTGAATCTTATATTTGGTAATCTTGTTGGCAAACATTGATTGACGATTTTTCTATTACTATTGTAACTCGATTGATGATATAGATTTCGACTTCGTTTCGTTCGAGTTTGTGCAATCGACACATTTCCTTGCGACATGCAGCCACTGCATTTCATAAACTGTTTCTAAATATAATTTGGCATTGAATTTATTTAAGTCGAATGCCATATGAAATAATTCATCAGTTTCTTACAAAATTTGTTACGATTTTATTGAAAAGCGTTTTGGGTTGATACTGCATGTAATCGGAACGAATTTAAACCATAATTTTCAGGTTTTACTCTTATTTTAATTTAAAATTGAACTAATTTGTAGTTATATAGGAGGAATAGAAATTTAAATTTATGCTGTATTACATGGAATCGAAGAAATAATAGAAAAAGTAGACTAAAATTCAGTTCACAAATACTAACAATGATTATGCCAACAACGTAATTTCCTTGTAAAATTTTTGCCTTGGACTACCTTTACCTATATAAAGTTTAGTTAATGTAATCCATATCACGTGTTCAGCATGTCGATGTCGTCGTGTTGGGAAACATGTAACGAAACATGTCTGCGATTACCTTATAAACGTAACTGTCACGCTCGTTATTGTGATGGCGATTAAACTTTTGCGGTAAATTTACTGCTATACGAGTACATCGAAACGACATGTTTTTCGTTGTACAGTCAGCTGCATTAATATGTGGACATTTATAATTCAGAAAATTATATTATACCCCTTTGGTTTTGAAAATATGTATACACGTATCGGTGCGTAGGCTTCCGACGATGAGTACATGTTTTTGACGAATACGTAAATAAGTATTTTTGAAACCGAAGTCGTATACAAGTTTCAATAGATTTGTTAATGTACACTTATTAAAAATTTATGTAGCTGACTGTACTATATTCAAATGAATCCAAATTTGAAGGATGAAAACTTTGTAAACTAACATAAAATATTCGGGAATGTTTTGTCACTGATAATTTTCTAAACAAGATTAAAATTTACATGTCTAGACAAAATATGTTAAAATGTTCGTTCTAAAATTGTTGATTTTGTTCTGAATTCAATGTTAAAATATTAATATTTGTTATCTGATAGCTGTCGCAATCAAAGTTATTAACAATCTCTTTGAGTAGGTTTCTCATGCTTAATCTACACTAAAGTGGCTCTTAGTGATCATTTAACGAATGTGACATTGAACAAAATCTACTTCAGCAGTTATTTAGAACCTAGTTAAACTAGCCTTACTTTTTATATACTTCTGTACCTAATTTATGTTTATTATACTTTGGAATGCATACAATGACTCCTTTCTCCATAAACCACAAGTCGGTCGCACAAGCGATTAAGAGAAAGGCCTAATGAGATGAATTAAGAAGGCTTGTCAGGGCACGTACAAAATTATAAGGCGTTTCCCACACGACATGCCGAACCTGCAGACCCAATTAGCTTATTGAGTCGTGCATGTGTAATGGTTAATTTCGACTTTGAAGAATTCTGTTACTGTTACAACGCACTACTATGTAAAATCTTACTTGTAAGTTTTTCATCATCATCAGCTCGTCCCGTCCCTACCGAGGAGGCTCCGAGCCTCTCTACCGAGCGTCTCGGTAGAGAGGCTCGGAGTCTCCCAATGTTGGAGCGTGACTTTTTACTTCTTACTAATATTAACAATCCGAATGTTTTTACGGATGGATGGATAATCGTTTCAAGGTATATTTAAAACGGCTGCATGGATCTCGCTGAAATTTGGCATAGCTGTGGTCTGAAAGAACACATAGGCTACTAATCAAGTTTTTTTTTAATTCGACAACGGCGATAGCTAGTATGTCATAAAACATAAAAATAAGAACTATATGATAAATAAATGTGTTTAGTTTACGTTTAAAACCTCGTATAAATATAATAAAGTCGTAAGCACTCTTTTGAATTACGTATTGTGATTTCTGTCATTCTTATTTCGTAAGCAATGGCATCATTGTGATATTAAAAATTCAATCTCTTGAATTGTAATATGTTTAAACTTAAACTGTGTATTTAATTTAAGCTGGATCAATAATTCTAATGACCACCTACTTTAAACCTTTCAAGTTATTCGTTACAAAATAACGGTGGGTTTTCACTGACATATTCTCTATCTCAAAGTCCCTCCACTTCCTAACTCATATAACACTCAATAACTCAAAAAATAACTTATTCATTTATTTGAAAAAGTCAAACAAATTGTTTCTATTTTAAAAAAGTATTCCAACAATGGAAACCCACAGTAGACTAAGGTTCGTGAATGCAACTAAATTATTAACACATTTTTTCCTATATTTCTCATTTGTTACGCTGAATTTTATGTAGGGGGCAGGAAATGAGCCTTCAATGCGGGTATTATTTAAGGCTTAACACAAGTGACTTTATAAGGCTTGTTGTTCAGACCTTGTACGGGAGTTAGCGAGGTGACATCATTGACTTTAGCTCAGAATTATTGAAACCACGCGTAGGCCGCACTGATATAATATTTGGCTTAGACTTTTTATGTTTTTTTTTTTTATATATATCTTTAATCGCATGTTATACTTTATTAGTATAGAATACTAGCTGTCGCTCACGACTCCGTCCGCACGATATTAAAAAAGACTTAATGGGAAGCCAGGTGTTCTTCCAGAGTATGTTTTACATACATACGTAATTTTCTATTTTATTTATCTATATAAAAGAAAGTCGTGTTAATTACACTATTTATAACTCAAGAACGGCTTTACTGATATGGCTGATAATTGGTGAAGAGGTAACTTAGAGCCAGAAGACGGACATAGGATACTATTTATTCATCTTTTTTTCGAATTTATGCCTTGATGAGCTGCTTTATATTTAACTTACTTATATTATAAATGCGAATGTTTAGATGGATGTGATGTGAAAAGATGGATGGGTGGGCTACACTAATTAAGTTTTTTATATATCCACGAGGACGGAGTCGCGGGCGAAAGCTAATTTTATTATAAAAATTAACTTCAAGACTTTAAAGGATGTAATCTAATGTCTTAGATTAGTAAATTTAAATTGACCTAATTAGTGTAAAGCAAAGAAAAACCTAAGCGATGTACATAGTAAAAACGTGCTAAGGATGCTTAAACGTTAATTATCATATTACTTGATTCCAGTAAGCTCTAGGATGTGTTATGTCCTCATTGGCACAACGTTGGCAACTTCACAACTATTGTACAAGAATATTTAACGCCTTAAACGCTAAAAATAACGTTTCATTGCCCATTACTTTGTTTTCATGAATTCCAGTTAGATTATTAAACGCCCGCGCTCAAATGCCTAGTTAATGACGAGTTAATCAACATCGAATAACTCGTTAAATTCTATTCCTGTTAATATTTTAAACAAATTTTAATTAAAAAGTGATTCTACGTCTAAGTCTAATAGGTAATCAGCTCTTGCAGGACATTTTTTAAAAAATTAATGTTTTGAAATAGTAATTCTGGTATGATTTGTTTTAAATCCATTTTATTTGGAAACTTGCCGTGGGTTTCTAAGACCAAAAACTCCTTTTCAAACATTTTGTTTCTGTTTCACGTTTACTGGAATATATATATTATATGATACAGATATTTTGGTCTCAGAAACTTACGGTTAATACGATTTAATAAAACGGACTAATTTATCTTTTTATATTGTAATTTTAACTCAATACAGAATTATAATGAGAGGTTTAATATGAGAATAAATGTAAACAAATGGAACGAGTTTCTGTGCAATAATCCTGCTTTTGGTCCCACCCGTTTTATGCATCTCATTTGCATTTGATTCGTTTATTGTCCGTGTAAAATGTTTAGCGAATAAACAATATTATTTTGTACGTGAATATTAAACTGGCCTTGGTTTATTTTGATTTTAAAACAGAGACTGCGCTGTGCTTTGAATTTTAATGATAAGTTTGACATATTTGATACTGGGGCAAGGTAGACTTTTATTAATGCAAGTTTGATAACGTTTTAAATATAATCTTACTAATGTTATAAATGCGAATGTTTGCATGTTAGTTAAGAGGTATCTTAAGAACGGCTACTAGGATCTCGATGTAATTTAGCATAGATGTAGAGCATAGTTTGAAAAAACACATAGGCTACTAATTAAGTTTAACAGTGCTAGAGCCCGCTTTAACATCTTCGCACGAATTGGCCCGGTTCGCCCGGTTAAATACCATGACCACACAGAAGACAGGCGTGAAGTGGAAGAAATTCCGCGTTTCGTCTGATGAGTGTGCGTCCCGGAGGCCTAATTTAGTCCTCTTGCCCTTCGCACCTTTTTTCTTATAAGGATAGGATGAGAAGTGGAAGTGGACTTTCCGGATGAGAAGATGCATGGAAAGGGAATATATTTTCTTTCTGTGCATCCTCTTCTCTGTTGATTAAAGGTAGGCAACGCATATGCAATTGCATATGTCTATGGACAACGGTCACTTCGCTATATCAGCGATTTCAGGTGGCCGCTCGCTCGTTTGCCACCTTATGATATAAAAAATAAAAAAAAAGTTTTTTCTTAATTCCGCACGGTTCTCAGGCGACAGCTAGTTCTTGTAATAAATAGAATACATCGTATGTATTCGCAAAGCTTACAGATACAAATACGACAGATGTGCTCAACTATAGATAGAACACATATCTATAGAAATTCCACAACTTTTTAGTAGACATTCCACGATATTACGGTGTTCACACTATCCCGTGTCACGCTCAATAGCATTGCGGAATGATTAGTTTCCTGTTTGTACTGGGTATCCACTAACGAAACATACCTACAGAAGCATATTTTTATCTCAGTTTTAGAGAAGAGAATGAAAGAGACAGTCATATGCTTTTAGCATACGAATTTTTCGCCAACTCATAAGTAAGACGTAGTTAAGGTACACGTTTGTTCATTCGCACTGGATACATCGCATGCACGGCCCACAACCGATTTTAGTCAACTTTGTATGTCTGCCATCTGTGCGGGCCAATGAACGCGTACCTTTATAGGATAAAGAACTACAGCTTTATTAGTTTGTATACATGTTAACAAAGAAGTGAAAACATAATCTTAGTAATATTTTAAATGCGAATGTTTGGATGGATGGATATTTGAAGTTATCTCTATAACAGCTGCATAGATCTCTTTGAAATTTGGCATAGATGTAGTACATAGTTTGGAAGAACATATAGGTTACTAAGTTTGTTTTTCATTCCGCGAGGACAGAGTCACGGGCGATAGCTAGTGTATCTATATTTGCGTATCCGGCCGTGGTAACAATACGATGAGTAATGCCTAATATGTATTACAATGCAACACTAAACTATGCCAAGGTCGTTACTTGTAAGGATCAGTATGCAGCACTATACCAGTATGAATATAATTAAAACATAGTTGTCGCCCGCGACTCCGTGCGCACGGATTAAAAAAAAACTTAATTGGTAGTCTATGTGTTCTTCCAGGTAATCTAGTCAGTCTTCCAGATAGTCTAGTAGTCAGTCTATGGAGACACCTTCAAACAAACATCCATCCATCTAAACTGTCGCATTTATAACCATATACATGTATTTATCACATTTCTAATATAATACATTTCATATAAAAAAAATATATATATATATATATATTTATACAAAACATATTATATTAAAAAATGAACACCACAAGCTGCGGAATCCCATGACTCAAACAACCAGTGGTCAGGGCTGCAGAGACAGGAATGCGATGCGCGCGGTTTCTAGGATAACTGCCTTTTGTATCGGGCCCTTAATCCAACTGTTTAGCGAGAGCTTCTTGAGATGTTGGTCGAAGCTCTTCGCTATCAGTCCATTTACCGATACGACTATCGGAATAATGGTAGTCGATTTCATACACCACATGGCGGTAACCTCGTGAGCCAAATCTAGGTATTTTAACACTTTTTCCTTTTCAGCTTTCACGAGATTCTCGTCATGTGAAATAGTGACATCGACTAACATTACACAACTCTCAGACCGGTCTATTATTACTATATCGGGCCTATTGGCAGCAATAGTCCTATCAGTAATAATAGGCATTTATAATATTATTAAGATATTAGTATTAATGTTATAAAAATTGTTAAGTTAAAATTACAGAACTTAAATTAAGATTTTAGTTACTTATCGTGGGCTTCTTCTTATAAGCGTGGGGTTTTCAACTTCGTAACGACAAAAATGTTTTAATATCGTTATTTCTGAAACCCACAACGCTTTAGATAAATTATATCTGTCAAGTTCATATTTTTAAAAAATTACATACGTTTGGGATTATGGTTACCTCAATAAATATATTTGCAAAAAGAAATATACAAACGATTTTATAACCTCTTACTTTTTGAAGTCGTGTAAACATGAATTCAATTGTGTTGGATTTTTACGACTAAAAAAATCTTACGATAAATTCCGGTAAAAAACTCTTAAAATTTTTTTACCGTCATAAGTGTGTGCGTTATGTGCTTTTATTGGCATGTTTGGTCTGTGAAAACAGGTCAGTTTTAGTCAGTTTACAAACATTACTAATGAATATTTGAAATATTGACTAACAATGACATTCAAGCAATGAAATAATACTGATTACACATAAAAGAACACCACTACACAGAAGACAGGCGTGAAGTGAAATTCCGCGTTTCGTCTGATAAGTGTGGTACCGAAGGCCTAATTTTAATCCTCTTTCACTTCCTACACTTTTTCTTATAAGGAAAGAATAGAGATTTTCCGGATGAGAGGATGCATAGGAAGGGAAAATTTTTCTCTTTCTGTGCATCCCCTTCTTCGGTGGTTATCGGTAGGCAACGTATCTGCTATTGCGGATCTCTATTGGCAGCGGTCGCTTCGCTGTTTCAACGATTTCGGTTGGCCTTTCGCTCGTTTACCACCTTATAATATAAAAGAAATATATGAAGTATGCAACGACCGAGGTTGAACACGCGTAGGCCGTTTATTATTAAACTACGTGCCGGCATCCGAAGGTTTACGATTTTACTGTTCACTGCTTCTTTTAATTGTTTGATGCGTTAATTTACATTTATTAGAGCAGTAATGTACTCGTGAAATTATTTGTGATGAACAATAGAAAATAATCCATGGTTTAGCTTTAAGTTTACGTATGTAGCGAAAAAATGAGAGAAAAAAAATGTGGAAGTTCCTTTCTCTCTTTTCTTTCTTCTTTTCTTTTCTTTCCTTTTCTTTCCTTCTTTAAAGTACTAGATTATTATCTGAATAAAAACACTGAAAAATAATTTGACTTTCGTATAAAACAAAAAAAAACCTTTTTATCTTGATAAATATAACGCTATAAAGGCATATCTACAGAATTTAAATTATTGGTTACTTTTGTTAATCTTCAAGTAAATCTCTTCAAGACGCGAGCGCGGACCGGTTTTGAAGGACATTTTTTGATGTAAACGACACATCGTTTGACCTACAAGACCAGTTCTGAACGACGGAGTATTACATGTGATTTAAACTTATTCAACGTGAAAAACATATTTTATACTACACTTTCACATTCAACAACATTCAAAAAAAAGTTTTATAAAGAATAATTAACTCACGCCTTTAATCCAAGAACTGTAGACAATGACAACGGATTTCCAATTGGCACAGACCTGGCGCAGCTACTCTCACCTGTAACTTACAAATAATATAAATACGAAAGTTTAGATGGATGTTCGTTTGAAGGTATCTCCAAAATGGCTCAGCAGATCTCGCTGATATTTGGCATAGATGTAGAACATAGTCCGTAAGAACATAGGCTATTTATTTTTTATTTTTTTTTTAATTCCGCGCGATGGAGTTACGGGCCATAGCTAGTACTTCTATAGATGTCGTTTACTCTGTGGTAAGTTTCCACTCTCCTAACTACAAAAGAAGATATTGCTATATTTATCTATTTAAAGAAAAAGAAAGGGATAGAGAAATGTATTCATATTGTTTATAGAAATGTAGGTTATGTTTAAGTATGGGAAAAAACTGCTAAATCTCCTGTGACCTTGAACTAGAAAAAAATACTCATTTATATGTTAAGCTACTTTATGTTAATAAGATAATTTATATCTTAATTCGATTGCTTAAGATTAATATAAAAATACACATCTGGTGTTAATTATGTACATATCTTATTTGTCAAACATATTTTTCTTTATTTTATATATTTTTCTTTTGATGTGTTAAACAAAAAGGTTGAAAGAATATGATGAAGCGGGCATAAAGTACATCGACAAATCTCATACTCAATTTGACATATCTTCTCGATGACTTAATGAAAACGCGTGTCGTAAATATTCGTGCTAGACCTACTCTTTCCCTGCTCAACGTCTTTCTTATAAGGAAAGGATGGGAAGTGTAAGTGGACTTTCCGGATGAGAGGATGCATGGGAAGGGAAAATATTTTCTTTCTGTGCATCCTCTCCAACGTCGATTAAAGTCAGGCAACGCATATGCAATTACGTATGTTTATGGGCAACGGTCACTTCGCTATATCAGCGATTTCAGGTGGCCGCTCGCTCGTTTGCCACCTTACGATATGAAAAAAGGCCATCAGGTCTTTACTACTATATGTAAAGCTATATTTCACCAATCTTTACCTTTTACCTACAACTAGGTTCATCTTTATTACTACATCCATTAGTGCGAATAACTTCACGCATTAAAATCTCCATTATGAATCTCCGATGCGTAATGGTTACCAAATAACGGGTATCGATGTTAATCTCGTGGCATGTGTTGCAACAATTTGTTTAACTTACATTCAGACTGTTATACTAAGTGAACCAATCTTTGCTTGATAGCTATGGTTTGAGGCATAAGCGATAGCGGAAAATTTAGAGAAATTACTACTCATAAAATAGATGCGCAATACACCTAATTATACGACGACGTAAAATAGAAGTAGGCTAAGTATTGTTTTTATGAAAGCTATTATTCCAGAAAGCATTTAGGTTCTTTCAGTTTTAGAGGGCCAGGTTTAACAGTATCGATCTTTGGCTTTAAAGTAATTAAGCATTTGTTGTTAATAATATGAATTCTATACTTATTAATAAACTGTTACATAAGTAACAAGGACTACATGCAAACCAATTCTTGTAAATAACAAAGTTGTATCCTATTAGCTGTTGGCTGCGACTCCGTCCGCGCAGGGGAAATAACATTAAGTATCCTATGTTCATCTTCCAGACTATGTTCTACATCTATGCCAAATTTTATATCCATGCAGTCATTCTGGAGGTACGTTCTAACAAACATCCATCCATCTATGTAAACTTTCGCATTTAAAATAGTATAATGTCTTGTAACTTGCGCCGCAGCATGTCACCAAGTAACGGACGATCCCAAGCGTCGCTACATGCGGGTGATGACTGGGGTGCGATTGACAGCTTTATAGTGGTTTCAGTTATTACGTTGTGCGGTAATTCCAATACAAGATACATAGCGATGTCGTGCCCACAAATGTCTGTTTTCGACATCCTTGTGCCGTGACTGGATGTGGTACGGAGATTATGTTATTATTTTCTTGTATGGGATCGGTGTTTTGAGTTCTGATATTATTATAAATATCATGAACAAAGACTATACAGCCTTAGCTTGAACACGGTCCAGTTTTAGTCTACTTTATTTTGCTATCACTTTATAAACGGTCTGTCTTTGTTTCATCTTTAAGTTTTCAAATAATCTCGTCTAAAGATAAGAGAAATAATACTGATATTTATTAACGATTTATATATTGTTACAGGTAATACTGACGAATACATTAAGGGAAAACAACTTTGTAAGTTTTTTCAATATTTAAACTTCAATTTATCAATATCTGAGCTTCTAAACACGTAACTACTATGAACTATGAATTGTCAGAATTATAGTCAACAACCAGGGCATCACAGCTACCGTTCAAATAGGATATTGTGAGATTTGACGTTGACAGGAGGGCGCTAGTGAGTAGTCATAATTTAGTTTGACTTATGCCCACCATTTCAAATATTCTTGTAGATCTATACAAAGAAATCACCATTATAACAGTTAAAAAGCAACAATTCTTGTCAATAAACAAAGTAACGAACACGATAATCGATTGATCCAATTATTATTTATTATTAATCGATACAACGTCAGTTAAAACCGATCGTTTAATCATAATACTAGATATGACATCGTTAAACGTTTAATGGCGGCGTAAACTAGAATTAAGCGCGGGAACTAAACAATCCGGAATGTGTTAAGCGTGTTATTTTAACAAGGTAAATTGTGCAAAAGAAATTAATTGAGAAATATCAATTTAGTATTTCGATAGCGTTTGAGACTTTGTAGTATCGTATTCATAAATTGCGTAAACATTTCTCGCATTAGCACACTAAACAGCATAGTGAAAAAGATATAAAGCACAAGTCTTTTCAAATTTTTTGGCGGCCCAAGGTCATTGGAGAGATGCGTAGTATTCTTGCCCCGCATCCCGCTGTGCCCCGCTACACCTAAAATGCGCAAGTCGCTGCGCAGAACACATTTAGAGATCAAATACTACTGCGACTCTCGTCCATATTGTTAACCCGTTTTTTTATTATAACACGGCAAACCAGCAAGCAACCTGATTTAACAAAATGCGAACCGACCGCTGACCATAGCCAGACGAGGAAGGTGACGATTGAAAGGGAATATTTCCCCTTCTTATTCGTCCCCTCCTCCGTCAAATCCACTGATGATTTATCATCATTATACAAAGTACAGTGAACATCCTCTTGTTGCTTTGCGTACAATCGTTTGAGGTAATCGCGATCTCTGGCTCAGTTGCCATTCGGACCGTGACCGTTTGAATTAGATGGTCCTAAGTAGGTTTGCAGTCAAAGAATTAAATTCCCTTCCCACTTAATAAACATAAGAAAAGCATACCATAAGAACTATAATATAGCCCATGTCGTCGAAGTGGGTAGGAAATTAACGTCTTCTACTACAGACGGTCTATGACGGTTAATTTTATGACTACTTCACGACTAACATTAAACTGATATAATACAGAGAAAGTACACGAAATAGCTATTTAATTTATTTTAATACATTGTTCGTGGATATGAGTCATTAAATTGCGCTTTGATTTAAAGAACATATGATATTATCAATAAAATTAATTGAATATGTAATTATTAAAAAAAACGTATACATTTTCTAATACATATTTTAGATTTGTTCAAATCTGACAACCCGATAAATAAGTGAAGTTAGTTAAGTTATTCAAAACGTATACAACAAGCTAATTAAAACCGGTACTCATCAAAACTACCACCCAAGTAGTTGACCTATCTGTCACAATGACAAGTCATGTTCAACCTGTCATGTACTATGCTGCATGAGAAATGAGATGATTTTACAAATGCGTTTGAATGCAAGTCATAACGACGATATCATCGGGTGTGGTCTCACAGAAGAGAAGAAGCGTAATCGATATAAACGTAACTGTTAAAAATAATTATTAATATTTTAAGAAGTTTTCATTTTGTTTAAATCCTTTTTTGCCATAAATATAAGTAATGACGAGGTCATCATCATCAGCTCACTGTACGTCCCCACCGAGGGGCTCAGAACCTACACTAAGTTAAGGGTGATTAGGAATAGTCGACCACGCTGGCAAAGTGCGGGTTGATTTTCACACATATCTTTGAATGTCTTCTCTGATATGTGTAGGTTGCATCGCGATGTTTTCCTTCACCGTAAGAACGTCGGATAAATGTACATATGTAAATCGGAAAACGAAAAACACACTGGTATATGGCGTGATTCGAACCCAGGACCTACAGATTGCAAGTCAAGTGCCCTGAGCCACCGACGCTCTTAAGACAAGGTATTTAAAACCAATAAAGAATGAAAACAAATACTTTTCCACAATATAATTGTTCCAAAAACACCATTGGAAAAATGTTATAAAAATATTTTTAAAACAAAAATAATTAAAAACACATTAACAAAGTTCTTCATATAGCTGAATAGCTATTTTCTTTTGCAGCATTTAGATTTATTTGTACCCTTAGGTTCGGGACAGTTGCAGTCATGAGAATCGCCAATATCTGCAAACTTTTTGACAATAGTGACAGTATTTGTATCGGGGGGACAAATGCATTTGTAACTGGTGCATCTAGGAATATCACACAGACAGTCAGCACAAGAAGTATTAGTAGATTTATCTTCTAAGATTGCCTTTTTCACTTCATTAGACGTATCATCCGTAAACAATAAAACAGGTAAACTTTCTTCATGGATACAACTGCAGCCTTCACAATTCTGCTCTTTATTTTCCTCCTCTTTACAACTGCAATCAAAGCAGGGAGTAACTTTTCTATTATCGTCAAGACAAACACATATACATGATGCACCACTGGGAACAAAAACAGATTTAGATTTGGAAGATCCCTGTTTGCAATCATTTTCGCAAGTACAATCACTGTAACACATTATAGTACCTTTATCATCAATACCAACGCAGACGAATGCTTTGCCACGTGTTTGAATACAAACGCAATTTTTTTTGTCACATTTTTTATTGTCACACGTTTTAGGTTTGTCCTCTTGACCGCAGGAACAATCATCACAAACCTCAATTTTTCCCTTCACATTTATACCAATGCAAAGATTTTCTTCACCATCGCAGGGAATGCAAACACAATTGCAACTGGAACTTCCCTGACTGGAACTACTTTCGTCGCAATCGCACTCATCACTAGATTTACCACTATCTTTATCATTTGCATCACACATGTACACAATTGTTTTATTTCTAGATAGACTTACATATCCTCTGTTGGCGCACTTTTTTTTGTTGATTTCTTTATCGGATTTTTCTTTCGAAATAGTCTTGCTATCGCCGCATAATTTGATTTCTTCATTATCGTCTACACGAACGTAAATACTATATTTTCCTGCCGTGAGAATGTTATTAGATTTATTATTCTGACGTTTGATGCTGTCAATACGGGAACAATAGTCGTCACACTTCATAATATTGTTCTTGTCATCTAGACTTAACCAATCACTGGACTGTTCATCAGTTTGTATATAAATATATCGGTTTTTATAGCATTTCATTTAAAAAAGTGGTTGCTTTTTTTGGTATCTTGCTGCACAATATTTTGAAGAAGTTTCAATTTATGGATGTGTGTATTTAATTGAGACACTTTAGAAATATGAAAACATTTAATAAACAAAAATTCTGTAGCTTAAAAAGGATAAGGAGGAAATAAATTGAAAGAAAATTTAAATGACCATATTTCCCTCGTTTATTTTTTAAAAAATGATAATGGTTATCTATATTTGTGTTTATATTTTTGACATTTATATTATTTGACATAAAAGAATAAAGATAGACATAATGTACATTTTGGTTTTGGAGGGTTAGACAAAGTGCATCCGAAGCGTTACTGTAACAAATATCAAAAATTTATGGAACTGGCGATTTCGATAAGTCACGTGACTGTCGTGCGTCAGTTCCATACATTTTTGAAGTTAGCTATGGAATCGCTTCGAAACGAATGCATATTGTCTAACCTACCTGACTCCAAAAAGATATTAATGGAACAGTTTAGTAGTTGGTTGTAACTCTCTTGGATTATTCTTCTGGAATACATTGACAGTCGTCGCAAACTTTAATATCTTCATCATTTCCAACACAAACGCAAATACATGATTTTCCTTCAGTAGAAATATATTTGCACTCAGGTTTCCTTTCCTCACATTTTATAATATTCTTCTTGTCATCTATACATAACCAAACATATGACTGTCCTTCAGTTTGTATACAAACACATCCATTTTTATCGCATTTCATTTGGCAACATTGGTTCTTGCTTCCTGAGACCTTGGAGCACAGCATTTTGAAGTTTCAATCTAAAAATATACATATGAAACTTTTATTAGATTGTCTTTATGTATCGAGATGTAACTAATTAGAATTCATTTAGTTTATGAGGCAACGTTAATAGATTGACATCGACTCAGCTATCTCTATGTTATTATTATTAATATTATAAATGCGAATGTTTAGATGGATGGATTATTTAAAGGTATATCTCCAAAACGACTGAACAGAACAAGATGAAATTCGACACAGATGTAGAATATAGTCTGGAAGAACACATAGGCACTAATTATGCATTTTATAATCCGCGCTGACGGAGTCGGAGGCGACAGCTAGTATGTCACAAAGGCTTTCAGTGGTCTAAGCAATGCTACTGACAAGTCCTTTCAGGTATAGAAACGTTATTGAAGTATACGATCTTTAGAAGAGGGCTCTAGCAGTGGTGATAACAATTAACAAAATTAAAACTTACATTCTCTTCTAATCTTAAAGACACAAAGTTTACTCTCACTTGAGGGCTTTGTAATGATGCGTATTTAGACTATCTGCCTTTATATTATGATAATGCCCTCGTGTCGTGCGCAATGGATACGCCGAGTGTAAAATAGAGTAGCGTGCCGTGCGCGTTGTCGTGTGCCGTGTGGAATTGTTGACATATACCTTATCGGATATACTTAAGAATTGTCACGTCATTATCTCAATTCGCTGTGATACTGCTACGTATTTTATTAGTCTGTGATACGTTACCACGTTTGCTCGTGTCGAGTTTATCATTTGTTTTTGTATATTTTCATATTATTACATCGATCTAGTGGGAAAAGTTTTATGGCGAATTTGTGATCAGTGTGTTAAAATTATATGCTTTACACTTAATCATTAAAATAAAATAAAAAACTTTTTGATTTTTTTTCAATTGAAGCCAGTAATACCACGACCATAAAGAAGAAGGGTGTGAAGTTGAAGGAATTCGATGTGTGTCTGTCGTCCTTCCAACCCTGAAGGAGACGTGGATTTGACGGAGGAGGGGACGCACAGAAAGAGAAATCTCTGTGTATTAGTTCCTTTAAAACATCTTATTCATAGCACAAACCAGCTTCACTTAAGTCTGACGTCACCGCTGAAAGTACCTGCTGCGTAACTTGATATTACCATCCGGTTGGATACGTAACGATAAGGTGACTCATAAGTTTTTATTCGCTAAGATGGGAACCCAAAAGATGCCCCTAATTAAATATGTAATGTGTTTGTAGTCTTGTAAATATATTGTCAGTTTTCTGTCCAATATTATCACAGAATCACACGAGTTTGGAGATATTTGTTCGTTTGATATGAAACATATTTATAAATAATTCATAATTTTATCTAAAACTTTGTATTCGAGAAGCTTTAAACTAATCTTTACAAAACTATTGTTTCAAAAAAGATATCATTTCTAAACTCATCGAAGTCTTTGAATTAAATATTATTTTTAGTCATCCAACGGGGAAATGCCGCCGTCCTCTTGTTAACCCTACCGTGCGACCGCAGCGATTTGATGTCGATTTTTTATATTATTTAGTTTTTTTTTTGGTTTGGTTTAGTTTTAGTATATAGTTTATTTAATATAGTATTCATTAATTCATTTATTTTGTAGTGGTTAGTTATTTAGTAAGATTATATTTTAATTTATAATTAGGTGAATGATATTCTTTGCTGCATTATTTTTTTTAATTTAGACTCTTACTTAAATGTCCTTATTACCAAAACCATTTTTGTGACACAACCTGCCCACAGGCTAAGAGAACGTGGGCGATGGACCGACTCGCCTTGAACGTCATTCGGTACCGGTGACAGTTGCATTGGGAAAGGATCCAATTATCTGTCAGACAACTATAATACTAATTGTGATGGTTAAAAGATCTAATTTAGCTTTAATTTGAATGTCAAAATAAGTCAAGGATCGTAGGATTAATTGCAATCTTTTAAATGCCGCACTTAGGTATCTTTAAGTGGTCACTTTAGAGAACACTAATAACCACTCTTTATTATTATAAATCAACTTTAAGAAAAGATTTAACTCATCTGTAATCATATCTAAGTACGGCCTTTAGTGTTTATAAAAATGAAAAAGTGTTTTTTATAAAACAAACTAGCTGTCGCCCGCGACTCCGTTCGCGCGGGATTAAAAATATAATAAGTAACCTATGTGTTCTTCCAGACGAATTCTACATGTATGCCAAATTTTATCGAGATCCGTTCAGTCGTTCTGAAGATACCTTCAAACATATATGCACCCATCCATCCAAACATTCGCATGTATAGTATGAGTATGAAGTATAATTAAACACTAATTTCCTACTTTAAATAAATATTTAAAAATCGTGCGCAACATAATATAGGTATTACAAATTGCCTAGGTCATTGACAGCGAGAGCATGACTAAAAGCGCTTCCTAAGTAGCGTATGTTACGATAAAAAGAGAAATTAGGCCTTTTGGAGAAAGTACTGAATAGTTCGCAATTCATTTGCATTCTAAATAAATGAATTACACAACCGAGTTGAAGATTCGTTTAGATAACAGCCACGTTTGTGTATAACTAATAAATGCAAGTTACGCATACGGGTAAGTATGTCATCTTTGGTTATCAACTTACTTGCTCGTAACTTAGTTAATATTGTCATAAAAACTTCTCATCATCATCATCATCAGCTCACTATACGTCTCCACCGAGGTGCTCGGAGCCTAGCCTAAATCAAGGATGACTAGGCCATAGTCAACCACGCTGGCCAAGTGCGGGTTGGTTGACTTCACACATATCTTTGAATTTCTTCTCAGATCACGATGTTTTCCTTCACCGTAAGAACGTCGGATAAATGTACATATGTAAATCGGAAAACGAAAAACACATTGGTACATGGCGGGATTCGAACCCAGGACCTGCAGATTGCAAGTCAAGTGCTTGACCCCTGAGCCACCGACGCTCAAGAAACTTCTAGTTGTATGAAAAACTATATCCATATTTGAGTACAAGAGGTCACCCGCGATTTCGTCAGTGCAGAATTAAAAATAATATTTAATATACCAGTTTGCAGTAGCACCTTCCCGTCCAAGTCATGTCAAAATCGATTCTGCCGTTCCGGAGATTACCCGGAACAAACGCGGCCTCACGTACAGACATGTAGAAGACAGACACAAAAAATAAAAAAATGTTTTTTTGTTATCAGCAACGCCAAAACTTCATGTGTACAAATATAAGTTTATTTATATACACATAGATAAAATGTGCAAATCCTTGTTTTGTAACGACGATTTCTACACACAAAAAGTATAATGTACTTTGTTATTTTTTCGTTTGTTTTTTTTTATTTTTATTCTAATTTAGCAGCAAAATTAAATCAAAACCGAACACATAAGCAGTGAGGTGAAGCGGCAATCGACAATCGTCGATCCCTCACTTACAGTTACGTGTAATGGTACCCGGCAAAAACGTAACTGCCGCTTCCTTGTACGGCTACTGCTTTCAATTAGTGCACTCCTAAGAAACGTTGAATTATGACGTTTGTATGCGTCGAGAAAAACTTGTTGCGCATTCCTTACCCGGTCGTTTTATGTAATGTCCGGAAGTATGGTTGTGCAGCGACATTGTTTTATTATGATATAACGGGTGGTGTGGTATCATAATTGATGTATGACATATTGATACAGTTTTTGTTGCATCTTGTAGTACACCACCAATCATTATGACGCGACGACTAATTGCGGTTCTACATTCTAGTTGGAATCTTACTAATATTATAAATGCGAAGGTTTAGATCAGTCTTTCCCAAAGTGGGCGATAACGCCCCCTTGTGGGCGCTGCAGGTCTCAAGGGTAAGAGACCCAGAAAGAAAATGGGGGCGTTGTGTAGAGGCCTGGGGGATGATTTGTAATTTTATTTAGCAAGGAGGCCTCTTAGACAACGACTGCATGAGCTCTCGACTCTCAACAACTTGTGAACATCAACTAATGTGAATTAAAAGATTGCTCAAACTCTAATATGGGGGTGCTAAAAAAATATTTATTCTCAAAGTGGGCAGTAGACAAAATAAGTTTGGGAACCACTGGTTTAGATGGATGGTTTGAAGATAACTCCGGAAAATCACAATGGATCTTTATGAAATTCGGCACAAATAGAATATAGTCTGGAAGAACACATGGGCTACTTATTAAGTATTTTTTTAATTCCGCGCGGACGGAGTAATGGGTGACAGCTAATTTTAAATAAAAAAGAGATAGAGAAAGAAAACACTTGATTATCCAATATTATTTAAGCATTATGGTTGGCTTATTTGCTTTGCACCAAATAGTCTTCCTGGACGCAGAGGCAGATGTAGTGGTAAAAGACATAAGTAAGTTTCAAGTCTAAGAGGAAGATGTTGAGGACAGAGCGAAGTGGAAGAGACTAGAGAGCTAGGCAGCGAGAGTTATTAGTGCATATATGTTTAAAAATATTTCTGCCTTAAAATGTTTACTAAGTAAACAACAATGATATAAAAAAATTGATTTATTGATGCTAAAACTTTATAAACATTGCAAATTATCGTTTAACTTGATTATATCTCATTGAAAATTAAATTGTTTTAACGTGTTTGATGTTTATACACATCGGTCATACAGACGGTCACGTGGGTAGTTTGACGCAATCAGTACACCGAACACGTAAATATGAGCCACGAACAATAAACAATAACAGCCAACAAGGGATTAAGGTGCGCTTCCACTAAAGTTAACAGGTTTGAAATTCAAATTTAGAGTGACTATAAGTTGCTTTCTGACATCAAAGCCCTGTATAAAACATATCGTCATCCCTTTCTTTATCTTTGACAAAACAGAGATAACAATATGTTTTAACCGGAAATTAATTAATCAGAAACCCACGGTAACTGCAAAACAGTTGTTTAAGGGTCACTGAGGCTTAGTGTAGTTTAAGTATGAAAAACCATCAATTAAACGACTGATAAAATAACTTACTGTCACACATTTTTACTTATAACTTAGTACTTAATTATAAGTGGGTGACACATAATTCGAAATGACACTTATTTTTGAACCTAAATGTAACGTAAAATTTCAGTACACAAATAGAGAACTAATTATAGCATTAAAGGGAAAAATTATTGATTAAAAACAATCAGTGAAAACGCACTTTAACATTTCAAATGTATCAGCTGACCTCGACACCTTTAAATGACCTTCAGGAACCATATTTAGTGTGACGGTTCATTCATGAGAATGTGTAAATATTGATTTGTCGTCCATTCATATTCTCGTTTCAAAGAATTTCAGGCGTAGGCGTGAACTAAAATTGTTAAATATTTAGCTTTATGATATTTTATGACAATATTGAATGTGCCCAATGTTATTTAAGGCTAGGGGTGGAAGAATTTTCGAAGGTAGTTAATTAGTTAGTGCAGTAGTTTTTGAGTTTATTCATAACAAATATACAAATGTTTCCTTTTCAAAAGATTTTGAAGATAAGTAAATTTTCTTTTTATAAAACGGCAGTGGTGGCCATTTTCTTAATATTATTTATTACATATATTATATCTGTGACTTTAATATTTAATATCATATTTAAATGTCTCAATAAACACATATATTGTATGTTATATTTTTAAATACATATTTTATACGTTTAAACATATAAAAATAACAGCAACAGCGATCGTATCAACGTGTTTTGTTGGCACGCTTATCGTGGGAGATGTCTTAACGCTTAACAATCAACCGTGGGAATTTGTTATCAAAAATGCGAATAAAACAAGCATAACATACGTGTTGTTTGTTTGTACTTTGTATTAGATTTAAAGAGGTTTGTTCCAAGAAATATGTGAATCTGTAACGTGCCGGCCTCTATCTAGTTCTCTTTCCTATCCACGCCTTTTTCCAATAAGGAATGGATGGGAAAAACATTGATTTGCTAAGGAAGGGGATGTACAAATATGGGACTTTTCAGGGAGTCGAGTTCTATACTAATATTATGAAGAGAAACTACTAGCCACACAGAGTGTCATAGGCTATATTTATAACAGTTTTTTTTTTAAATTCCGAGCGGACGAAATTACATAAGTATGTTTATCCTTTATGTTTTTCTAGACGAAGTAAACTTATTAAGGTTATTGCGTTTCAAAGTTGAAGTTCAAGTTTCGTGTTTAAGGGTCGTACAAGCAATGCAAGCAATGACTGATGACACTGAACAGAGGTAAGCGTTGCGACCCGCGTTGTTACGACCCCTACCTGTACTCGTAGGTCGAGTCGTGAGGTCGTGCGATGAAAGTAAGATTGTAACGTTCCCATCCCGCGCTGTCACCGCACGCCCTACTAATGTCGAATTTATGACTCCTAATCATCTTTCGGAAGTACTTTCTCACACATTTTATATAAACAGAAGCTTTGCCCGCGGCTCTACCTGTTACTTTGATTTTTAATGTATACTAGCTTTGCCAACAACTTCGTCCGCGCGAAACTGACTCTGCTCTACGCGTGGTACTGGACGGTAATTGTACATTCCAGTCCAGTAAAAATCGGTCCAGCCATTTCAGAGATTAGCCGGAATAAACAGACAGACAAACGAACATTGTCTAAAATGTTATTTTGATGTATGTAAAATATATATATATAAAGTAAAAAAACGGTTATTTCAAAATACAAACATACACTAAAATTTTATTCATATGTATGTATATAAGATGTTTTTATGTTACATAATATTGCAGTATTTTCTAGTAGCAGTAGTCTATTAACGTTAGTAAAATTCCTAATAAACTGTCAACATTTAAATTAATTATTCGTAATTACTACCAACTAATTTTGTAATTTGAATATGTTTCCATTTTCATCAAGAGCGTACATTCGTTACATACAACGTGACTTGTCATTGCCAACCTAACGGATGTCTGTCATCTTAAGAAATAGTTATTTATTTAAACTCATACGTTTAGCATAGTACATGTATATTGAGGATACCAAACCAGATAAATGGAACGTCGAGTTCAAATCAATTTTAAAATACCATTAGACTGAAGGCTCGTAGAGATATGAGAAATGTATGACCAAAGATCTTCATCGATCGATTAGGACTTATTATATATTTTCATACTCATAGTTCTTTATTGATCATTATGGACCTTTAGTATAGACTAGCTGTCGCCGTCGACACCGTCCGCGTGAAATTTAAAAATCAAATTAGTAGCGTATATGTTCTTCCACACTATACCATCTCTGCTAGATTTCATCAAGATCCGTTTAGCTGTTCTGGAGATACATTCTAACATCCATCTCAAATTTTGCAGTATGATTTCGTTTTAAATGGCACGTAATAACTTTGACAAACAAAAAGAATATTAATGAGTTAAAACTCAATTAAATTATGAGTTATAATCACATAGTAGATCTACTTTGGCAATTATCCACGAAAGCAAAGTAAACCTTACTTCTTAACTTAAAAAAAAACAAACTAGAAAAAGCCTTATCGTCACACTCTGGCTAACACTAATTGATTTATCGTATCTAATATGCAACTATTGGATAACGATTTATCGATTAAATATTCAATTAATCGATTAAGTATTCGGTATCGCATGCCAGTGTGGTGTCACAGCGCTTGTGGCTTGACACTATCATCGAACAGCGTTGTTTGGAAATCGAAAGTGCTCGAAATGTTGCATGTACAGGTACTTACAAAAGTGTTATTTAGTTTATTATATTTTCCTTTCAGGAATTTAGTTTGATACTTAAATAATAGTGCAAATTTTAAATAATATAAGTAAAATTTAATTAATAAAAATACTAAAATTTTGCATGAAAAATATAATAATTTAAATAACAGTGTTAATAACTCAAATAAGCTTGTAAACAATCTTTATTTGAATGGTATGCTATATGAAATCTAATTAATCATCTAATATAAAAAATCCAGAGAATAATATCGACACGACTGTACTAGAGCCGTTTATGGAATTCTCTCATAAAACTGCGGTATGTTGGGTTCTGTTTTGCATAACTTATCCGATTGTACAAATAATTGTGAAGTGAACGGGAGCAAGCTAACAGCGTGCAAGCACTTTTGTACATAAGTATACCTTTCGATGTTACGATGCATGCAAGTACAAATTATTTAGCAAAAGTACCTAGAAAAAGATCTAAATATAGACAATCCAATACGAATAGTTTTATAATTTCTAACTGTTACAGTTATGCAACAATTTTTAACTAAATTAAAAAAAGCTAAATCATAAGAATAATGTAAACCTATACAGGACATTCCAGTGCACTTCAATGTTTTTGTAATCCAGCTCTGGTTTACTGGACTGGAATAATTTCAACTAAGTTACTAACATAAAAAAATATAATATGCTCTTAATAATAATACTAGATATGGATCGTTTTATTAAGACTTAGTGAAAGTAAACTCCAGATGTGTGTCCGTTTGTACGGCAAGGCTCAACCAGCGAACCGGTACATTACGTAGCCTATCTATATTAAAACGGACTTCGACCAAATAGATGATATAGAATGTCAAAACTATAGTAACCTATTTACGAAACAGCATTTGACTACTCTCACGAAATAGACCAGTGTTTATAAACATATAGAAATTTAAACTTAATGCAAACAATATATATGGAATATATTATTTTGTATTTTACTAATATTGAATTATTTTTTCTCATCTCACCTAAAGACATTAATTCCATATAGGCTACTAATTTTTTTCTCGTAGACGCACTCACAGGCACTTCTTCTTCTTTTTCGTATTCTTCATTACTGAAGGTCGTGCTTGTCCTGGTACGCTTCAACGGCCGTGTCGACCAGCTGCCTCCACGCCGTCCTGACTTCGGCTTGTCTCAGGGCAGTCGTGATATTAAGTCCAGGTCCAGGTCGCAGGCACTAGCATTTAAATAATCATGTGCTCTTTGACTATCTATAATATCGTTTTTTTTAGCATTTCTAAGTAAATATTTTCAGACATTATTAGTAAGAATCCTTTGGCGCGAATGACGTGCTTCCGTTACAAAGTCCAGTGTCAGAATGAAAAGTGAGGGGGCGCAAACGTCGACATTTTAGTAAGGGTAGTGTTGAGTCAATACAATGCAACATTTTCAGATTTTCTTCGTAACAATATTTTTAATCAATAGAAAATTATATTCCTAGATTCATACGATATAGTAATTTCCAGCTATTTAATTTTACAAGTAAGTTACCTAGTGTTAGTAGTAACTTAATATTCTTATTTTCACTTGAAGTATAAATTAAAGGAACAGTGTTATTACAATATGAAACATCAATTTATTTGTAAAGTCATAGTTTACTAACGGTTAAATAAAAACATTATTAGTAGCCTTTGTGTTCTTCCAGATTATGTCGCATATATATGCCAAATTTCATCGAGATGCGTTCAGCCGTTCTGGTGATATCTTCAAAGAAACATCCATTCATTTAAACATTCGCATTCATTTAATTAAGTAAGATTACTATACATCACAATACTTTTTCTATTTTTCATATTTTTATATTTTATTAAATAATTGTGGAAAAGTGGAATTATAAAGATGCATTATTAAATATTAAATAATGCATCTTTATATTTCCACTATTACCTGTCTTAAAACTTTAAGCTCTACAAAGTTAACCCTTTAGCAACCCAATGTAAAACAGTTCGCTCTTCTCTTCTTGCTTTTTAAGATCTAATACTTCGTAAATAAAATATAGAAATTACTTGTAAAAGTTTACTAACGCATCCTAAACGTTATCAGTATCGTAATCACCCCACATATTTCACTCAGTCCAGTGGCGACACCTGGCAGCAGCGTGAGGAGGGTTAAAATAACCGTAACCAATAAGGGTGAGTTCACACTACAAGATAAAGTCAGTATATAAATAACAATATTGTCTGGTATAGTCAAATACATGTGTTTCGATAATAGTGTTTCTATTTTTTATTTATTGAATTGTCATTGCAAATGTAGTATTTCAATGAAAAACAAATAACAAGGTATGTCTGCATTATTATTAAAACATTTTTTATATAATTTAAATGCTTGTCAGTGTACAACAAGCCTTACTTCTTCGCTATATAACACCATCTGTCAGTACATTCCTTTATTGACAACTAATTGACCGTGTCCCTACAACAGACATATTTTAACCCTTATTGTGGCAAGCTTTTTTGAACAAAAGCAAAAAAAAACAAAGTTTAAAAAAGAAACTAAGTTAAAATTATTTTATAGTGATCGTATCTTTATATATATAATTCTTCTGTGCGTGTGTATGTCACTGAACTTCTCTCAAAGGACTGGACCGATTTTGATGAAATTTTTTGTGTGTGTTCAAGGGGATCTGGGAATGGTTTAGATTCACAATTTTGTCTGCTGGACAATGTTTTTTTAATTAATTATTAATTTATTAGTAGTTGTTGATTTTGGAATGTTTTACATTGGATCCGACAGACGGCGCTACCATCGCAGTGTCAAATTTTAAATAATATTCGAATTAAAGACGTGTAGACAGGACAACGTCTGTCGGGTCCGCTAGTATTTTTATAAAGTTGTATGTATGGTTTACTACACAAAATGAACATAAGGGTTAATAAAGGGGGAAATCACTAGGCATGTCAAAAATATTAATTAAAAAAAATACTCAACGTTTTCACCCAAAATACTAACAGCTACATAAAGTGTTGTTCAAGATTACTAGTACATTTAACTCTGTCGTGACTTACGGAGATATATAGCTTTGAAATTAGGTCACTATTTTGTCTGTCAACACATTTGTAAGAGACACGTTGCATAAGTATTCCAATACAAACAAACACACAAGTGCACGCTCTTCATATATACGTTACGTTGCACAAAACACGTCTTCATTGTGACACATTGAAAACTAGTTTACAATTAATAAAGAGTGTCCTTGGGTTTTTTAAATACGCGAAAAAAATGAATGATATTTGAAATTTAAAGTTATGATTTTCAATGAAATAATTAGATCAAATAAGCTTTGGTTCCTGACACCAAAATCTCTATATAAAATGTATTGTCATCTTTGATCATTTCATCTTTGACAAAACAAGATAACAATATGTTTAACATAGGTAATTTTGGTCTCAGAAACCCACCATAAGTACCTAATAATAATGACGTTCAAGTACACTCTACAGAGTTGACAGGCATTTATTAAATTAAAGCTTACTCTTTCGAACATTTAATATTTAACATCAACATGTAGTAAGTTTATTTCTTTGTTAAAACTGTGCCGATATATCTTTATTTTTTTATTTAAAGTTGGGATAATATGGTCTAAACTCAAGTATACACAGTACAAAGTACGTAACGCCTCCTTCATTAACACGAGAGCAAACAAAGAGCGAAGTGTATAGAGAAAGTGTACACGTATCGCCTGGTAGCAATGCGGTTCATATATTATACACTATACGCACAATTATGATGCATCTATTAAGCTTACTAATACTACCTATATTTTTAAAACTAGGAGGACAAGGAATATTTTCCTATTCGCTATAGCTCTGACTGCAAATACAAATAAGCTTTTAAAGATTTTAGTTTAATATCCCTCCAGTAATCATTATTCTTTACATCTAGAGTCCTTATTACAACTCTATGATAACTAGTTGGTCATATAATAGTATGTAATTTTATTTAGTTACATTGCACTTTTTTCAGCCGTATGTATTATATCACAGTCGACGTGCTGTACCCGCGTTCATCGCACGCGTCAACTTGTTTTCAATCCGCTTGTATAACGACTTGTCCTGAGTTATGATGTGTGATCTTAGCGTGGGTTTAGACTGCCGAAACCCCTGTACAAAAGCTTATTATTATTTAAAGTGAATGACGTGAGATGAATGAGAATGAGATGTGATGATGAATTAAATAGGAAAAAATACAATATTATTTGCTCCGTGTTCAAGTTAAACGGCTTCAAGGAAGAATATATGAATGCATTTGTGATGGATCTCCGAATGTTTATACAGTTATTCTCTAACAATCTGAATTGTTTGCCAAAGGTCAAGAACATAACAAGTCACGCGCTCTGACGAGAGAAATTGACCTCTGTTCAACATTGATTGACGATACATCTGTCAAAATTACTAACTGTGGATTTCTGAATCCAAAATGTCTGTTTAAAACATATTGTTATATCTATTTTGTCAAAGATAATCTCAGGGATATTTATACAGAGATTTTGGTTTCAGAAACCCACGGTTAAGCGCTCCGGAAACTATCAAACGTCAAACTTTACATGTTTGTCAAATTATTTGATTGTGTTTGAAGATTTTGTATAAATCTAATATATTTAAATGTCTTATAAAAAATCACAAAATATTTTAAAGCATTACACAAAATACATTGACTTTAAAAGTGTAACTAAAAAACAAAAGGTACGCGTCCATTAGCCCGCGCCGAACGCACCGCAGGCACGGATTTAACGGATTTACTTTGTCTTTCGTTACGGGCCGTGCGAGCGGTGCGTGCGGCGGGTCAATTGACGCGCACTTTACATTAACTACTAGAAATATGTTGTATAATAAACCGTGTACCTTAATGCGGCATCCTAATGGTGTAGGAAGTCATTTGACAATGTTCTTCCACATTTTTACTTAACCACATAGAAACATCTCGAATATTTTAATGCAAGCAAATTCTTAGAGGAATAATCTGAGCAGGGTTAAAGGTGTATCTACACTGGTCATAAAACAATTTTTGGAATTACATGATATGAAATAAAAAAAAAACTAAAACCATATTAGGTTTAAATTTTAATACCAAATATCGGCGCCCTCTTTTACAAACGTTCGTTTAATTTTACTTTTATAAAGGATTGTTGGAATTCAATTTAATTTTCAGAGATGTATAATGTTTTTCAAATATCATAGCTGCTCGAGCGCTCGAGTCGCTTTAAGGTGTAACGGGGCGTAGCGGGACGCGGGGTAAAGGCTGACAGGATACTTGAAAAGAGTTATACCAATTTCGCAACTGACATGTTCGTATATTTTACAGTTATAAAGTTAATAGGAATATATTCAATGCATAGAATTGCTTCTTAACCTCTGCCGTAAAGCCGGTCTGGTCTGTTTTATGTATACAACACTGGCAATGTTATAATTTTAAGATACGTTTTAATTTCATTGAATTTTCAATTAATGATATGAAAGTAAAATAGAATTTTATATTGCCCATATACGTTCTTAAATGACAGATTTTGATGAAAACTTTAGTAGGATTAAGAAATCCCGAGAAGGTTTGTGCCCAAAATAAAAATATGAAGAAATTAAAAAAAAAGACAAATACTCAAAATTCGCTTGTAACTAAGGGTCATCGCGCTTTCAAAGTATCTCTTCACCACATAAACATTCAACAAAAATAAAAAAGACTGTAACCACAGGTAATAAGGTGTATATTCGTGTGTTAGTTTTGTTTATGGAAGGCAAATAGTATGTTGGTATTTTCATGTGTGTTTCTGGACGTGATTCGGTAGTCGTTCTATTTACAATGCTCATAAAGTCTTTTTGTATTGTATTTAAATAAGGAACATCAGTTTAACGGTTAACATCGTTAACATACTTGAACTGACACACTCACCGTGGGTTTCTGAGACCAAAATATCTGTATAAAACATATGTTTTGTAGTCACTTAATGAGGATATCATCTTGGTCATCTTTATCAAAACAGAGGAAATCATATGTTTTAAAGGTGGATTTTGGTCTCAGAAACCCACGGTTATTCATGCTTCGGGGTTTAGTTTATGACTCTGAGTACCGTTGTAAGTCAACGGTAACATAATATACAATTTTTCAATGACATAATTTCCGCCAGTTACCATCTCACAAAGTTACGCAAAGTCGAAAAAAATTATCATAGTGCCGACGATGATAATTAAATTACTGGAACGAGTTTGTCAAACTTCCTATACCAATGTTTGTGCATGTTTTAGTGTGTTTGCTCGATACGTACTTAATAATTTTCCAATGCCAGTTTCGAACATAGCTGTTGAATCGATTACATATAGTAAAATGACCTTTAAAAAACTTGTTTCGTGTTTTGTAAACGAGATTCGAGTAATTAAAAAAACTTTTTATTGTTTAATAACAACAAAGTAGTCGGCAACTTTGTTTGAATACCGTTTCTTCTGTTAAATTATAACCGTTTGGTATAATATCATTGTACATTTATTCGACGTTCTTACGGTGAAGGAAAACATAGGGATGCAACCTGCACATATCTGAGAAGAAATTCAAAGATATGTGTAAAGTCAACCAACCAACACTGGGCTAGCGTGGTTGACTATGGCCTAATCACCCTTAACTTAGGGTAGGCTCCGAGCCCCTCGGTGGGGACGTATAGTGAGCTGATGATGATGATAATAAGATCACATATTTTTTCACTTTTTTGACATTAACAGTAAAGATAGATAATAGAGTAGTAGTAGAGTGAGTAGGCACTTACTAAGCTAGCGCGTACCATCTTTCGACCAAATCTCCACTTCACCAGGTGGGATCGTGGTCAAGCGCTAGCTTATAAAACGTAAAAAGAAATTACAAAAAAAGGCTCTAGCGAACTATCATAATTTACTTGCCCACCGGGTCATATATCCTTGTCGGTCTTCAATATTCTTAAATCTTTTTGTACCTTGTACAAGAACAATGTTTTGACGTCAGACAAGCTTTAGATCGATATCAAGAGAAAAGCGTAGTACATTACATAAACAATATTACAACAAGTAGTGAAATACGATATGACTACTGAGAGCTATCCTTAGAGTGGGCACGCACTGTGCATTTTAAAGCGCGCGCTTTTACTGCGTTCGTAAGGCCTCGTACAAACCAAACGGTCAGCGATGTTAATCAAGCGATTCGTAATTAAATTTTGTTAAGAACCGATATTATGTTGTAGAAAAGTCGTTGACCTAAAATGCAATATGTTACACAATACACATTTGAAGTGGGGTTCCCAGTGAGTCTATCGTATAACATTCTTCAATATGATGTCCAAGCTGTCGCCCTCGACTCCGTCCGCGCGTTATTAAAAAAAACGAAATTAGTAGCCTATGTGTTCTTCCAGACAATGATCTATATGTATGCCAAATTTCATCAAGATCCGTTGAGCCGTTCCAGAGATAGCTTCAAACAATCCATCCATCCATCCAAACATTCGCATTTATAATATTATATTATAGTTAGATACGATTTTTTTTAATTGTAAGGTAGAAAACGAGTAAGCAGCCACCTAATTACGGCGAAATAGCGAAGCCACCGATGCCCAAGGACATATACAATTGCAGATACGTTGCATACCTTTAATCAACGGAGGAGAGGACCCACGGAAAAAATCAACTCATATAATATTACTAAGACAACCGGTATTTAAACGGCCGTTAACAAAACGCCTAGTGTGTACCAGCACTTACGTATAGGATTACAACTGACCACATGCGGAGCTTCCGCCTACACTCTACAGAATCCCTGATCGTAATCTATGTTATAGAGAAGTCAACTATTTATGCTTTAATCTATAGATTCTGAACAGGAAAATCCTTATTAATATATAGTTTGTGGCGCGTGTCCTAGATAAAATTGAGCTATGTAAAATTCCTAGTAGACGTTTAGACAAAAAAAATCTTTTTTTTTTTTATATCACAAGGTGGCAAACGAGCGAGCGGCCACCCGAAATCGCTGAAATAGCGAAGCGACCGTTGCCCATAGACATACGCAATTGCATATGCGTTGCCTACCTTTAATCGACGGAGGAGAGGATGCACAGAAAGAACATATTTTCCCTTTCCATGCATCCTCTCATCCGGAAAGTCCTCTTCCACTTCCCATCCTTTCCTTATAAGAAATATGACGGGAAGGGAAAGAGGACAAATTTTGGCCTCCGGGACGCACACTCATCAGACGAAAGGCGGAATTGTTTCCACTTTACGCCTGTCTTCTGTGTGGTCGTGGTATTTCACCGAGCGAGCCGGACCGACTCGTGCGAAGATGTTAAAGCGGGCTCTACCACTGTTAGAATTTCTTAGAACATAACAAAGTAATAAAAGTAATTAACTATAGATCTGTCATTCCAATAAAACGAAATAGGCTTTTAAGTCATCGGTCAAAGTTGAATTTATAATTAATTGATAAAAATTATTTCGGCTTTATTAATTTAAAAAACAAATAAATAATATTATCATTTTTAATATCTGTAAGAAGAAATACAAATACAAAATTTATTTAATATCCAATGTAACTTTTCCTGCAATTAAAATTCCATCTAGTGATATAAACGTTAGTTCTTGTTAAAACTCGAGTTAATAAATCAAGATAATAGATTCAAAGATTTAATGCAAACACGCATTGAAACATGGCATTTGATTGCCATCATAGAAATAACGACACGTAATAATGTCCGACATCCGGTTTCAAAACTCTAATTAAAGCTGTAGACCAATTAATGTTACGAATATAGGAAATACCATTTAAATTTGAGTAACGGTGTAACGTGTTGGCTGAAGTATGTTTGTAATTCATAGATCGATTTCTACAAAAAAATTCAATATGTTTATGTTGTCTTATCATCTTTCTCATATTCCTATACAACTTGTTGTCCGCGACTCCGTCCGCGCGGAATTAAATAAACCTTAATTAGTAGCCTATGTGCTCTTACAGACAGCGTTCTACATATATGCAAAATTTCCGCAAGTTCCGCTGAGCCATTATGTATGTACCTTGTAACATACATCCATTCATCAATCAAAACATTCGCATTTATAATATTAGTAAGATAAAACTCTCTCCTTTCATATACACTGCACTACACACTGATTATAAATGTTTTTATACAAGTGTTCCAACAATAGAAACCCAAGAATACAAATCGAAAGGTCTACTAAAAAAATTAAATGTTTTCACATCTTATCTCATGAAGTTTTGAATAGAAAATTATTTGTTTGTACGATTAAATTATTCTTCAGTGATTAAACTATAAAATGTATCCCCTCCCCTATACCCTAAACCCAAAACAGGGGGTACGTAAACGTGCCACGTACGTAAACGTAAAAATGTTTGGGAACATCTGCTATAAATCAACAAATAAATGCTTTAACTATTAAATAAATGAATAGGAATCGATAATCATAATTAAAATCGATGTTACTCGATCTTTAATAACGATTACTTTCACCTTATTAAATTTTTATAACGTCAATATCTCATAGCAATAGAAATTCCTACCACCCGCTGCTTTTCTCGCCTCATGTAAGAAAAAAATTCGAATCCTAAAGTATCAGATTAAGATAAATAAAAATTCAAAAACAAAGATTTTCACTAATTTTATTAGTAAAAAAAAAAGGATAAATGTTAAATTAAATGAGACAAATGAGACAAGCTGAGACAAGCCGAAGACAGGACGGCGTGGAGGCAGCTGGTCGACACGGCCGTTGAAGCGTACCAGGACAAGCACGACCTTCAGTAATGAAGAATACGAAGAAGAAGTTAAATTAAATAAGGCTCTTTTAGTGTTCTTATACTAAAATCTAGATAATTTTATGTTTTTGTCAAGAAGAGAAATTAATTATTTGAACACTTATTGATTATTGAAGAACAAATAACACGTTAAAACATATAATCTATATATTATCGTCGTATATAGACACTGTCTCTTAGATAAGAAGTCTGTACTAACATCCTAAGATATGACCTAGATGTTGTTGAGATAAGCTAGCGGCAACTAGCCCTACATATCTTAAATCTAGTCTAAGTATTACCTAGGAACACTGTTCCAATCCTAAAAGACTTACATTATCTTTTATTTATACCATCTTGTTAGTGATCGTGGTTGTATCACAAACAAGAATGGAACATGTTGGTAACAACAATGTTTTACATTTTAATTAAAACTAGCTTTTTCCCGCGACTTTCCGCAGAAAAAAAAAATTCATGTGCTACTCGAGACAATGTTCTATAACTGTGCCAAACTTCATTTAAATCAAAAATCTGCCACGGGAATCCTTACATTTTTGGGAATTATAGGTTGCCTATATGTTCTTCAAGACTGTGTTCTACATCGATAAGATATTTATTAAAGATCCGTTTTGCCGTTCCGGCGACATACCTGACAACAAACATCCATCCACCTAAATTTTCATAATTGAAATATCAGTAAAATTACTTATTAAAATTACTTATAGTAGGTACTTAAGTATGTAAAATATTACAATACTATATAACAATATAATTTAAATTTATTTACATTAAAATTAATCTTTATATTATAAAAATGCAGTAGGTCTCTTTCTATTATGACTTCATATAACCAAAACGACCTTCATCAACCTTGAACGATATTTAAGAAAGTGATTTCATTTGTTTCTTATATATCGCCAAAATACTATAATAATTTTACTCATGAATATTTTATAAAACATATAACTCGGCCGTGAGATTTATTTTATCTCACCTATCATTTATGCCTCAATTTCATAACAAAGAATAAAAAAGTCATCCTGTATCTTCAATATAATAATCCAACCATTGATTCGAACCATAATGAATAAACTAATAAAACATTATTAATAGTTAATTGAATGATTTCAAATAAAAAAAAACACCTATCGATCCTTACTAAGCAATTTCATCGATAATTACAACGAACAAAAGATATGTAACAACACTATATCTACAAAGGCAGAGCGGAGTAGAGATGTGCCGACAAACAAAAGATCGATATCGACGTGCGGGTGGTTTTAATTTGTAAATACATTATTTTTAATGGAAACGTCAGTGTAGCAGCCAGTCACGCGTTCCTTGCATTTACATTCCTTTGTAAAGGTGTAATGAAGGCCTTTGATCATTTTCTACTAAAGAAACTATTGAAAACAAAAAGACGAGTGTTAATACTGAATCGTGTAAGACAAATTTAGACGTAATTTATATAGAGCTTTATCAGGTGTTTGTTTAATGTTTTAATTAGTTTTTTCTATAATATATTAACGAATTATTTTTATATCAGGTGTTAAGTTTAATGGTTCATCATATTACTAATATTATAAATGCGAATGTTTAGATGTATGGTTCGATGGATTGATAGATAGATGTTTGTTAGAAGGCCTCGTAATCTCGCTGAATTTTGACAATGTAGAACATTGTCTTAAAGAACACATATGCTACTAATTAAGTTTTTTTTTAATTCCGTACACACGGAGTCGCAGGCGTCAACGAGTCACAGTAAACAAATCCTATATGAAGTTACGAAACAACTTTAAAACTATAATAATCATAATTTATTCCATCACACACGTCTCCAGACCTACCTCAACATATATTCACTTGAACGGTTACTTTCTACTCTCTCCAAAACCTACACCTGAAAAGAGACTTTAAGCTAATCTAATATGGTTCAAATTAGAGTGCATGAGTCATTAATCTTGCAATCTTTATTGATGGTGCAGACAAAGTCCCCGATCTGCTGCAGTTCTTGGCTATTAAGCGGTCACTGGATATTTATTCCTAAGGGAAGACCATTGATTTGTTAGATTAGATTACGTTTGACATTAAAATATACTTATTGGCTATTTGCAAACCTCGAACATTTAGCGTGGCTGTGAAGTACAAATAAATTTCAGTAATTACTATCTAAACTGATTATTGGAATAGAAAATTTACACCCATTCCTGTGTAAGTACCTTATAGAATTTAAATTAAGTGAGTTTTACCTTTTAATATTAGGCAACTAGTTGTCACCCGCGACACCTTCTGCTCGGAATTAAAAAGAAGTAAATAGTAGCCTATGACTTCGAATAGACTATGTTCTACATCTATGTCAAACATCGAGATCCATTGAACACCTCTTGTGTTACCTTGTAATATCCATCCATCTAAATATTCGCATTTATAGTATTAGTAAGATTAATCACGCCTTAACAATAACCGATTAGAACTATTAAAAACTCGGTAAACGAGAACATGTAGTTGTTTCGAGTGTTGGTGATACCGCTGGATACCAGTTACTATTTTAACAATATTCACAAGGATTTTAAACATTGTAATTTACCTGATAGAAAATCATAATCGATATCCGTGTCCTGGTTTATATCGCACTATCAATAAAGTGTAATTGCGCAATATAGTTAATGTAAGCTGTGAACGAGATGAAGCGGAATCTATTGGACCAGTGCGGTTCCCACGGAATACGGCCTTGCGTTGAACTTGCGGTACAATGTGTAAGATATCGCGGTTTTTTAAAGCGGAAATTTTAATTTATTGAAATTCCACTGTCAAATATATGTCAAGTCTCTGTCCTAATTTAAAAAAAAAAAACTTTATGAGTAGCCTATGTGTTCTTCCAGACTATGTTCTACATCTGTGCAAAATTTCATCAAGATCTATTGAGCCGTTCCGGAGATACCTTCAAACAAACATCCATCCATCCATCCACGTTTTTTGACTGTCCGCTTGGCGTGGAATGCCCCTATAATAAGGTTCCCCTATGATAATCTACATCGTATAGGCAAACATAGACGTCCCGATGAGATTGTTTGACTTATGCCCACCGAGTCAGACATCCTTGTCGGTCTATAACTGTTGTCATTTGACATTTCTAGCATCCCATTCTTGCTTATTTTGTCATTCATTTTCCCTCTCTTTTTAGTGTTTTGACTTGGTAACACAAGCGCGCCATTCGCGTCAAAGAATTCTAAATAAAAGTACCTACGTACTTAGACCACAAATTTTATTACCTCTAATCGAATAAGCAATTATATTAGTAAATTATCAATATTAAATTAAACCAGGTGATTTAGTATAAGAATACAAAGACTCAATGATTTAATTGTTCATAATTTTTTACTGCATACTGTTGATGTTATCAGACTAGTATGATGTCCATTAATTACTTCCTTATTGTATAGTTTGCCAAATGCCAATACAAATAATTGGCATATATGGACTATATTTTGACGTTGAACACACATATAAATCGGTTTTCGATTTACTGATATTTAACTTTAAATGCATCCAAGGTCTATACCTTTTAAGCGTTTATTATATATAAGCTGTTGCCCGCGACTTCGTAGTACGAAATTAAAAAACAACATAATTAGTAGCCGATATATTTATCCAGGGTATGTTCTATATATGCCTAATTTTATCGAGATCTGTTCAAACCATCCATCAAAACTTTCGCATTTATAATATTAGTAAAATTTATGGAAATAATATCGTACTCTTGTTGTTTCCATTGTTAAAAAAACACTTCTATAAAAACATATTTACATCCCACTCATTCTCTTAAAAATAATAGCGATAAGACTATACTTTTTAGGTGTTTTTCAGCAATGGAAACCTACGGCTAGAGTCATGATTTAATTCACTAGTTAATTTAAAATAGCCAATAAGTATGATTAGTTACGACAATAAAACCTATCACATTAATATTAATGGCAACGTCATTTGTTTTACAATTTTATCAGAAACAAAATTTGTATCCGCCATCTTGTTCCATTCCTAATTTAAAATTCGTAACGTATCATATTTCCTTAATAAAGAATAAACAAATTATTTTATTGATATATCATCTATATAAAATATTAGTTGCGATTGGCAACATTGATATTTCTCGGAAATATTGTATGTTTAAATACAATTAACAATGAACTCTATTGCAATGAAAATAAGAACATATTTACTTTTTTAACTGAATATTTATTTATGAGTAGATTTATAAGAACGCAACTAGTATGTCTGATGTTTTTGCAAGGATTATTGTAGCATTTTTATTTCCTTGTTCATATTATATTTATGTCAGTATACCACCGATGAGTTATATCTAACCAACAACAATTTAATTATTAATTCAACTACGTGTTCTTCTAGACTATGTTCTACATCTATGCCAACTTTCAGCGAGATCCGTTCAGCCGTCATCTTCAAACAAACATCTATCCATCCATCCATTCATCTTAATATTCGCATTTATTATATTAGTAAGATAGAAAGATAAAGACTTGTCAACATCGTCGTCCGAAATAATTGGTAGCGGATTCGGTTCCGACCCAATTCCGTGGCGTTGCGGGCCCCGATCCGCGGGCGGTTTATCTTAGCACCGTTATTTCGTCTACACCTAACAGCTACAGACTACGCTCCGTTTAACTCCGTTGTCTTCGCAGGTGGTTAAGCCCTTGCGATTTGAGGGCATTGCACTAAAATACTTCTATTGCTGTTATAAGATCGGATAAAACTTATAGATTTACGTCTTTTCAAACTAAATTTAACGAATAAAATCCTCGTCCGAACATACAAACTACATATTTTTAGGATAAGTAATTTAATATGTTCTTAATTATAATATCACCTACTTATTATGCTGTTAAAAATTAAACTATGAGAGACAATTTATTATGTTAGACATCTTAAATCTCTCTTCTCATCTTCTTGTGTCAGTCATTTGTTTTGAAAGCCCGCAAACTATTTTGATGCTTATTTCTAGTATAATGTATTCATTTTATTCTTCAATTAACGAAGTGAAAATGTCTAGTAGAAGCTATTTCTCTATACCATGAAAACGTTGACATCCAGACAGCGACAGGGTGCGATACATGGCCACCAATTAAACTTAGACACGCCCGTACCTCTAATGACTTATTTGGACACAAGGTATTCCGATACAAAGCGTAGGCTGGAGACATTGGATCAACTAATTAGAATGGCATCCCAATAAGGAAAATACAGACATTTCAGTGATTTTACAAAGATTTTACTTGAAAAAACATATTCTTTAAAACAAGGTTTGATTTAAAAAGTTACGCTTAAAATTGTAGGAGACAAATTATCGCACACAATTGCTACACAATATTTTTTTACAACTATAATTATAAAACATACAGAATCCTCAGATTGACTCTAAAATATAGATCAATTTGACCGACTTTAAACATCATTAGATCATTCGCAACTCATTTCTCAAGTTGCAAGCTGTTACTTTATAAACATTGAACCAAGAGTAATCGAATCTAGGAGCTGTAACTATCTGGCACACCCACCGCTGAGTCACGAGGGAGCTGTTATATCACTTCAAATGACCACCTGCGATGAACATCTCTACTCAGACAAATAAATTAAATTAATTTGTTACTATAGAGATGTCAAATCAATTATCGATATATTTTAATTTACATAAATACATATACTGTTTATACATAACCAGACTTGTAATATTTTGTATTCAGCATTTAGTGTTATAGGCATCGTAATTACTCTTAAACGAGGTTCAGACTAAGCGCCATCTGCGCTCGGCCACCTCAAGCCCGGCGAAGCTGTAAATGCCTCCTCAAGGCAAACAGTGACTACTCAGTCACAAAAAAAGAAGGCATCGTAATTTAAATCGTTATCAGTGTGAAAATTCAATAAAAATGTCAATCATTTGTTAGTTATCAAAGTTTCATTTTTCAACCATATAACCTCTAAATATTCAACATAATACTATAAATATCTCTTATAGAACACATACCATTATTTAGATTATAGCCTAACTCGAATTATCATAAAATGTATTCGTGTACTGTCAATAAAACAGGACATAAAGCTATCAACAACTTGATATATGACATCTATCGAGTCTGATTAACAGCATTGCATTCGATAAATTCTAACGGACATCACTACAACTGGAACAGTTAATCCGGAAGATAACAAACAATCTAAACTATCGATATGCTTTTATCTAGAACAGTGATTTAAGTGATCCAGGTAGACCCCCTGGGGTCCACAGAAGATCCTTAGTGGGTGTACAATGAAGAGAAATAGAGTTAAAAATTCATACGTTGTAAAAGAAAAAACCATTTTTCGACACTTGTTTTTTTAAAGAGTACAACGATTATCTTCAATCTAGAGAATATCGATAACCCTTGACAACACTACGTTTAAAAACAAAGAGTAGATACCGTTGCTCCTGGCCATCATAAAACAACCCTCTGACTGTGTTGCCAGTCGATAATTATATTTCGTGCCATTACTAACGATGGGCTAGTATCTATTTAAGATTACTGCCGGCATTACAAAGAAATATTAAACTTGGAGTTTATATCGAAATAGATAAATTGTTTAAATGTGCGAGAGAAAATATTTTGAGTCGTATAATAGGAAAGTAATCGTAATAAATAAGAAATATTGTAAAATTATAAATATTACTATAGACAATCTGACGGTTTATGATTACGTGTTTTCAAAAGCTGTATTTAAAATATTAACGTAAATACATTTTTACCAATAATGAGTACCATAATTTAGTGTTCGGAGAGAACCTTAATTCCTCTACGCTTTCATCTTATTCTATTAAAGTTGTTGAAGGTAATGACAAGTATAATGTAAGTTAATTACCGTTTAGTCCACTTTTAAGTTGCCATGTAACATGTAAGTATTTCTTTACAGATAAACACTGCAGAATAGATCGCAGTTCAGTTCAACAACTTAGAGACGACCTACATACATTGGAAATTTGGTGAGCTTTATTTATTATATTTGTAAATAAATGAATAAATGATTAGCGTTAAAGAATCAGAAGAAAAACGAAGGTCTGTAGTTTATGCTAAAGTAGTAAAAAGTGACCACTAAAATATTATACAAGTGTGGTATAGCCTTTTTTAACTTTAAAACTAGACACAAGTTACAATGTGGGGTAGATTTATATCATACTTTCTCATTTCTCCTTTTGAGCTTCTTAAAACTCGAGTGGTTATTCATATTAGGAACTTTTAAAGGTCACCCGTCATGTTATGATGAAAAATCGACAGAAGCGTTCACTGTGCGTGCTACCTAAGTTAGACGGAATCGAGTGTTGATAAGTATCGTGCAATCATCACTAACTGCGGAGCACACCTGCTCCGAGCTACAGTTAGTCTAGCAGAGTTCTAACGTTTCCAACACTTCTCAACTAAGGGTCTATTACGAATATTTGCGGGAAAGTTACGAGAACGTATTCGAAAAAGTTTGTGTCACATTTGTTGTACTTTATGCCCGGTAGGGGCGCCGCACAAATTATGTTGATGATGTAACGCTCACAATTATTCGTGACAAGCCCTGTGTTATGCTGCTATGTCATTTTAAGGTTGTTTTCACTCCCCATTATGTAAATAAATTAAAATCAGTGATAAAGATTAAAGAAAATCGTAGTTTTCACAATATGACACTCTCTTAGTTTCTTTTTTTACGTAACCAAATGTTTCGACAAATTATTTTATAGCTCTTATTTAAACGAATTCCAGCATTTGCTGTTCAAATCGAATTATAAATAGATCATTGCAATTGCGCAGATTACCGCAAAATATCGATAGATTTAATGGTTGTTGGGAAGTAATAGCATCAGTTCGGGCAGAGGGCAATGTCGATAAATCTGCGCGTTGCCGGCACATGCCTAGATCGACGATAGTGCTAACAGGTACGATCGCATACCTCTGCCATTGCACGCTCGTTAGCCGGCCTGTAAGGTCGCACGGCCACTTTGTCGGACGGCCTTCACTAATAAATTACTATCATGTAATAGATACACAAATATAAATTATAAAAATAGCCTCATAAAAAGATATTCGTTTGACTTTCGTTGGCATTTAGTCATATTGTATGTGCTTAAATTTAAAACAGATATTGGTAGGGCTCATCCTAGCGTTGTTTATACAAAACGTAATTACGAAGATAAGAAAAAGCTCCACAGAATGGAATACGATTTATAGATGGATAAGATCAATTTAAAATCTCAAGATGAAACAAATACTAAGGCCATTTGCAACAGTTTTGATAAAGGACCATTATTCGGGTTTAAAGGCGTGCCGTTCGCAAAGTTTTACGGCATTGTAAATTGTTTGATATTGCTGCTATTGTCCGACGCGAGGGCGCCTTAACTTGTCACTCTTGACATTTATAGGCTTAGATAAGCTTACCAGGTCCGTTCCAGTCAGAATTCAAAAAGCCAGATGCGAAGTATTGCTACTGCATCTACCTTCAGAATGGTATTTAAGAGTTTAAACGACTTTGTACGAATAAGATCATATTAATGCATCAAATTGCATTGGTTCACTGCACTACCAAAACTATATAGAAGAGTCGTGCAGAATTTCCGTGCTGTATCCGATGAGTGTTGTGACAGAGGCAGAAAAAAAATGACAACCAATTGATAAACAACAGCTTTGGCGCAATGTTTTTTTTTGTAGATTCCTAGAACACTTTATAGTTCTTGTATTCTTGAGCCTTATATCCTTGCTAAAGGTCAGTTGGTCTATAAAAATGGATTTCTTTGAATTGGTAAAGCTAAACTTCTAGAGTCGGCATCGGACGCATCAGACGTATCGCAACAAACAGATTTTAATGTATTTAGTAAAACTTACACAAGTGTGTTCGTATTTGAAATTTGTACCTATTTTAACTAAGAACCCGCATAGAGTTATGATTTGCGTTTTGAGCTGCAAGCAGAACGGACAACGGACAGTATGAAGTGTAAAGCGCGCGGTCTGGTATAATAGGCCGCGAGTGTTTGATTGGGCCTCTGCGACTCACCGGCTGGCTCGCGGCTCGTCGCCTCGGCTCGCATAGTTTGTCTCGCTCTGAACGGACTGCCGAGCGTTGTTCGTACGATTCCGACGGTAATGAGCAAGAGGCAACTACGATGCGTGCCGAGCGGATGACGTCATACGAAATGCCGATCAATGAACCCACCCCGCGCGCTCGCTCCGCGTCGCGTTCGCGTCAGCCGTCCGCCATTTGCATTTTGACGTTCGTTCATCACGTTGTTTTAACAGTATGGACGCGACACAACTTATAGCTATTGTGCAAGGATATGAAGAATTGTATAATTTTAATCATCCTGATTATTCGAACCACCAAAGAAGGGATATTATCTGGGACGAAATCGGAAAGAGATTAAAACAAAAAGGTAAGCGTATATTTTTAACTTGTCACACTCGTCTACCTGCTCGAACGCGCCCGAGTTAAAGTAACTTTCGGAGCTATCCCGGACTGCTGAAGCAGCTGTGCGTGAGTATACCAATAATTCGTAGATTTTGCAATCCTGCCATTTCCGCAATAGAAGTGGTCAAATTATTTTATGTCCAGTGACATGTGTTATTTCTTTAAAGTGCAAATAGCATGCAACGATTACAATAGTTATCATTGATTTCTGAAATCAAATTCTCTTTATAAAAGATATTGTCATCTGTATCACTATCCTTAACCTTTTATAGGATATGAATAATGACTTCACATTTTGAATACAAATTTACTCGCACTGTACATTTGCCGATTTTGATGACGTCAGTGAAAAAGTTGCCAGTGACTTAGTACTTTAAAAAAAATTGTTACAGGCAACGTATGTAAGGAGCGATGGACTAGAATCAGAGACAACTATAGAAAGGCTTTGAATTTACGCAAGACAAAAAGCGGACAAGCAGCATCGAAAATAAAACCACCTAAATTCTCACAAGAACTTGCCTTCTTAGCCCCATATGTTAACGATGATGAAGAACAACAAACAGATCTATCACCAATATATGTTAATAATAACGACGAATCACAGTTTGAAGCACAGTCTGATTCAAATAGTATACATCACAATGAATTAACTGATACACCAAATCCACTTATCATAGAATCTGCAACGTCATCGAGAATTCTAGATAGGAATTCTAGCTGTGTTCCATCACAAGAATTACATACACCAGAAGTTCTACAAGATTACTTAGCAAGAGCTGAACAAAATAGAAACGAGAATGATCCTTTGCTTCATTTTTTCATCAGTATGGCAAAAACAGTAAAAACTTTCCCTTTACAAGATCAAATTCAAATTAAAGCTCAATTATTTGAAATTGTTAACAGCGTGGAAATGAGACTTGCAACGACTCCTATTGAAACTGATACTAAATCCTATGGGGTCTGGTTCAAATGAGAACCAGCAGCGGAGCAAGAGCTGAATTTGAACGAATTATCTTTCGTGTAGTCATCATGTGGCGAACAACCATTTTTTACTTTAATTTATATTTCTTTCATAAATGATTGTTAAAATTACGTCAATCTGTCTGTGTCTTTGTGTACGCGAATCTCAGAAACAACTTAACCTATTCAGGTATAGTTTTCACTGATGTATTACATAATTAGAATTAGCTGTCGCCCGCGACTCTGTCCGCACGGAATTAAAAAAAGTAGCCCATGTGGTCTTCCAGTCTATGTTCTATATATGTGCTAAATTTCATCAAGATCCGTTAAGCCGTTCTGGAGATATCTTCAAACAAACATTCATCTATCCATATAAACATTCGCATTTATATTAGTAAGATTGTTGTAATCGTCAACTAAACTTCTCTTCAGTATATCTAAAGCTGTTCATAGAAAAGGTATCAATTAAAACTTGGACCTCCTTCAAGATTATATCACGTGGCTTGTCAATACAGAAACCTTTTAGAATATTCAAATAGTAAATACAATTGAGTACGTGCAGACAGATACAGAAATTAGATTACGAAAAAGCCACCATAGAACTGACAGGGCGCGGCCGCAGCTCCACAATTACAAAATGGTCATGAACTTTATGTTCTATGAATTCCTGGTACATTGCTGCACGAGTTTTCAACAATTTACAATAATCATTACTTTCTACGACACAAGGACAGAAACGTATTTTGTCGCAATTTTTTCGTAGAGAATGAGAAGGATGGCAATATGTTACTATGCATGTGCTTCTGCAGTGGAAACCCAGTTGTAAAGGCAAGATACAATCGTTATAAGGGATAATGGTTTTCAGAAGTGTCTTATTTACAATTAACTTTCTCCTAACACATAGCCGGTAGCTGTATTTATAAAAAGCCGCTAGTCCTCGTGACGGCCTCGGGAAGATTTGTACCTTGTTACATTGTTAATACGCATCGACAATTACCTTTGTATAAATAACAAATAAAAGCTAAATCTTGTTTGTGGTTTTTGTATAAAGACATACCATGTCCAAATATTTTTAGGGTTTTTACATCTTTAATATGTACAGTCAGGGTCCTTTGCAGTGTACCGTTTATAGAAATTGCCTCGTTCTTTGTGAAGGAACATACTCCGCCAGAGACAAAACCAATAAGGTAGCAATGTGTTGCGCAAATGGTTTTAAAGTGGAATACCGTGTGATGCACCAACTGTTGCAAGAAAACTAAGCAATAATTCGTAGAAAACTGGTGGAGAAAATTCAATTGCCTTTTAGTTTTACGGTCAAACACTTTAATTGTTATTTCTTAACACAATACATGCAATAATTCCCAACAATTATCAGTTCATGCATTGAAATCATTCACAATTTCGATATTATTCATACGCCTTGATAACCAGAATATAAAAGACTGTAAACCTTTTGATTGTTCATATCATCATAGTTCCACCTTTTTTGGTTATGTAACAATTTTTAAAATGCTGTTGTTGTTACTTTTGCTTTGGATTTTGAACTTTATCACTTTTCTGTTAGAGTCGTGTTTTGTTTTATTACTTAGTCTTTTCGATTTTGAACTCTGTTCTTTTGCGATAGTGTCTTGTTTTGTTTCATTTGTTAGTACAACTATTATGGTTTGTAGAAGAATGTGCAGCCAAGGTCAGAGAATCTGCAGATAGCCGTAGCGTGCGTAACTAATCGGCCGGTGTCGATGTCGCAACTAATTGTTTCGTTGTAACAATGACTTTGAGTGCTTTTGTTTTTGTTGGATACAAATAGATATGGAAATCGCAAGTTACTTGAGACTGGGGCTTCATGGGATCTTAAGAAGCAAAAATCAATACAATTAACCACTTAATCTCTAACCATCTTTACGGAGGCATATCAATACTGTGCACTTATTACCTTAGTCCAGCTTTTCACTAAATTTAGAAAATGTTCGATGAAAAACATAATAACAGGGCTTCTATTAACAATAGCAGGGTTAGACAAAGTGCATTCGCTTCGAAGCGAACTGACGCGCGACAATCACGTGACTTATCGAAAGTTATTGTCAGTTCTATACATTTTTGAAGTTCGTTATGGAATCGCTTCGTAGCGAATGCACTTTGTCTAACCCCATTGCTATACAAATTTCTTCGTTAAGATCTCGAAGACACGTGTTTGAGCGGCACAATAATAACACGGCATCGAGTTAACCGTTGCATCACCAGTGTTCTCCGGCCTACCGCGTCAAATTGCCACCCGCCAGGATATAATGTCTACCTACATTCCCCTGTTTCTCTCGGGCACGCAAACTATACTTACATACCAATTACAAGTTGCCAGAGGAAAGAATAAAACGTATACAAAGATTTCTATCGTATCAATTTATCTATTAGCCAGTTATCTTTACGGTATTCAATAGACTTACTGTAGTCTTTACTTGGTCCCCCTTAGTAAGTCTAAGGGTCATCCTAAGTAACCAACGTTAACCATGGCTTTCTGAGACCAACTCTGTTTAAAACATATACTTAACTCAAATTTATAATTAATTTTAATAATGTAGGGTAGGCATATATCATAAATTCAATATCTGGTTAACTCTTTAGCTGCAGGCAATTACAAAATATCGATTAATCGACCTCCCAAATAGAATTCGATTTTGTTAATCGATATTTAAATCTAATCGATTATGCGGCTTCTTCATTTTCTAATTAGAGATAAATAATATTCTATTTGTACGCCTTTCACCTTCCTGTTACGAATAATGAAAGGGCCATGCTACTATTTTGAACCCAATCGAAAAGCAACATTATGCAAAGGCCAAACGTAACAAGGTCCTAAACTTCAAAATACTACGCAACTTCATTACTAAACATGTAGACGCTGCTTTAAATGTTTTATAAAGATTTTAATAAATCAGTTTTATTCTAGATGTATATAAATAGCCTACGTGTTCTTTCATAATATGTTCTACATCTGTGCCAAATTTCATCAAGATCCGTTGAGACGTTCTGGAGATACCTTCTATTTTGTTAGAACGTATCTCCAGAACGGCTTGTCCATCTAAATTTTCGCATTTATAATACTAGTGACATTGGTCTTACTACAATTATTCTCACGATTCGAAGTTTCAAATTCGAAGAAATAACCATCACTGCCGCTTTCAAAATCAAACATAAAAAAACTTTAACTGGGAATTCAAGACCAGCGGCACAACAAAGTCTAACTACGTTAACATAATAATGTATCTTAACACGTTTGGGAACAAGAAAAAAGTGCATTAATTCTTTGTAAGGTAACACGATGATTAGAGGTCGGTTCGAGCTACGTTCGGTTAATTATAGATTGACGGCTCTTTGATTGCCTCTCACGGACTGCACGAAATGGGCTACCGAATTTATGATGAACTTTGTAATGTAGACGCTTCTGAGATAACAAATATAGTCACGTTAGTAAATGCGCAATGGAAAATCCTATTTACGCTTAAGTTTTGCCTAGAAGTAGCGATAATCATCATTGTAGCATTCGTTGTGCTATATTTGGCTCGTTCACGTACCGACACGTGTTGCCGGCTCAAAGGTCTGACATCGACTGACGTCCCCTCTCTCCGGCATGTACATATGGCGTGTACGCTCGAGACAAACAACACTACGTTTATGCATACACTACAATCATCATCTGCTCACTATATGTCCCCACTGAGGAATTCGGAGCTTACCCTAAGTAAAGGGTGACTAGACCATAGTCAACCATGCTGGTCTAGTGCATCTTGGTTGACTTCACACATATCTTTGAAATTTCTTCGCGGATATGTGCAAGTTTGCACGGTGTTTTTCTTCAAGGTAAGAACGTCGGATAATATACATCTATAAATCGGAAAACACATTGGTAGATTGCGGTATTCGAACCCAAGACTTGTAGCACATGAATATCATATGAAGCACTTATCGTGATAAATGGGGGAAATTGCGTTATAATTCCCTTAATATTTAGGTAAACAAACACAAGACAAAAAATGCTCGGTACGCCCTTTTTAACAATACAGGCAAAAAGGCAATACTGAAATTATTAATATTTCCTGTTTAATTCACGATTAACAATGGAAGCAGGAAGGTAATTCGCAGGAAGACGGTACCGTTAGTACAAATCGAGCGAAACCAAGCAGGAGTTTATGCAAATATACAAGTACTATACGTCGGAATTTCTAACGACCATTGTGGTACACGCAACTAATTCATATTGAATCAATAGCTTTGATTCTCGAAATGCGCACTTGGCCTATACATGGAAGATATTTGAATACAGGGGCAATTGTATTGCAATTAATTCTATGATTTATGGTCTATTGAAGTTGTTTGGGCTGTCTATGACTTAATATATTTTAAGATTATGTTTAGGCATAGTTTGTAGAGATAATATCTGATCCCCAAATATCTCTGACTGATCTTGAACTATGTTTGAGAATTGCGTTATCAACTAAAGAAACATACTTATAAAAAGCTATACGCACAGATAATATTTAAATTAAGATACCTTTAACTACTAATCATCGCTTCACGCGTTTCAAAATCTGAATTCGATGTTGCGTTACAAAAAAGTTAAAAGTTTAACGACGTAACAATGTAACATGGCTTCTGATCATGTAACAAATGTATTCAAACACCTTAATCTATTTTAGATTGATGATATTATATTTTGAATAAATTGATCCTTCGTATGAGTTGGAGATGGCTTAGTTTATTCCGTGTTTCCATTGGTCAAACACTTGTAGAAAAAAATGTTCTTTACAAATGTTACGCCAGTGAAAACCTACGTTTACATATTTGATGTTTTATACATAAACAAGCTGTTTGCCCGCGAATTCGTCCGCGCGGAATTAAAAAAAAACTTAATTAGTATCCTTTGTGTTTTCCATGATTATATTATACATCTGTGCCAAATTCCATCACCATCCATCCATAATATTAGTAAGATTTATTGAGAAATTCACATAAATTTTCAAATTATTAACCAAAAATCTTACGGATATACCGTACTTTGTTTATGACACTTATTTAATAAATATTATGTCAATAAAATTAAAAACACAGCTTTCAAGAACTATGTTACTAATATAATATTTGAGTACTAAACGCAAAATACGGTACTAAAGGAAGACAATGGATCGTTTAACAAATTCCTATCTAACCAGACCGGAGGAAACCGCAGGGAAATCGTTAATTATATACGTTTACAAAAGCAATTGTTCATTAACATCACAATAGCAACACGATACAAATTGATTAAATAAAAAAACAATAATATAACAAATATAATTTGACCAGCTGTTGCCCGCAGCTCCATCCGCGTGGAATTAAAAAAAACTTAATGATTAGCGTATGTTTTCGTGCAGAATTTCATCAAGATCCGTTGAGCCGTTCCCGAGATACCATCAAAGATCCATCCATACATCCAATTAAACATTCGCATTTATAATATTAGTAATATAGATAGTGATTTGAACCCACAACCACATAATGGATGTTCGTACACTTAACCATCTCACTGTTAGCGCTTTGATCTTACACAAGAAGAAAATTACAATTTAATCTTACTAATATTATAAATGTGAATGTCAACCAACCCGCACTTGGCTAGCGTGGTTGACTATGGCCTAATCACTCTTAACTTATTGACATATAGTGAGCTGATGATGATGATGAATGTTTAGATGGATGTTTATCTGAAGGTATCTCCAAAATGGTTTAACAGATCTCGATGAAAGACATAGATGTAGAACATAGTTTAGAAGAACACACAGGCTACTAATTGTCTTTAATACCGTGCGGACGAAGTCGCGGGCAACAGCTAGTTTAATATAAAATCGTGAGGAGAAACAATAGATGGTATTTGTAATATACCATGAATGGTGAGTTGTGCTTGAGACCTAGGCTTTGGACTCTAACGCCTAAACAATTGACCAACAACAGAATGCTTATTCCTTAAATGGGAAACGAAGCGAATACTATTCTGAGTCAATTGTGTTATTCAGATAAACATAAAAAAAGACTAAACTATATTGATATCCGACTTAAAAACCCATCTTAATTTCAAGCGTGTAACAAAATAGTCAAATAACTAGCTGTCGCCCGCATCTCGACGCGCGTAATAGGAACGCAATTATCCTTATGTATTTGTTCAGACAGTGGTGGCTCAGGGGTCAAGCACTTGACTTGCAATCTGCAGGTTCTGTGTTCGAATCCCGCCATGTAACAATGTGTTCTTACGATGAAGGAAAACATCGTGATGCGACCTGGACATACCTGAAGTAATTCAAAGATATGTGTGAAATCGACCAACCCGCACTTGGCCAGCGTGGTCGACGATGGCCTAATCACCCCTAAGTTAGGGTAGGCTGATGATGATGATTCTTTCCGAATATGTTTTACATCTGTGCCAAACTTCATCAATATCCATTGAGCCGTTTCAGAGATATATTCATTCATCTAGACCTCCATCGAAACTTTCTCATCTTTATAAATCTTATTCTTTTAAATGTTATAATAATTAAAAAAAAACAATTAAATTGACGTCATCCATTAGTATCATTGAAATGTGTTTAAACGAGTACAATAACACTAAACAACAGCTTCACAGCAAAATCAACATTTAGAATACGACTCTGTTGTTTACACTGAACTTGTTAACACAAATATGCAATTAAAATGGAAAGTCGTAAAGCAAACGGCACAAAGAATGTAAAATGGCCCGGAGAATAGGAATAGTTCCACTATAACAAACTAATATCGACTTTAAAGCGATGGTTTAAAGTCTTAAATACAATGCGATAGTGTAGATGTAATTTCGAGCACTAAAGTGCTAAAATATTCGAGAGTTGAACAATCAATTGCAAAATAGAATTAGGCAAAACTGTTGAACATAAGTCTAGGGTATGTATGTACATACTTGTACACATGTATTTTAAGATATTATTAGTTCGAATCCTTTGGCGCGAATGACGTGCTTTCGTTACACAGTGTCAGAAGAAATAGTGAGGGGACATAGACGTCAACATTTTTGTAAGGCTAGTGTTGGGTCAATACACTGCCACATTTTCGGATTTTCTTCCTAACAGTACATTGTTGTGACGTCTGACGCATTCCTTCCCTCTGTCTAAAATCATGTTATTTTTTTTAAATATCATAGAAATATTCCCCCTTTTCGATACGGTAATAGAAGATATTTTTTTACACACTTGAAATAAGATATATTGGAAACATTAATATTACAAGTGTTCGAGTTGTATTCGATATAATATCGATATACTTTGCGTCACTAATCGACTGGCAATCGACATGCTATTGTTTAATACGCAACGCAATTTTAGGTTCTAAATATAGTTTTGAAGAAAAAAGGAACTTATTTTAAAAGACATAAATACCATAATGGATTGTACAAAGTTCAAGGTTTTTTATAGTAACTTTGTAGTAAAAGTGACGTTCTCAAATATATAATCGATTTAAATTGAACATTGATAATGAATTAATTTACCCTATGAATTGTATGAAGATTTTATTAATGTCACACTAATACTTGATAATCTTACTTCTTACTAATATTATAAATGCGAATGTCTAGATGTCTATATGTTTGCTTCAAGATATCTCCAGAACAGCTGCATCGATCTTGCTGAAATTTAGCATAGATGTAGAACACAGTTTGGACGAACACATAGGAGTCGACAGCTAAATCTATAATATTTTCATCTCTTCGAAAAGGCACACGTGGGAATCTTAATTATACTATAGGAAAATTATTTACCCTGTACAGTTCTACACAAAAGGTGATTGGACCTGTGCAAATCACAGTTACACAGAAGTCAGTCAAATAGAGTAATTGTTATTCCATTAGCGTTCGTGCTCACAATGCGTGAAAGTGCATCTCCATACATGACTTGTAAATCCTTTTGTAAACAATATTATTTTACTGTACCTTACGCTCTTATAGATAAGGGCTATTTTACCTTTGTCATTCATTCTCTATAATTCCTTTAACAACCCGGAAGGACTTTCGCTGACTCAACACTTGTGTTTGTTTTTGTATTGAACAAGCACTGCTTTTTGTTGTTTGAAACAATTTATAAAGAGTTGCTATTCTTAACTTGTATTAGAAAATAACATGACTAAAACAAATTTTAGTCGAACTTTTGAAATATTTAAAAATCACTAATTTCTTTATTACTCAGAGTTAATACTAAAAATTAAAAAAAACTTAAGTAACCAACAAAAACGCATTTGAAATCTAATTGACCTTTACGACTAACTTTCTTTTTAATAAGACAATATATTTCCAAACCAAGCTCTAATACTTTTATCAGATCGACTTAAACAAATAGAATCAATTTAAGCAAGTACTCGTTTAAAAATCAATCAAAAGTCATAGATAAAAAAAACAATTAGCCGTTAACATTGTTGTTACCGACTGTACCACTTCACATAAAATCGACAATACGAGTTCCCACTATTGTTAAAAATAAAAGAAAACCCTGATGTGCCAGTCAAAGTTTTTATTCGATTCAATCACATTCTGACCCGAATCGGTTTAATTAAGGAATCGCAATCGATACGATGATTCGAATCAATTGGAATCGATACTCATGATAAATGGATCAGTGAAAGTACGCTTGTAAGATCACGATCAAGGATGATTCGAATGAAAATAAATTACTTTGATTCTGGGTCAGTAATGATTGACAATTGTAGGGGATAATTTTACTTAATATATTAAAATGAAAAATACGATGCCCTTTCTTCCGTAAACCATTCTAAAGTCTTTTGTTTCTGACAGGAAAAAAATTACGACGATAGCCAAAGTAAAAGACTAAGTTCTACTAAATAGTTGGTTGTTGGTTGGCCGTCAGCTCGGCGAACCCTTTCCTGTCCTGTGACAAGCGAAAAAATTGTTCAACGCTGGCAATATTGGTCCATTCTCGGATGTAAAAACTACCTTACAATGTTAATAATTTGTGTTCGCTATCTAACCACAACTTACTACAACATGATAAAAAAAGGTTAAACATTCTTAAATTCTTTGTTACAGATTCGATGCTGACACAGATAACATGATCAAGAAAATATGAAAATATAAAAAATGAAACGTTAATTGATAATTATCGTGAACATGGTTTAGTGGTAAATTCAAAATGGCGCATAAAGTGAAGAACAACCATTACGTGGCTACGCACAGGTCAGAAATGGACTCGCCATCATCTGGCGGATACCTACATAGAGGTTCGTCGAGAGATGAAAACGACAGCCACCGGGCACCCTCCGAGAGGACATTATCTGAATATACGGTAAGAAATCTTTTAAATAGTTAAATTTTGTAGTATTAACTCTACTAGCCGTGGGTTTCTGAGACCAAAAGCTCTTTATAAAAAAAAATCATCACCACTGTTACTATCTTTGACAAAAGAGTTTATCAGCTTTGCTTATCACCTTCTCAAAGGCCGGCAACGCATCTGCGGTTCCTCTGGTATTGCTGATGTCCATGGGCGTCGTTGAACACCTCGGTGTTCCCGCTGCTCGTTAGCCCCCTTCTGTTATAAAGAAAAAGAGTGAAAAAGAGTGCTATATGTTTTAATCGGTGATTGTACTCAGAAACCTACCGTAAGTTATTCATTTACTATTTTATAATATACGAGTGACTACATAACAAAGATTCCCAATCCGGTAATAATAACGAAGTAACAGCCCGAGCCGAGGCTCCTGAGGGAGCCCTCGAGTCTTGTTACTCTTAAACGAGGTTTAGGCTAAGCGCCATCTGCGCTCGGCCACCTCAAGCCCGGTGAAGCTGATGATGCCTCTTCAAGGTAGACAGTGACTAACTCAGTCACAAAAAAAGTTAAAAAAAGAATAAACGACGCATCCACCTGATTTTTATTGTCTTATTTAATATGATTATACAGGTGTCAGGGCTTTTTGGGTTCTTGTGCAGACTCCGTCCGCGTGGAATTAAAAGAGAAACTTAATTAGTAGCCTATGTGTTACCGACTATGGTCTACAACTATACCAAAATTATAGCGCACCACATCCATGCACACGTTCGGGGGATATCTTCAAACAAACATCCATCCATTTAAACATTCGCATTTGTAACATATTACATGAATTATCTTTCATTATCATATGTAGTGAATCTTTAATAATAAGCAAATAAACGCAAGGTCATTTTGACATAAATCAACGTGCAAAATGTACGCAATAAGATTTATTTCTAACACACAAACATATTTCAAAGCTCATAGTTCATTTGTAGAAAATGTAACATTCCATTTCATATTGATTGACGCCTGACTTTTATTGCGGAGTTAATTGATAGGCGGACAGCGGATATCATTTTATAATAATTGCAAGACAGATATTGTGCTAATTTTTCATTTAACAGCAAAAAGTACAAGCGATTTAATAATTCCCGCTAAATAAATATAAATGAAAATAATGAAAAGAACAAGGAAAAGGTTTATCTAAGTGCAAGTAAGATAAAACCCTTTACTTGTTTTTTTTCCTTTATAATGTCTGAGAGCTTGGAAAAGTCTTAACCCTCGTTTGCACCAGGCTACAGACACCTAGCCTTGCGGCTAGTATTTTAGTTGATTAGTGAGCAACTGTCTAGCCAACAGAGAATCGTATAATGGTGGTGATATTTTATGAAACAAACGAAATACAGTATTTGGTTAGCCATTTCATTACGCTATATAAATATGTTTCCTGTATTGCATGAAGAAAAATGTTTATTTCAGTCCTGTTGTCATATTTAGTTAGTATTATATCTTATAAATATTATTAGTAATAACATTTATTTTATTTATTTAAAACAATGATTTTAACATTTTTATTCCGCTTTCTCTTGTAGCTTGCACCCTCGTACATTTCTCATATCAATCCTAGACAGATAAATCGAGTCTAATCTAATTATGTATTCGCATCGAGTCATCATTTTGCAATCGAATATGATTTCGAATATTTTCTTTTTATTCGATTACTGTTACTGTATTAAATATCTCGTTTTGTACTGATTTAGCTCTCATTTGTATTCGTATTTGACCTTCTGTTAGTTTAGTTGCGCAATAGTTTCAATTACATTCTTGTTTAAACGTATCTTTGATCGGAATTTTACTATCTGATCCACAATGAGTCGATTTTTATTTGAATTTTTTTTAAATGAAACAATATAGTCTGAGAATTGACTATTTTTTTTTATTTATAATAATTTTTCCACTTATTGATCCTAATATGCGATGTCGATGCGAGCGTCGGTGGCTCAGTGGTCAAGCACTTGACTTGCAATCTGCAGGTCCTGGGTTCGAATATCCGACGTTCTTACGGTAAAGGAAAACATCGTGATGCAACCTGCACATATCTGAGAAGAAATTCATAGACATGTGTGAAGTCAACCAACCCGCACTTGGCCAGAGTGGTTGATTATGGCCTAATCACCCTTAACTTAGGGTAGGCTCTGAGCCCCTCGGTGGGGACGTATAGTGAGCTGATGATGATGATGATGATCCTAATATCATAAATCGACATAGCAATGTGTATAATAATACTATTATATTGATAAATGTTAGCCATTGGTTACTTTTAAAGTTGTCGTGACCCCTAAAATTGTTTATATCTTTTTAATTTCTGTATTTTATTTTATCCTCTTAGTACCCGTTACAGCTAAGCGACTATAAGTTAGGATCGAATAAAATAGTGTTGTGTTTTTTTATTTATTCCAGACGATAGACGAGCGGACGCGGTCTCCCTCTGGCGGTGGTTCGGGAGAACATCGCAATGGCAGACGGCACCAGACTGGCGGTTCGCCGCGTGCTGACTCCGATGTGTACGTCACTAGCGCCGCCTATCGCCCACCTTCTGAAATTAGGTAACAATAAGTACTAATTTCAACACGAAAACGGATAAGATTCTAAGCGACCAAAAGCTTATATCCCACACAATCTGCGGCAACGCATTTGCTTTTCCTTTAGTGTTGTGTTCCTCCGACCGGTGTGTGCGAAGAGTATTCACATGTGCCCACACCCCGGTAAACAGTGAGTCGAGGGAACCAGAGGGGGTTTAGTGGGTATGCTCCTTGTCTCTTTAGGGATGTGGAGAGAGTCCCACATAACCGGAGTGGATTTCCCCGAGGCACCCGGTATGCGTAACGCATTCCCCCTCTTAAAAAAAGTGTTGTGTTTCTTGTGTTCCTTTAGTGTGTTGTCTCATTAAAAAATAGGTTTAAGGTTTGATATCGTTATAAAAAACTTATCTTCATCTTGAAATACTAAACATCACACCTAAAACATTAGATCAGCAAGAGAAAAATCTTTTTCTTTCAACTTGATGAATGAAATTCGCTCAAATGATATTCGCAAACATCGTTTAAATATCTTAAAATAACCGTAACGTCGACATCTGGCTTCTTCAATCTCAGATTTATTTCCTACATTACAACATTCTATTCATTCGTTGGCATTCTCTACGATTTATTACATCCGACAAAACAGTATCGTAAAATAATTCACGGAAGTCGTAAATTGTTTTTAATTTTTACAAAAAACGAATTTACAGATATATTAATCAAATATATTAAGGTACCAACAGTTTACTAAATCGATTTGCAGACAACTATACTGTATTAAACAAAAAAAACTGCTTGCTTGTATGTTCTTTTAGACACTATTCTTTAGATTCGTTTGGCGCGAATAGTGCGCTTCCATTACAAAGTCAAGTGACAGAAATTTGTGAGGGGACATGAACGTTGATATGTTAGTAAGCCTAGTGTTGTGCCAGTACACCGGCACAGTGTCGGATTTTATTCGTAACAGTTTGTATTAATGGCAAAGTTTGTTGGTTTCCTACTTATTAGATAAATTTTATATCCAATGTCGACTTTACTTTCCATTAAGGTGAAATATTTCTTCAAATGTTTCCAATTTCTTTACAATACATAAGTTAAAATTATAATAAGCTTAGATGTTCACGGTATTTAGTACAGTCGATGCATAAAGTAGTTGATGGTACATTGTACGCTGGGTACAGTTAGCGACAATAATCATAAAACCGAAACTCCACGCCGCGCCGCAAGATGTCGCGGCACGGTATGTGAATATTGTCAATGATTCTTCCCACGCACAACGAGAAATATTGTGAAAATGTCACACTTTCGAACCTACAGGCGCACAACTTATGTATAATAAAACTAGCGGTTGACCGCGACTCTGTGCGCGCGGAATGAAAAAAAACGTAGTAGTCTATGTGTTCTTTCAGACTATGTTCTATAGTTATGCCAAATTTAATCAAGATCCATTCAGCCGTTCTGGAGGTACCATCAAACAAACATACATCGATCCATCCATCCATCTATAACTCTAAATATTCGCATTTATAATATTATTATAGTAATTAGTGACATAGATGCATAAGCGTTTAGAACAAGTCATATTGCACAAAAATATATAACTATTGCTTCAGTAATAGATATAATAATAACACTAAAATGATTATATATCTTGTACTTGTACTCTTATAGTGTTTGATTATAATAAAATCGAGTCTAGGTATTTATCAGGTCCGCATTCCGAAGTGGTTTGGTACAGCGCGGTATAGGTCAACCGGTACAACCCTATTGTATTATTCCCGCTTGGGATGCCTCCTGTATGTACCGTAGTACGAATGAATCACCGCAAATATTACACAAAGATATTTACTTATAAGTTCAAATAATAAGTAAAGAATAAAGAATTTTTTCGTGAATTAAAATTAAAAAAACATTAAATTATTAACTTGCTTCTTGTGAATTCGTATGACATAGTCGTAGTGAATGGTCATCACTATCTTACTAATATTATAAATGCGAATGTTTTGATCAGTCTATCCCAAAGTGGGCGATAACGCCCCCTAGTGGGCGCTTGCAGGTCGCTGCAGGCGGTGAGAGACCCAGAAAGAGAATGGAGGCGTTGTGTAGAGTCCTGGGGGGTTAGGTTAGGTTAGGTTAATATACATATGTAGGTCACAATAATAAATTTAATTTGAAGTTATAGTGGTTTTTAAATATGTGAAGATATGGGGGCGCTATAAAAATATTTATTCTCAAAGTGGGCAGTAGACAAAATAAGTGGGAACCACTGGTTTAGATGGATGGATGTTTGTTTGAAGGTATCTCCGGAACGGCTCAACGGATATTTATGAAATTTGACATACATGCAGAACAAAAGGCTCTGGAAGAACACGTAGGCTACTTACTAAGTTATTTTTTATTTCGCGAGAAAAAGCTATGTTAATATAAAGTTAACTGGTTATGTAATGACAAAAAGTAGTGAAGTGACACTCGGTTATCGATAGTACTATGATGACGTAATTAGTATGCAAGTTGTATTACAAAAAACATTTTACGTAGAAACATTAATAAATGTATAAGATGATTACTTGAGACTCTATCTTTAAGAAAAAGTATATGTTATTTTTCGCGATGAATACTTTAGAAAAAAAATGTTTTAATTTTTATATTTCTTGCTATAAAATCTACATCTAGGTTCTCAATCATCTGAAACAAAAGAAAACTCCAACCAAAATATGTTTTTTACACTTATACAGGGTGTCCCAAAAGGTTACGTGCATAGGAAGGGGGCTGATAGGGATGGTCACAAGGGTCACCGGAAAAATTAAAAAAAAAACAAATGGCATTTTTTAAAAACTTCAAAATTTTACACCTTCTGAGGCAATTTTGTAACCGATGACCTACAAATATTGCTATATTTAAAAAAAGCTATTATGTTATCGTCAATAACCCTTTATCAATATGAAATAAAAAAAAACAATACAACCAACAAAGATTTTAAAGAAAATTAAAATTGCCCCAGAAGGTGTAAAATTTTTAAGTTTTTAAAAAATGCCATTTATTTTTTTTAATACCCAGAGGGGAATCTTTATTTTATTTTTCTGGTGACCCTTGTAACCACCCCTAACATCCCCCTTCCTATGTACGTAAACTTTTGGGACACCCTGTATATCGTCATACTTTTTTGTCAAAACAAAGATAGTGGCGTATTATTATATTATTTAAATTCATTGTAAACGGTCACCTTTTTCTTTTCATAGTTCACATAAAAATGTTAAAACTAACGAAACGAATTTCGTGCAGCAACTTTCTACTCCGACGTCCTTGCCACCGTGACCATATCGCATTCCAGTACCATTTTCATCGCCGAAACACATTGTTAAACATATCGTTAACTCTTTCGTTTTCCTTAAAGAAAATGAGATACCAATATGCCGTGCTATGGTTATTACAGTAGTAGAATTCCAATGTTAGATATAATTTGTTTCCCGATTCCCAGAAGTTTTTTGTAACTTGATTTCATAACGCACCTTTGTTGATGCCGACTGGAACGAGTAATCTTGAATTAAATTAAAGATAGGCTGGGATCTGAAGAAAGATTATGTTCACAGATTTGTAATTATTAAAAGGAATAGCTCAGTAATAGCTTAATAATAATTATGTTAATCGAACCTAATGTTGAGTCAAATAGCCTAACATCTATACTCAAAAATACGCTCTTTCTCAATAGTTGCGGTAGAGCAAGGTGGAACGACCGCTTAAGGACATAAGGAGGTGCCGGAGTAGGATATAAATGGGCGCCTCGATAAAGTCCCGATCTTTGGAATATTTCCCCCAACACAAAAAGGAGCGTCGCAAACATGTCGCCCAGGACGCCGGAAATGCTAAGGCCAGCCCTGCTCTTTTTAACAATAATATTGCTAATATTCAAAGTTTTTAATTGCTCAAAGGTTTTTATTTTCATTCTTATTGTTAGACATTTTTTAACATATTAAAGTTCAATACTCTAAGAGCTGACGTTCAACTTGTCGAGTACTGAAAGCGGTTACCATCGGTCTGTTTCTCGCTTTTATTTGACTCACATCGTTCGATTTCGCACAAAAAATACATAACCTGTTAACAAATTCAATGGATTTAACTATTTACGATCTTTATTTAGTGATACATTGAAAATCTACCTTAGTCCTCAATTGTATTACGGATAGATTGTCATCTATCTAAAAAGATAGAGTAAAAAATCGAACAGTTATCACTCGTAATTATTCCTTTCGGCTTTGTTTATATGCACATAGTAGGGGCCCGTACTTAAATCGTTCAAAGGATAAAATTTATTTACCCTTTCACCAAAACTCGATAACTTATTTTAAACGTCTGTCACATGACTAAGCGATACGTGCCTCGTTAGGGTTTATTTTTGTTATTGAACAAAAAACTCTTCACATCTACAATGACGGGTCCTTAAAGACGTTTTCTTTTCTTTTCTTTTGACGATTGAGATAATCAACCTTTAAATAGACAACTAATTTAAGTGCTGTCCTGTTGACGAGGCTTTTGTATGTTTTTATCAACAATAAAAACTTTGATGTGTGTTTTATATAAGAGTAACTAGTGAGTCAATTAGGTTATTGCTATGGGAATTTAATTCTTCTACCTGTAGTAGTTATAAACAACAATTTTTAATATTATAGCTTAATTATTAACTGAATTTATAACGAACAATTGATGCGTTATCATTGAATAGATAATTAACTAAAGATATATTTAGTTTAATTGATTTTTCATTCCACAGTCGTCAGTCGCGAGCACCTCGCAGCGTGTACTCCTACAGAAGCGCGGTGGCGCCCTCTGTCGCATCTACACATCGCTCCAAGGTCTCCAGAAAGGTAAACAAAAAATTTTTATTTTACATATCTTTTTTTAATTGCAATCCAAATTAATCTCTATAAATGGATAGGTGATTGCTTGACAGTTTTTGCTTTGTTCCGATTTAAAAGCGCCAGATGATTTGACAGTTCTGTAACCCTCTACGGGATAAAATGGCGAAAATCAAATAGGCACAAATTACCACATCTTATAGCCAATCCATTTATAGAGGACAGTGAAATAACCTCACTAGACAATCGATATTAATGATAAATATTTTCAGGCGGGGGTGAAAGTGGAGACGATGGCAGCACCGAATCCGTTCTGTCCGAACGTGAAAGGAATGTGCTGTCTGATGCTACTGCTCAATTTGGGGCTCATCCTTGTCACCCTGGGCTTCGTCATCGTGCTGCAGTTCTTTGAGCCGCTCTTTGTATGGTTAGTATCTTAATTTTAGCTAACAACGCCATCTATTTAGATATACGGTGCTTTAATAAGTTGCAACGATAAATGTTAACGTTTAGTACTTAAACTTACTTCAAATAATTTAAATATGTATCAAACTAAGTACTGTTTTTTCCTGGCGTCCTGGGAGATAGTTTGTTCTACCCTAAAGTCACTACAATGGTCGTATTTTTGTTGTTAATTTATTTAAAAATAATAATTTCTTTTTAATTCCTATCGCATTAGTATAGCGTGGGAAACGATTGTGAGGATGTGAACTGCGCTTAATAACCTTTAACTGAGTAAACCGTGCCAGCGGAGTATGGTAAAAAGCTAAACGATTCGGAAAAATTGAGCAATCGCATCAGAACTAGAACGAAACGCGACTTTATCCGTTCTTTATCCGACGTCACCGCGGAGCGTGAACGATTGTTCTCGGCCGTACATTAAAAATCAATTTGAATTTACAAAAAAATATAACTCACCGACTCTCCAACGGTACACGCAATTTGGATGACAATGTGACATTCATGGACCATCGTTGCTTTCCACAATTCCCGCCATTACGCTTTTTTGGCGGCAATCAATTTTTTTATTCAGTTTCCCGCCCACTTGACCTATCGTTTATCTTGTTAAAGGCCAGAGAATATTTTTATGTTCCATTTAAAAATTAATAATCTTTAACGTATAAATTTTATTTTAAAAAATTATGATGACATTTTATAATTATTTAAATTTTTTGTTTTCCAGGATTCTTGGCATAGTATTTTTGATATTTGGTTTCATCACTCTCGTCGGCAGCCTCATATACTGCGTTGTGCTCTGCAGAGAAAACCCATATCCGAGGTACCCAGACGATTTTTACTGGACTCACCACTGGTCCAAGACTATTGGACCTTCAGAAATACACTACAGCGCGAGTGAAAAGCCCTACAGACAGAACGGACACAGCGATAGATATAATAAATATAATGGAAAATATTCTGATAGAGAAAGTGCTAAAGGTTATTCTGACAGAGAAAGCAAGTTAAGTAGGTACTGAATGCAACTTAGGTTATAAATATTGAGGTACTGTGCCGCATTTAAATCGTAATGTTGTCACAAATACCATTCAAATATGAATGTACTGAAAGAAGTTTTTAGGTTAGAATTCTTAAATGCATTTTTTGTTTGGGAAATCTTTTCTATTGAATTGAACGCCATCTTTCTTTTTTAATATCAAACAGAGAATAGAGAAGGTTAACTATTTTAATCACGTAGTTCTAAAGATAAATTCATTATTAACGGTTTTAACAATGATTTAATTCTATATTAAAAGTACAATGTAAATATTAAAAATTTCAAATGATTAAAATTACATAATATATGTAAGTTGTAAAATATTAATTGTGTGACAAAATGATGGATATAGCTTTACTAATACTAATAATGTTTGTTGTATTCACAAAGTAAATGGAATAATATAGTTAAGAATAGTATTTACTGCTATTCCACAGCAATTTTCATATTTTTAAAATCAATTTAATTCAAGTTACAAAACGTAAAAAGTATTTTTTATGTCCATATTTACAAATATTTATTATCTTTGCTCCTTCAATGTGTGTAAATATTTTTTAATGAATAATTTTAATCTAGTTACAATGAAGTGATTGCCATATTAAATTTATTTTTCTTTATTTAATGCGTGTGTAATTTTTATTAATTATTTGTAACTTCGACGCAATAATATAAAGGATTTTAATATTTAAATAACTATGTAAAATAATCTACAACTTAAATTGAAGATAATCAATATTTTAATAAATAATTTTTGTTTATGTATTGTGTTATTTTTTTTACTTAATGTTAGGTTCCTATGGAAATATATTAAAATGTGCTTTGTATGATTATGAGCAAAAAGTATGTCAGAAGTGGGATTCGAACCCACGCCCTCAGAGAGGACCAGAACGCCCGATCACCCGCTGAGCGGGCAAGTTGCCTTGAGTCTGGCGCCTTAGACCGCTCGGCCATCCTGACGATACTTCCAGTTGTTGAATTACTCTATCCATTATCAAATACACTTACGCTACTACAAAAATCAGTGAAATTTAATAACATCAAAGTATCTCTTTTCAAATTAATTTATACGTATGTTCTGAGAATACTGTATGTATCCGCGCTGCCAGTTTCTCGTAGTAATAGCATCTGTTATAAATCTACTACAAATTGCTTTTCATTATAAATAATACAATGCAATCCATGTATGACTAAGGGCATAGTTTCATAAGTCGTTAGCCCCGCATGTGTGGTGCGACAAATTGCCTTTTCACCTGTTTTCATTATTTGATGGGCGATATACCTTATTTTTCCCGTATTATAGTCGTCAAGATAGCCCCCGAACGGTGCTTGCTCATTGACCGATCATTCATTAGTAGTCTGATCGACTGACGATCGAACAATGTAACTGCGCCCTTACAAATGTTAGTTACATGCCACAGTTAGTAACTGCCACAGAATACTATAAGTAAATGGAGGATATAAAAGTAAAAAGCGTTGTAATATCAAAAATTTTAATTTATTTACAAAATTCTTAACACATTGAAGAATGTAATGTCGTTTTTCTCTAATACTAATTGACACAAGTTGGCAAATAATTTCCAACCGCATATAAAAATTCAATGCAATTCGATGCACATAAATTATATCCAAATATCTAAAATTGTACTAAAATTTCATTTAATTTTGTTGTGGCAAATCCCAATAGTTTTTTAACATGCAAAATTTATCTGTAACACACCTTAAAATATTTTTGCATAAAAATTTTGAGCTTTCAGTTATAAAATACATAAAAAATTAGGCTTTGCCACACTATTAACTATAATGGAATAATCGAAAATAAAACTGGAATAAATTAAGAATAATAAAAATACTGTTAATTAAAACAAAGATAGGACACAAAAATGGATAGAAATATTTACAATCTTTATCAAATTTTCAATCGAAATTTTATTTTCAAGTTAAAAAAGATTATAAAATACAGTGACATATAATATCAAGGTGGTCAAAATTCACAAGTTGTTGAAGAATCATTGTTGTCTTGTCCTTTCCTTAGAGAATAAGAGAGACGACGATATGTACCAAGTAATTAAAAATGCACGGCAAATTACTTGTTACGATATCGTCTTTGATTTCAATAATATTTTTTTACATTTTTGTAAACGTCAGCAAACAACGTTGTCAAGAATACAGAATATTTTAAAGTAAGACTAAACACCAAAAGATATTTAGTGAATTTTTATTACTAATTTCTACTTATAGTAGATACTAAACCCAACAGACGTCTGTTTATGTACTTGTTGTTTTTAATCTAAAATCAAAGGCCCGCCAAAAACATACAAAATCATCCAAAATCAATTTCGGAGTTCAACCATACACACAAAATATACTAAAAAATACATTCTGTTGAAACAAACTACTTAATTACGTCACTATTTTAAATCATTGCAGCTTTTGAAAACCTCAATGATATGTTTTTGTTAATCGTAAATCTTTCATCCAATATCATCCATCACCCATACATACAATACTTGAGATGATATTATAAATAACTAGCTGTCGCCCGCGACTCCGTCTGCGCGGGATTAAAAATAGATGTTGGCCGGTTCGCAGGCCTACTCAATATGCTCACAAAAATTCATGAGAATCGGTCAAGCCGTTTCGGAGGAGTATGGGAACGAAAATTGTGACACGAGAATTTTATATATAAGATAATATTTAAAAATGTTAGTTTTAAAAATTTAAATGAAGTTAAAAAAGTAAATTTTAGAATGGAAGCAATTTCAAGTCATTTTTTTCTTAATATCTAAACATTTTTAAAGAATATTAACAAGAAAAATAAAAAAAATCCTTTGAGATGAAAATGTAGAAAGATCGAAAGAGAAGACAGAGAAAATATGAAAAAAGCAATTGTTTAAAGACAGAAAATGAATAAATTCCATACGAAAATGTCCATACAACCAGAGTTTACCTACCCTATGGAGATATCAATTCAAAAAAGAAAAACGATTAATAGTTGTTGAGATTATTGCATTTGAATAAACTCTTCAACTTATTTATATAATAATGCTCAAAAGTTTATTTGTACGCTTTAATTTCAACAACTACCAATAGTATTAAAAAAGAACCTTGACAGACAAACGGACGGACAACAGTGATCCTATAAGGGTTCCAATTTTTTCTTTTCGAGATATAGAACCCTAAAAAAAGGTATTGCATTAACAACCCAATTATTATGGTTATGAACCAAAAAAATAGAACTTTTTTATGAATCTAATCATATAAAACTAAAGAAATTAATGAAAACGTATGAATTCTGTCCACCTTGTATCCGATTGTACACTTGGAAGATTTACATACTAAATAGTTAAAATTATTTAAAAAAAATGACACAAATTGTTGCGTTATAAAATAAACGAGATTACACTTCTCAAGTATTCATTGTAAAGTGACGTTTAAAAACTTACAATCATACAAAAATAAACATTTTAAAACATTAAGTTTCAATTTGTAAGTATTTCTCCTCGTCGCTGCGAGCTCGAGCTCGAGCCGCGCCGCGCCGCGCCGCAACCGCTACCTCTCTCGATAATGTCACAATTCTGCAAACAGAACATAACAAATATTAATTACATAAAGATATAGATAGGAGATAAATACATTTTTATTTTTTCTATGTAACGAATAAACGCAAAAACCACTGAATCGATTTAGAAAATTCTTTCACTGTTGGGAATCTACACTATCTTAAAGTGACATAGTATACATTCATAATTATTATAGATTTTTTTTTATTCCGCGCTGACAAATAATTAATAAAAATTTATATCCAGATAAGAAAGTTATACTAAAATAAATATTCTTAAAGACACAAATCTTTTTAGGGTTCCGTACCTCATAAGAATAAAACGGAACCCTTATACGATCAGTTTGTTGTCCGTCCGTCTGTCTGTCAAGATCCTTTTTTAAAGTAAATTTACTTTAGAAAGTATGGAAAAATTAATTTTAAAAGACCTATACTGAACCATTTCCGACTGATTTAGCCAAATTTTCCCAACTATGCTAAGTTATCTAGAAATCTACACTAAGGGAGTAATTAAGTAGCACTTAAGTGTAATTACCTGTTTGTGATCTATTCGCTGTCGTCACTAAAGTTGTATTTAGCCTGCGGCCTGGCGCGCGCTTTGCCCCGCGCCGCTACCGGGCTGCTGGATATCACATCCTCTTCCTCTGAATCACTCCCCGCCTTCTTCTTTGCTTTCTTCTTAGGATTCGCCTTCTTATCCTGAAAATATAACAAGACACATAAAAATAAACACATTAATAAAATTAATGACTGTACGTAATATCGAAAAACAAATTATATTTCGTAGACATGATGTATTTGCATAGCTACGAAGAACAAATGATTAATATTTTTGTGTTGTATGTCTGTCCGTAAGAACACATTTGTTCCTGATAATCTCCGGAACAGGAAGATCAATTTTGACTGGACTTGGATGGGAAGGTAACTGATGCACGCGGGCATATTATAGGCTACTTTTTATGTAAACTGCAATCATTAAAACAAATTAAGAGGCATTTCCATCATTAACTTTTTTTTTTAATATTTTCCGTGACCATAAGCTAGGTAATTTACCTTTTTAGTATCAAATATACTATCATCATCGCTGTCCGCACTGAGTAGGACTTTAGCGGGCCTCTTCTTGGGTTTATCTTCTTTCTTCTCCTTGTTAGTGTTGAGCAGCTTCCTCTTGGGTGCTGGCTTCTTTTTTGGCGGAGAGAGTTCGGCCTCCTCCTCATCACTGGACAAGATAGTGGTTGGCTCCACATGGTTGTTTGTGGGTTGTTCCTTTTTCGTCTCTTCTATTAACGAGTCGAACAGGCAATCTGGAAATTAATATGTACAATAATTTTAGTCTCTGCAATCCATATTGTTTCGGTTTGAATCATTTTTTTTTATCTCCGTGGAAAAGTCTAACATTAACATTAACATTCTACACCTATGCTAAATTTCTTCAAGGTCCTTGCAACTGTGCCGGAGATACCTTCTGACAAACATCCATCCATTTAAACTTACGCATTTATTACATTAGTAAGAAATAAGATGACATCTTATACCTGAGTCCATCTCAGCAGGCTTCTTATTAGCATTCTTCTTAACATTGAAGTCATCGTCATCACTGAGAGACAGCACGCGCGGCCTCTCACCCTCAGAGTCCACCTTGTTGTCGTGAAGTTCCAACTCCTCGTTGGAGTCTGAATCTTCTGAACCATCTTTGTATTTCTGAACCTAGTATATGTACATAATTATTTGTTATTTCCAAATATTATTGGCGAATAGTAATGTAAATTGCCTCATAAAAGGTTTTAAATGGACTAACAAAGTAAAAGATTACAACTAAAGTATTGTTCATGGTAAAAATATGAAACAACCAAACTCAACTTTTTTTGTACAATTTTACTACTTATATATCTTTCCACCAATATTTTGATGAAAATATAAAGTTATGGAGTAGCATATATAAATAAAGGGTATTCAACATATTAATTAAGTTTACCTTGGTGGCGGCTCGCCTGGCGCTGCCCCTCTCTCGCGGCGCGGGGGGCTCCACCATCTCCACGTCTGACTCCGACATCTCGCCTGAACTGCTGCCGCTGAACGTCATCTTCTTCTAAAACATACAACAATATTTATCATAATAAAAACTAACACCGATGACAATTTGAGTGAGAATGTTGAAGACGGTAGGAGTTTATTGTGGGAGCAAGAGAGTCTACTAAGAGTGAGAGAGTTAAAGCGTCACTACTTTACATGCGTTATCCAAATATTATTATTGTAACTGACAAAATACCTTTTTAGGTTCTTTCTTGAAAGCAAGTTTCGTCTGTTTTAACCCATCTGTCTTCTCCACCTTTTCCTTCTCTGGTTTCTCTTTCTTTACTCTTCCCTTTGGCTTCTTCTCTCCACTGGTAGGCGGGGTCACTCCCGTGGGATCGTCCTGGGAATTACACGAAAGAACTATAGATATTTGATGTACAAAAGCGCAGTGGTTCCCCGACCGGAGTGAGCCGAACCATCCTTTTGCACCTTCATGTGCCAAAATGCATGCAAACTAAAAAATGTACAGAAAATTAACTGCCACCAAATGACATTTCACTCCAATTTATTATAGCTTCAGGTCTTTATTAATATTAAATCTTTATTAATTGCTCAAGGGAGATGTGATGTTTTTTTCATTAAATAGGCTGTGAAACTTATATACCGATTAAATAATTTCCGTCACTGTCGGAAAGCTACAGAGGATTTTTATTATTATTTTTTTACCGCGCAAAGTCGCAGGCAACTATAAGTTACTAATAAACTTACAGGATCATATTCCTTCTTGATTTCTTTCCTGGTCTTGGCCTTCTCTGCAGCCTGTATCCTCTTGATGAGGTCCTCGGATATCTTGGGCTCGATTCTCCTGCCATTCTCCGCTGGGATGATGTCAAACAGAGACTTCCTGTTCTTCTTGTTTGCAGCCTGGATATTAAAGACGATTATTTGCAAATCTTTAAATATACTGATAAGGTTATTTTGGTTTGTATTAAAATTATATTAGTTTACGTAAAATATACAATTGTCAGACCTTTTACATATGTATTATTATTACAATAATTACCTTCTTTCTTTCCATCTGTACGATTGCAAAATAAAACACAACAATATTTAAAAAAAGGAAAATAAATCTAAGAAAAAAGAGATAATTAAACTTGCTAATTTGCACGACAGGTTATAAAATTATTCCAGAGCAATTATTTATTTTATTTACAATCAAAATGTTATTTCAAAACTCACCATTGCCTTAGAGCTCTTCTTGTTAACAGTATTCTCTTCATTCCTCTCCTTCTCCTCCACCTCCTCCAAACGCACAAGGAAAGCATCCAGATCCTCGCGCCACAGCATCGCTGGTGTTTTGGCTCTACAAAGTTAAATATGTATGGTAATATAGGTTTTTTTCTAGTGTTTGTTATCTACTCAGACGTAGCCCAGTCTACACTTACTTAAGGATCTCCAACTCGGAGAGTTTTTGGTCTCTTTGCTTAAGAAGTTCGTCTTTCTTCTCCTTGGTCAGCATCCACATTGACATACCCAGTAGGTAGTTAAACTTTTTCACTTCTTTTAGTTGCTGGAATGCTTTTTCTGCAAATTTCGAAAATATTATGCGATAAAATAAGATTACCTTTGTGCAAATCAGTCATAGTTATTATTATTATGTAACAGGCGTAAAAACTAGCAATAAATATTTACCTGGGTCCACAGGCTTGCCCTTGTTGTCCTCAGGTTCCACCTCCTCCTCAGACTCCTGTTGTTCCTCCTCTACTACTTCCAAACCTTGCATTTTGCTGGCGCGCTTCTTCCAGTCCGCAATCGGATCCGGTGCGTAACCTTAACATATTAAAAAAAATATGTAAGTATAGTCAATATCAGAAAGTAAGAAATTCTTTTATTCAAAAGAAAAGGTGTTCATTGCGCACGCTGCGGTGGATACAACAGCGCCGATTATGAGTTTTTAGGGGTCATAGCATCACTTTTATTACTCTAAATACTCCAAAAATCTATTTTTATGCCAAATCTTAATTGTCAGTCAGTGCAAGTTTATGACTTATTTTTTAGTTTTTAAAATTTATGGTGTATCTTTAAATAAGCAAAGTTTTATATTGGAATAATTGCGGTATTTATATGATAACAATATAAAGAAAACCCTGATTAAAGAACACTTACCTCTTTTAATAAGCTCTTCGACCATAGCTTTTCTCTTTTTATTTTCAATAACGAGTCCCTTGTCGCATTTTTCTAATATGAATCGCGCCTGGTTAGTCAGTTTGTCTGCTTCAGCCTGTAGCTGACCTTCCAGGAAGTCTTTACGTCTTAAATAGTATCTTAGACGGAGATCGTAGAACTCGCGTAAAACTTCTTCTACTTTATCGTATCTGAAAATTGTAATTAAAAAATTAAATCATTGTTTTAATATAAAAATAATACAAGTAAAAGTTATAGGAAAATGATAATTTTCCCCTTAAATTTAGTATAAAATAAGCGTACGGATAATAACGTAACGAAGAATAATGTACGGAATTGTTTCATTGGGACACTATTTCCCAACATCAAGAATTCATAAAGAATAATTCTACATATTGCTACCACAAATTTAACAAATTATTTTTTCTATTCTGCATTACCTATAAATACAGATATAAATCAAGAGAATACTTACTTTTTCAAGCAATTATTATGATCGAAGGCGTTCATACATGTCATAGAGATGGTGGTCTGAAGTTTGAACACCTTGTGAATGCCTTCCGCTTCCACCTCGGCCAGCTTCCCCGGCAGCAGCGACACCACGAAGCGCACCGTCGTGTCTGTATTATATTCCTGCACCAGAATACATCTGTTTAAAGGAGCTACATACTCTATTCTACTATTTACTGGAATACAGTACTTTGTTAGTACTACATTCCACAAAAATACTGGAAAAAAAATCGGGATATCAATAATTGTTTGTTTTTAATAAAGTTTTTGTAAATTTCGCGTTCAAATAAAGCTATTTGAGTTTTTGTTGGTTAAAATAATATGGTTACAAATTGTAAGAATTTGTCAATTTATTTCATGATATTCAAAATAATTCTAAATTAATAATATCTTTTGCATATCCGTTGAAAATAAATTAAAATATGAAAATATAAAAAAAAAACAGATTATAAATTATTTTCCCTATTGTAATAATCTCTATTTATTATAGTTACCAAGTAAACAGTGTTGTTTAATCACATTTATATATATTAAAATGTGACAACTTACTCTGTACTCAGAGATGAGTGGTTTAACTTTCTCATTCCCCAACATAGGTTCTAGAACATTCTCCTTGTAGTTCTGTGTCCAGATGCCAACGGGCAGTTCGGTGATCTCAATCTTCTCTCCGGGCAGCACAGCAGCCTCACCAGATATCACATACTTGTCACCGAAGCTCTCGATTGTGCCGCGGAAGTTCTTGTACCAAGGATGCATCGTCTTCGGTTCCTCACCGTCTAACATACGTCTGGAAACATTTTTCATTAAAATCACACAGAAGACAGGCGTGAAGTGGAAGCAATTTGTCTGATGAGTATGCGTTCCAGATGCCTAAATTTAGTCTGCTTTCTCTTCCCACCATTTATACACAAGGAAAGGATTGCTAGGGGAAATTTATTTGACAAAGGAGGGTATGCATATGGGGAAATATTCTCATGTGCGTCCCCTCCTCCTTCCATTGAAGGGGGGCAAAGCATCAAGCAGCAAAGATATCCAGCGATCGCTTCGCTATTTCTACAAATTCAGGTTGTACATTTGCCTATATTCAGAAAAAAACTAATATAAAGTAAAGGAATATATTCAAACTGTACCGTATATTAGCGACGATGTCCCTAGGATTGTAGTTGGGTATCTTGGTGGACCATCCTGTACCGATACCCTCAGCACCGTTCACTAACACCATGGGCAGTATAGGCACATAGTGCACCGGCTCTATCTTTTGGTTGTCTTCAAACTCGTGCTGGAAACATAGAGATTGATTATTGAAATACAGATTAGGTGACCAAATGATTAACTTTTCTTTTCAATATAAAATGTTCTTATCAATGATAATGTTCTTATTTATTGCTTTTTACTGTGTGAAGTTTTTTTTTTTTTTTATAACACAAGGGGGCAAACGAGCAGCGGGAACACCGAGGTGTTCAACGACGCCCATGGACATCAGCAATACCAGAGGAACCGCAGATGCGTTGCCGGCCTTTGAGGTGGTGATAAGCTCGCTTCTTGAAGGACCCTAAGTCGTAGCGGTTTGGAAATACCGCCGAGGACAGACCATTCCACAACGCTGCTGTGCGAGGCAGGAAGTTTCGCGCAAACCGCACGGTTGTGGATTGCCAGCCATCGAGATGGTGTGGATGGATTTAAGTCAACCATAAGTTTAAATTTTATGTATTTTTACTTAATACTTACAATGAGCAATGGATCATCATGCGGATGGAAGACGAGCCTTGTGAGGGGAGACATGAGAGTGAAGATGTAACGCGGGCTAGCCGAGTCCTTGCCGCCGCACAGCCGCGTACCGAACTGACCGCGCGGCTCCAGCAGGTTGATGTTATTGGAACCAACGTAGTTCTGAGCCAGATTCACTATCGTCATAGCTAGAGACTGCTCACCTGACAACCGAGAATAATATATTTAGTAAGAAACACTAAATCTTGTTTTTTTTTACATTTATTGACAGTACTATGAGAATGAGGCAAGTATCAGTGTACTTAAGTAAACATTGGCTAGATCTAAAATCAAATTTATAAATTCTACAGATAGATTTTCATCAGACTCGAAGGACACATTTTTTAAATTTTTTAACCATATAAAACACTACATATACACTATGTTATATGTGACATAGGACAGGTGATAATATGATGCGACATACCATGATGGTAAGCAGAGTGCTCAGCTACTGATCCAGCCAGCTGCGCGACCTTGACCTCACGTTTGTCATTACGTTTTATGCACGTAAAGATCACTTTACGCTGGCCAGGCTTCAGCCCGTCCACCATGGACGGGATTGATCTGTAAATATTAATATTACGTTTTAAACAATTACCTCACAGATTTATCATTCTATACTTAAATTGGAGAGAAAAGATCCAACATTTTTATTTTTTCTATAGTCTTTAAGTACTTAAAAAACTATAAAAAAAGTTAAAAACTTACCTAACATTATCACCATTAGAAAAGAGAACCAGCTCTAAATTAATGAAGTCCGAATATGTTACAGCTTTTGTTTCCTTAGTGTATAAATATCTCTCTGATAAACCTATTTCCTTCCTCCTCTTTACTTCGTCCATATGGTTTGTCAACCATTCCTTACGTTGATCAGCACCTTTCTTTGAGAATGCCAGCTCAATGTGGTGATCGTCAGTGGGTCCACTATATCTAAACTTAATCCTATGCCTTTCCATATTCTGGAAATATTCTTTAGCCTCCTTAGATGTGGAGGTACCCAAACCTTTGTAGTATTTGATGTTGAACGTATGATGGTTCTCAGTTTCTCTCTTCCATTCCTCAAATTCTGGTAATGAATAGAAGGATATTTCTTTATCTTTCTTCGTAGCTTTAACAATAGGAGTAATAAATTCCTCTAAGAATGGTAGTTTTAATAATTCAGGCCAATTGTGATGAATGAAGTTGATGATAAGACCTTTGATATGTGATCCGTCTTGATCCTGATCAGCCATTATCATCACTTTACCATACCTCAATGTTTTTAAATCATCAAGGCTGTTGTATTTCTTTTTGTACTGTAGACCAAGAATTTTGATCAAGTTATTAATTTCAACGTTTTCCAAAACTTGTTTGTGTGATGCATCACGGACGTTCAAAGGCTTACCCTTTAATGGGAAGACACCATAATGATCTCTGCCAACTACACTGAGTCCTGATACAGCTAATGTTTTAGCTGAGTCTCCCTCAGTAAGAATAAGGGTACAAAGGTGAGAGTTCTTCGTACCAGCATCATTAGCATCTTCTAATTTCGGTATACCTTTCAATTTACTTTGCTTTTTACCTGATGCCTTTACTAATTCAGTTTGGGCTTTGAATTTGGCCCATGTCAATACAGATTCAACCAAACCGGATTTGGTAACTGCATTAATAAATTTCTCAGAGAAATTACATTTCGAACCGAAGCTTTTCGCTTGGAGTGTCATGTTCTCCTTTGTTTGTGAATCAAAGGTTGGGTTAACAATAAGACAATTTATAAATACCCACATGTGATTTTTGACTTGGAAAGGCTTAATGTTCACACCTCCTTTATTTTTCTTTTTCAAAACTTCTAGAACATTCTTGACAACGCTATCGGCTACCGTGTCAACATGTTTACCACCTTTCGTTGTAGCTATTGAGTTCACAAATGAAACTTGTTGGAAGCCCCTATCGGAAAGTGTGAGTGCAACTTCCCAACGATCATTTACTTTTTCATACACTACTTTTAGTGGTTGTCCATTCTCATCCTCTTTACCTTTAATGTATAAATCTACATAATCCTTAAACTTACTTATTTTAAGTCTTTCTCCGTTCAAATATACTTTTACTCCCTGCGATGAAGCAGCCACGTCATACGCACGTCGCGACATCAACGCAACAATATCGTCCTCAAGCTTGTCCATTTTAAACTTAGCTAAATCGGGGCTAAATGTTACTTTAGTAAAATCATCATCTTTGCCAGCCTCCTTAACCTTTGGTTCTGAAGCCTTTGTCATATTACAACCCCAAGTTTGCTTAAAATGTTTCTTATATTGTCTAGATGCAGTTTCTACAGTAAACTTTGTAGAGAATATGTTGCAAAGTTTTGCACCATACCCATTCCTACCACCTGTCACTTTCTCCTCTTCATCGTTATAATTGGACGACGTCAAAAGATGGCCAAAAATCATTGTTGGAACATACATTTTTTCGTCTTTATGCATAACAACTGGAATACCGCAACCATTGTTATAAACTGATATAGTATTTTGCTCCTGGTTTATGTCAATCCTAATTACATCCATTTTAGAATCTCTCTGCTTATTATCAGCAGCATTCACCAAAATTTCATCATAAATTTTGTACAGACCTGTAAAATGCAATAACAAAAATTACCACAAAGTTACAATATTTAAATATTAACTTCAAATTTCTTTTTTATTATCAGAAGCTCAGAACTTTAACATATATAAGTAAGCAAAATTTTTTATTATCTATTGTAAAATCTTATAATATATATGTACCTGGTACAAATGTCAATTCTTTCTGCACCATACATTCTTTTTCCTTGTCAAATACCCACATAGTCTCAGTTGCTCGTTCTACTGACCCAATGTATGTATCAGGTCTTAGTAAGATATGTTCCAACTGGGATTTCTTTTGATATATCTTTTCTATTGTGCCTTTTTGACCCTTGGCTGGAGGCGCAGCCTCTGACGTGCCATTCTGGGTTGCACTTTGCATTTTGTTAATCATTGTCTATAAAAACAAATACAATATGTAAATAAGAATGAAAATTACTTTAAAAAAACGGTTTGTATATTTTCAATTACTAAAATTAACTTCAACTGTATCAAGATAAATTATTCATTCTAACTAATAAGGTATACAACCATAAGTGGAATTATAAGGATTACAAGCAGTTGTTTAAATTATAAGTATTCTATGATGGAAAATTTTTAAACAATTTGAAATCAAAATGACAATTAATCAATTTCAGCTCAAAATGATCATGTTAACCTATTTGAGTATTAAGAATCTAATAATACTTAAATTTATAGGAAATTACGTAAAGTATATGCAACTAATAACTATAAAACAAAAATAATAGCATAACATAAAAAATAAACAATCAAAATGACCGTTGGCGGCCAAAATGCCGCCAAGATATCTCACCCTTATATCAGCCATCTTGTGTTTTGTACATTTAACGCTTATACGATTAACGCTCCGCAAACTTTTTCCTAAAGATATAATATTACTAAAAATAATAATCCTGGCATTTGCAAAACAACATTTTCGTTTTTGTAAAAATTTTCAACCGCGTCGAGTTAACGAATCTGATTGACAAAGACGCCGTGA